>NC_136504.1:16403456-16515956 GCF_053919585.1 Euprymna scolopes | reverse complement strand
ATGCGATCGTGTCTTTTGCGGTACTCTCTCTGGGCCAGTCCACTACACCCTGCTGCAAGGAGCGCAATTGACTCTGAGGTCTTACCACAAATTCGGCATTTTGCTCTTAGAACCACTTTTTTGAACAATCGTGTTCCTAATGCCTGCTCTTAATAATAATAATAATAAAAAAAAAAAAAAAAAGAATACTGTGCACATTAGGCTTTCTACTTCTTTCCCTCTTTATAAAATGCATATTTACCTTGTTAACATATTCAATCGCTACCGTAGGGTCCCAATTCGAAAAAAAAAAACGTAGCCAAACATGCGCGTTAGTAAAATCTCTTATGATAAGATAAATTCATTATATTTAGTCTTATATCATAATAAATTATAAGAATTGTACGAAACCGTTAGTATTTCATAATAACAACACGCACTGATATTAAAACTGATTCTATTACTATTATGTCTTAGTGGTGATAACTGAGAGGATAGACTAGTTTTATATAAGGTTATTTTGATAAATGGATATTTTTTTTACTTTAAAATGCTAAATAAAGTGTTATAAATAATTTATGGATTTTATAAAGTCATTTTAAAAAAAAGACCTGTATACTTTTGAAGATTGACTAATCTATCTCCCAACTCATTAAGCTACTATTACTCAACTTGTAGGCAAGAACATTATCCATAAGCGTAATCATTTGCATAATGCATCTTTTATACATGTAAATAAAGACCTAATAAGTTGGCCTCTGGCAATTTTTCAAATTTTTCAAGAGAAAAAATTAAGACGATTATCTTGTGATATATGTATTTAATGCAGTGTTATCAAAATGTTGTTTAGACATATTTTTATAAAGATATTTTCTAATAGAAAGTATCATCATCATCATCATCATCATCATCCACGCTAGGATTCATCAGGCTTATATTTATATTTATATTGCCATATATATTTTATAACTTACTACTTAGCTCTACCTACGTATTGAGCACGTTTGAAGTAAATACTTGAAATTTACGCATAAATTTATACTTTCGTATATTAATTTATGTGATTAAATTTCATTTCTCTCTCTTCTTCTGCTCTCTCTCTCTCTCTTTTCTCTCTCTCCCTCTCTTCTCTCTCTCTCTCTCTCTTATCTCTTGATATGTATACTTTGTCTTTCTCTATTTATCTCTCTCTCTCTTTCTCTCTTGGAACTTTTCACGTTTTTATTTTTAATGTTGTTTAGGTAAGACATTCCCAGTTCACATAGGTTGAAAAGTTGAGAATTGCAGTAAGATTTTGATGGCTTTTTTTTTTACTTGAGTTGGAATTGAGTGATGTCATTCTGATTAAGAAATTAAATCCTTTTTAATAAACAAAATGAAATTAAATGGCTCCTAGCTATTACCTCTTCGCGGCACACCAGTAACCATTCCAGGACACACATGCTGTGGCATAGTAGTTGGGAACCACTGACATAGAGCATTGAATTGTACCGTTGCCCTTTCCACAAACTAAGCCAAGGAACCGTCCTCTTTTGGGGAGTTTTCCAACCACTTTGGTCTTGGTAACATTCACTCTTAAGCTTTTCACAACAGATTCTAACTTCACAAGTAAGTTTTCCATTGTTTCCCATGCACACTCTAAATCATCAGCATCACTTTCGAACAATCTGTGTAAATGTTTCTGAGACAAAAATAAAAACCAATGGACTCAGTGTAGAACTCTGATGTTTCCAACTTTAACATTCAATCTGTCACTAAATGTGCTGCTAATTCTGACACAACTTCGAGCAGTTTTATAGATTGCTTGAACAACCTTCATCAACCACTTGCCGTCTCTAATTTACATAAAACCTACAAAACTACTATCAAAGGTTTACAAAAACAAATACAGGTTCTTTTCGTTACCAAAATACTTTTCTTGTATTTATCTCAGTATAAATATTAATGATGGGACGATTCCAATATTTTTCCTGATTCCGATATAAGTACCGATTCTGATTCAAATTTTCGATTCCGATATCATTATTGATTCCGATTACGATTCTTTAAAAAATATTTCAATATTTAGCTGAAATTTTTCTTTTTTTTTTTGAAGGGGAGATGTGCATATGTTTTTTGGAAACGTAAAAATACACTTGTGGGTAGGAGGAAGCTATAGATTTTAGTTTTACTGGTAGTTCAAAATACATAAATATTCATTATTTTATCATAATTTTATAATGGAAAATTAAGCCTTAAACAAAGACAAAAACAAAAAAAAGCAATTGAAAGAATCGTTTTTAGCACCGGAAAATTGTCACAGATTCTAATACCCTCACAAATTCCGATATATATATATATATGAAATTTTAAATGTATCATCATATATGCATGTATTTACAGGTATATATTCATATATAAGTGCAAGTTTATGTATGTATTACTGACTTTATGTGCATATATACGTATATGTTTGTTGGAGTACTTTGTGCTGTCTCTTGGTAAACATCTCTATAGAAGTGCATGTAGCAATGGATATAATGGACATACACATGTGTGAGATGATGTAAATATTTAAGATAAATTTGACATTTATTGTAAAAAAATAAATAAACAGTGTAATATCTTAGCCAATAATTGATTTATCCTCAGAATTTATAATGAATCTTTTAGATCTTTTGCGAAATACAATCCACTTGGAGAAGTGGCAATGTTGGTGTTTTTCTTAACTGTATCACACACATAATAGTCTATCAGGTTACAATCAGATGAATTAGTGAACTAGATGTCGGAATAGGTAAATTCATGGAGATTCTTAGACAGTTACTTCTGGGAGTGACATGGAATCAGTCTAACTACCATGTGCATGGTCTTCCTGCAGTTAGCCTATGTGCGTAACAATGTGGACAGTAATTCAATGTAGTCTTCTTTTAGAAGATTTGGGATGCCATGATATTGATTTTACTGGAAACATACTAAAACCCATTACTGTTTAAGAGGACTTGGTCACAGATCTTTATGTAGACTGCAGCCTACCCAGCTTTAAAACTGGTTCTAACAGAAGTTCTTCTCACCTGAGAAAACCCAGAGGAGTTTCTTATCTTGTAAGGTGGTTCTCTTTGTTTTTTATGAAGAGTCCTGAAGAACCTCTTTCAATGCCTCATTCATAGTTGCAACTCCATCTTTCTTGCCAAGGTATTGTTTTGTCTGAATCTTGCACTTTTTTACTTTTTTGTGTGACAAAATCAGAATAACCCTTCCTGCTAGCCTTATCTCTGTCGCAATTCTCCAGCTCACATTTCACGGTATTCATAGAGCACTGAGCTGCAAATAAGGTTTCTGAATTTTTTAATCCAATGTAAATCATCAGAATCCAAATCACTGAATTAAATCGTATGGCCTTCCGGCAGCTACTCTCACCCTCCAGTAGACAACAATTGAGTCAGAATCCCTTTTCAAGATGTGGTATCACATGATGTGGAGTTTGCTGGAGACACATTCAAAGACATGCACAGTTTGAGAGAACTTGGTCTTCATGATTCATATGCAGACTGTAGTTCTGTTGTTCTGCATGTTTTGACAGTGCAGTGAAACTGATCCTGAAAAGAAAAACAAAATAAAACATAATATCCCCAAATCGGCTTAGATCCTACCTAATATGACCTTTATTGACAGCTATTGATACCACATCTTCATCACAATTCTTCATGTCATATCTCACCGTTTTCAAGGTATTTAAGAAGCACTGAGAACAGATTTCACAATTTTCCAATCTGGTGTGGCTCATCATATTGTTACTCATGATTTGCATTTTACTACTGTTGAATACTTCAATTTTTTCTAAAATAAAAAAATACAGGGCAGAACAATAAAATTGTCGCCCTAGAAAAAACAACATGATTCCATTTCTGTTTGATAAAAAACATTTTTTTTTGTTGCAGACCATCTACTAGTTGGCCAGTTGTGTACAAATTCCAAGAGCGACAAGATCCTTCTCTCATGTCTGAAAATGACACACAATGTTCAACGAACAAAATCGGAGATGCGTCGCTGTACAACTGATGATTTCTACCGATCCAAGTTATGACAACAGGACCATTGACAGCACCCTCAAAATGCATTGCTGGATTACCGTGAATAACAGGAATGTGCCCAGGGCGATGAAAATAGTTTCCGGCCACGGTTATGGTCCTTGGTGTGGTTTCAAGTGAGGGCCACATCACGCCACCTCACATCTTCGAAGTTGGCTTGAAAGTCAACACAAAAGTGTACCTGGATATGCTGAAGAGTATGGTGATCCCCTGGTGTAGTCAGGTGGCTGCTGGCAGACCCTGAATGTGGTAGCAGGGCTCAGCGCCAGCTTACAAGTCCAAAGAGACCCAAGATTGGCTTCAGAAGGAGTGCTACAACTTTCTACGCTTCTCTCACTATAACCCCTCCTCCTCCTCCCCAGATCTGAACCTGCTGGACTACTTCATTTGGTCATACATCGACAACATCACCAACCCACAACAACCTCCTACAACACAAAAGCCAGCTTGATCGTCGCCATCTGCTCTCGACGGCGTTTATGGAAAAAGCATGCTCCCAGTTCCGGACCCGTATTGAGGCGGTGATTGCGGTTGAAGGCGGTTACATTGAATAGATGTCAGCTCTACTACATAATCAAGTTTGCTGAATTGATTTTTTTCACTAAAAGTTTAAAAATAAAGCTGTAGTCTTGTTTTATTTAGGGCGACAATTTTATCGTTCCACCATGTATAAAAGCATATGAAATTTAAAATTTTACTCCTATGCTTTACATTCTTCTTGTAACGCAGTTGTTACACGTTAACTTGTTGTATGTAAACAGTCACAAAGAAAGAAAGACAAGGAAAGAATTCAACTCTCTTTTTTCAGTTGGAACAACAGACATTCGTTTACAAGTACTTCCAAAATAACTCCTTGTCTCTTGTTCAAAAGCCTTTTCAATGTTCTTAAAAAGACTCTGCCGTGTCGAACACGTGGAACTCTGTCTTTTTCCGTTTATGTTTAGGACACATCTTTCCCTGTTGCTCTCGTGCCACGTGTGTAATATGTCTATCTCTATACTCTCCTGAGCCACATTTTTTTTTATAATCTTATTCTTTCCTTCTTCCTCGCTGTACGTTACCTCCCACACACGGCTTGGTCATTTGCAAAGTCATCTGTTACATATCAACATTTATTTGTGTTTTTATGATTGCAGAGATGACCTTTTTACTTAATAAAAATGTTTATTTGTAAGTGTCATATTTTTTAATTATTCAAAAAAATCTTTACTGCGTAATGACAAGCATTATAAGAGTCAGATGCATCCTAAAACTAAGTACTTCTGCCAGAGCACTCCTTTTATTGTCTTCAGTGCTCGGTTGGCCACAAACTGTAGCATAATCAATACCGGACGATGCCAGATAACCTTGCAAGCCTCGGAGAGATTGTTTGAAATTAAATTCTAGTTGAAATAAATGTTTATATAAATATAAACTAGAAAGATAATGTTTAGAAATAGTATAAACAAAATGGGTTTTAGAAAGATTGAATTAATAACACTAATTTTAAAATAGTTTTGACCTTTAGCAGTCGTAGAAGTCACTTAAGATGGCGTAGATCTTAGCATGAGGCGTGGAGATTGAGTTAGTTGGAAGAGTTGGGTTTTTTGGAGCTGAAAAGAGAAGTTGAGTTTCTTCGAACGACCAGGAGGTGGGTCGAATCCAGCAGACTAGAAATGTGAATAAGAACCGTATTTGTAAGGAAGGGATTACCGGAATAAAAAAAATGTAAATATTATTTTGTCGATGATTTTCGTGTTGATTTTTTTTATCGGAGAAGTTGAAGATCTTTATTCCACGTTCGGTGATCAAAACAGGTGAACCAAAAACCGGTTGAATGGAACTTATCGGACGAGAAATTATTGTCCCTTTCAATGTTTTGCAATCTGTAGATGTCTTGTGAACAGTCCCTTAAATGTTATACACACGTTGACATAACCACTAAGCATCAACACACACACACACACACACACACACACACACACACACACACACACACACACACACACACATATATATATATATATGTATGTACACACACCGGCTACACATCAAAACCACTAGTTCTTCTCTATAAAACTTAAAAAGAACAGCTCGTCCTACTACCACTAATGCATATCATAATACAGAACATTAGCATTAACTACTTTATCTTTCGTCTTATCTGTGTTTTACTGCTCAGCTTTGTACCAACGTTTACGTATATGTTTAAAATTGCCTTCTAAAGGTCCTGGATATAACCTTAAACTATATCTGATGGTGAGGCCCCAGTTTGTGGGCTTTGGGGAGTGTGGAGCCACCCTTTAATTGTCATTGCTCTCAGGTCCACTCTGATCGTGAGTGGTAGTACCTGTTAGGGTCCCAACTATGGTTTAAATAGAAACCGACTTAAAAAAAAACCCCAAATATATTCTATTAAAAAAATTTTTCTTCAAAATTACTGGATTCGGCATTAAATAACCTGAAAAGGGTTGGTATGTCGTAAAACACAACCAACCAACCAACCAACCAACCAACCAACAAGACTTCTCTAATTTATAAAAATAATAGCGTGTGCGTGCACGGCGTTGCCCCTGCACTGTACACCCTCACCCCGCAAAATATAAATCAAAACAACTTTTCTTTCAATCAAACGTTAGAAGCGAAAGAGGGAAAGAAGGCAAACATTTTTGCCCATACGGCTATGAGTGCTTATGACGTCATAACAATGCAAAATAAGCATTTAAACCATAATTTTAGTTTAATACGCCTGCGTGACTTGCGAAAAAAGAGACGCGAAAAACGGATCCCGTAGAATTTTTTAACCGAAATAAATGTTTTTATGTTATAAAAATGATTAGTTATGACTTATTGTGTTATTAAAAAAAATTAAGCATATACGATGTCAAAAAAGTGTGCTTTACGTGACCCTCGAAATAACAAAAATGTTTTGTTTTAATTTAATTAACCGCTGATAAAAAAGCCAAATAAATAATACAAAGTACAAAAGTAAAAATATTTAAAAAATCTTGTAAACCTGTCTAAATGCAAAAGAAAAAAAAAAGTCCGCCGTATGTTAACTAATAGCGAGTGGGTGGCTGGCGTTGCTTGTCCCGGGGTAATATAAATTTAAGTTGAAGTGAAATTATGTGCAATAACTTTATATAAATTTTTTTTATCCTCTCTCTCTCTCTCTCTCTCTCTCTCTCTCTCTCTCTCTCTCTCTCTCTCTCTCCAGCAGTCGCTTTATGTTTCTCGCTTTACCTCGCCTCATTTTGCCGTCTTTCTTTATAAACCTTTTAGCCTACTGGAGCAACCTTTTCCAAATGTAATACTGCATTCTCATATTTTTTGCTTCTGGGCAACTCAAAATTGAACAAAACAATAACATTCTAGACTAAAGGTAATTCCGTTCCCTCCACTTGCTTTCACAATAAGATTAAGAGAAATTAAAAAGAAAAGATCATAAAAAAATATATGAAATAAAGTAATTTTTAGATCGTAGACTACTTCAGTCATTATCGAGGCTGATTCCATATACCCACTCTCTTAAAAATATATATGAAATAAAGTAATTTTTGGATTGAAAACTGCTTAAGCCATTTCCGAGACTGCTTTTATATACGTCCCTCTTAAAAATATATTGGTGGGTGTCTGGCGTTGCCCGGCGTTGTCAGTGTACTAGAAAAAAATACTTCCATTCCCTTAAAACAAATCTAAACAACTTTTCTTTCAATCAAAGCAGCAGGGAGTGACCATGCGACCGTAAAAAAAAAAAAAGAGCCGCGATGGCCGAGTTCGAATGTTAAATACGAAAGAGGGGAAGAAGGCGTGACTTGCGAAATGCGAATAATGGACCCACTTTCCAAAAAGTTGTCCAGTTGACCGCCACAGGATCAATCCCCCCTCTTTTTTTTTTTTTAATTTTCACATATTATGTATCCGGATCACTGCCCATTAAAATGGGCCAGTTTCGACCCGGTCCGATGCGTATGAGAAAAGTTTTTAGCAGACCTACAAACACACACACATACAGAAACAAGAGTCACATACCTCTTAAGATGTCACATCTGAGGAGATTCCGATCAGAGCACACTTTTCTAGACAAAATCGACTTCACAATTTAATTGAAATGATCTCTGTGTTTTTTATTATATACGCAGAAGACATGTTGCTAGTCTTTTTATACTCTATTATTATTTCCATTAAGAGTGCTCTACCGAGCTCTAATCTTTAGTTTCTTCCTGTAAAACATTCATAACAAGAACTACAACAACTACAAATCATTATTATCATTGAATATTATCTTTCATTTTTTGTCACTTTTACTGCTCGGCTTATTCTGCACTATACAAACATTTATTTATGTTTATAAAATTGTCTTTTCAAATGCAACATCTTCTTTGCTTAATAAAAATGTTTATTTGTAAATCATGTTCGATTTTCCATTATTAAAAAGATTCTACTCTGTATAAACATCAAACAAACCGCATTTGTCGAATATGAATTAGTAAGTTCACATCTTGCGAATTTAACTGACAAACTTAATTTATTACCAATCTTTATAATAAATTTAATTCTAATAATTATAATCATATACTTACGTGGATAATTGAAGATGACAACTACTCTTTAGAAATAAACTTTATTTTCATGTTTGAAAGTTCGATTAATTTCATAGCAATTTATATTTTTTATATCCAATCGAACATATAAAATGATTTCAACGAAATGAGACTTATTGATTGCTTAAGTTTAGCATCAGAATTTTGTTTCTCTCGATCGGTGACTGTTATTCAGAAAATTGCTTATCTTCCCACATTGCACAATTCAACATAACAAACTGTGACCTAAAATGCTACCAAAGGCAAGATAAGTTACTCTTCTGTAATTAAACGCATGAAAAATTGTTACAAACCTGTTTTGTGTAGCTTGTACAGTAAAAAACCTGACATAGTTATATAGAATAAGTCAGAGAGAGTTGCAACCTTGATTGAAGTGAGTGTTCCTAATGACGGCGGCCTGAACAGAGCTGAAAGAGAGAAACGGACCAAATACCAAGGTCTCATGTACGATATGAAAAGAAACTGGAATCTTAGGGAGATATCAATCATACCAGTTATCATAGGTGCTACAGGGCTTATGAAGAAGAATCTGAAGTCCTACCTTACTAATATTCCTGGTGAACCAAGTGCAAACGAGATCCAGACAATTGCACTTAAGGGAACAGCGAGGATACTAAAAAGAGCTCTCGGTTGGTTTCAATAAAAAGCGGGGCAATTTTGGCAGCTGGTTTGGCTGCCCCATACCCAGCATTACAATCTTCAAAGGAATAAAAATTAAAAAAAAAAAATGAAGAAAAAAGAAAAAAAAATTACCGCCTTTTCTCTTTATATGCTTGCGATATTGTCATCTTATATACAAATGATATACTTCCGGTTTGAAAAAAAATGTTGGATGTTGGAGTAACAAGTTTTTTTCAGAAGTACATCGTGTTTATGAGTTGAGAGTTTTTGACAGTAGAGCGTCGTGTTTTGGAGTAACGAGTTTTTGGCAGCACTATCGAATTTTGAGTAGTGAATTTTGACAGCATTGTGTCGAATTCAACCCCAGCAATGGTTACTTAGAAGCGAAGCATAGTTAACAATCAATCAGGGCAAGTGCAGAACAGTTAACACTTGATTATTTTAACCACACAAATAATAGATATTTATATTCCCATTTTCATCACAATCTTGAAATTATCAAAATATGCATTACATTTTTTTCTGTCTAATTTAGCAATTAAAATGATGTGAACGAAATTGGTTGTTTAAGATTGACATTAACATTTAAATATGTTCTTAGCATTCTCAAAGTTCTTTTCTCAATAAACTAGTTGCATGCTGAATTTGATTTCTACTATTAAAAAACCTATTAAAAAGTTGCAGGAGTCGTGTACGAGCGTCGCCCCGGAAAATTGAAGAACCCAAGTATCTCATGCGTCCATCTCTGAAGCCTATACAAGAACATTTATTCGATCTTTTTTTTCGTAATGTAGTATTCTATATGTGTTACATTTGAAAATAAAAATGCACATATAAACGTTCGTATTATATCATCACTATGAAAGAGCACTTTAATAGCAAGTTTTTTTTTCAGAACGATTATATGGGAAAGGGTTTTTGTAAATAATTGGTTTTTAAAAATGACATGTTCTAATAACTATTATTTGTTGTTGTTTCTTAAGTCGTCCATGATTATTTTGATTTAAATATAACGAATAGTTCTGTTTTGCAATATTGTTTTATTGCCTCGACAAATAGCATATGTGTTCCATTTTTAGGGGACCTCTTACACCTAATAGTTGTGTTCCAAAATTTAAAAGAGAACATAAAATAATTACTACATGTACCAAAATATCAAAATTATTAACCCGACACAGGCACCTGTTGTGAAGAAACAACAAACTTGATCTATTTTCAAAAAGAAGACAAGTTAAAAGTATGATGTTCGAATATTTATATTCAGTACAAGATTACACAGGTGTAATCAAAGACAGGTCAATTCAATGAAATGACAATGATCAAATACAACACGACAATGCCCTCCTAAAGGGGCGTTTTGGGTGGTCACTAATGCTTACACAAAAACAACGGAAAAGGATATCATTGTTGGCTGACGATTTGGTCTCGGGAAGAATCAAACCACCAAATTCCCGTGCATGACGTAGTGAGGTGTGTGTGTGGGGGGGGGCGGGGGTAAATCAACACAAAATAGAAAATAAAGAATAAGCGAAGTGTTTACATATTATAACTTTTCTTAAAATCGAAAAAAAAAACAGCGAACGTGATGCAAAATAAAGAATAAGCGAACAATGTTAAAACTTCTTTAAAAAATCTGAAAAACAAAAAACAGCGGATGCGATGGAAAAATAAACAAATAAACTAACGAGAAAATGGCATAAATAACACTGTTTCAATATTAAAACTTAAAAATATGTGTGTGTATATATATATATATATATATGTGTGTGTATATATATATATGTATATATATTTATATGAGTATGTATATGTGTATAGGAGTTGTGCGTATGTGTGTATGTCTACATATAGATGAATGTATGTCTGCATATACATTGTTTATATATGTGTATGTGCGTATGTGTCTGTATGTGGATGTGTAGAAATGTACATATGTATGTGTCTGTATGTATGCGTATTTGCGCGTGTGTTGGCGTATGTATTAATTCTTAACTACCTAAAAACAACTCACTGTCAACTGAAATGAACAAGTCGACTTATGGCGACTACGAACATTCTAAATGGAACCTTTTACTTGTCAAACACATATGACACACAAACCCTTTCTCTCTCTCTCCCTCTCTTTCTCTCTCTCTCTCTCTCCATCCCTCTCTCTCTCTCTCTCTCTCTCTCTCTCTCTCTCGCATCTACTTCATATACCTGGCTAAACAACCCAAAAGCAGTCAAAATTTTAAAACCTAAAAATTGAAATTCCCCCCTCCTCTACTTACCCCCACCTTTTTTATATACATATATCTCCACCCACACCTACCTGAATCTACTACCCGTCACACACACTACAATCTAATGTATTTTAACCTTCAAAACTTAAATATTGTTGATACCCCCCCCCTTATTATCCCTTACCCCCTTTTTTCTTGTATTTCCTCTAAAACACTTCTTCCAAATACTAACAACCATATCTGTAAGGTCTGACGAGGCTGTTGGATCGTAAACATGGTCCAACATCCGAAACATATGTAACCAAACGGATAAAACGGTAATAAAAAAAAATAAAACATATATATATATATATATATATATATATATATATATATATATATATATATATATATATAGCTCTGCTCATGGAATCTACGTTTGGATTTAGGCACAGAGAAAGAGTTGGGGAAAATATTGACAGTAGTTTCAGCCAGACGGGTGTTTCTCGTGAAAGATTGGCGAGAGGGGACGAGAGATTAAAGCTCAGACGAGCACTTGCCATGGAAATAACGATAAAACAAAGACAGACTCACAACGTCTCTTCTGTGGGAGAGAGGCTGCAGTGAAGAGAAAAGGGCACCCCCCACTAAACAACGAAGTCTATTTTGTACTCTGTCAAGGCAGGATAGGCTGTTTTTCGCAGATGTGGCAGCAGTACTCCATCCTTAAACGTATTTGGCTTTTATATAGATAGAGAATTGCATCAGAAGGGAGATATCTTCTGGAGCGGTAGAAGGATACCACCATTTTCCCAGCTTCCTTGGCAACAGACCTGATGTACGTGTTCCATTTCAGATCAGGAGTAAAGGTCAAACCCAGAAGCTTGTCAAAACATGGAGCCTCCCCAAGACGAGAGCTATCCATTTCAATTGATGCCAGATGGGGATCAGAGCGTTGATGATGTAAAGATAGGAGCTTGGTTTTGGATGCATTAAAAGTTACCAGCCACCTCTTCCCCCACTATACCACGTGGTCAAGATCAGAGGAGAGAGAATTAGAGAGAACTTTGTCATTTACAGCCTTTGATGTGTTCCCATAGATGGTCGTGTCATCAGCATAGATGTCAATGAATGATTTAAGTATGTGTTTAGGGAGATCATTGATGGAGATCAGGAAGAGAGTTGGGCCCAGGATTGACCCCTGGGGGGCTCCAGTATTAATACTGTGGGGCTCTGATTTCTGCCCATCAACCACTACTCTTATGAATCTATCAGAGAGAAATGATTTAATGATTGAGAAAACATGTCCAGTGATACCGTAGCTGGAGATCTTGTGAAGTATGCCCTTATGCCATACCTTATCAAAGGCCTTCGATATGTCAAGAGAAATTGCCCTGGAAAGGAAGCCTTTGTCAAGAGATGCATTAATCCTATGAGATATAACCGTTAGCACATCTGCTGTAGATCTTGCAGAGCGGAAACCATATTGTATGTCACTAAGAAGGTTGTTTCTGTTGAGGTGGTTGACTACTTCTTTATTTTATATGGATTCCAACAACTTACTCATGACACACAGAAGACTTATTGGTCTGTACTGAGAGGGAGATGACTTTTCACATGAATTCTTAAATACAGAGCATACTGATGAGGTTTTCCAGGGTGTTGGAAAGCACTTGTCCTTAAGCCAACGCTTAAACAGTTTTGTAAGTATGGGGGCAAGTTCTGGTTGGAGCTTTTTCAGCACTATAACTGAAATGCCGTCAGGGCCAGTTGCTTTACTGGAATCAAGGTTCTCGATTAGCTTGGCAACATCATGCACAGATATTTGTATGTTGCATAACGTGTTGTCTGTTATAGGAGGAAATACGGGGAGTTGATGGCCATTGTTGCATAGGGTAGAATTAGCTGCAAAGTTCTTGGCAAATAGTCTGGGCTTGTCTGATGCTGACGAGATGACCTCAGGTCCATTGATGATAGTTGGGATAGAACGCACACTTCTGTTCAAGATCCTGTTTGCTATCTGCCAGAACTGGTGGGAGCCAAGCTGCTGCTCAGCTATTTTGGATTTAATGGACTGAGCATATAGCTCTCTTGCATTTTTTATTACTCTTTTACAGTGGTTGCTGGCATTCTTGAAAGCAGCTTTAGTCTCAGTACATCTATTACATTGGTACCTATGGAAAAAGTGATTTTTGTGCGCGATGGCAGCAGCACATTCAGGGCAGAACCATGGCTGGCTGTTAGGTTTTTCTTGAAATTTTTTGGATGGTATGAATCGGTCTATGCCTACAATTAACCATTCGGTCATGTCTGATAATGATACTATAGAGGACACATCCTTTTTAAACATGGTGTAGGGAAATGTGCGACTTACCTAATTAGCACGTGTGCATAATTCAACGGGTCGGTCGTGGAATGAAATGAATGAAGAAGAAAGAAACAAAAATGGCTGCCTTATCTCTTTATATGCCTGCAATGTGACCACCCGATATGCAAATGAGATGCTCCTGGTTGGAGATAAAAGAGGGTTGATTTTTTTAGAGGGACGTTCATTTTTAAGTTGGATTTCGAAGAAATAAGTTGAATTAGCAGAAGTTCATTGGGAGTTGAGAGAAGGTGCGTTACGTATACAGAAGTTTGGAAGTTTGGAAGTTTGGACAACAGTGTTAACTTTACCCAGGAAATTATTGGTGTGACGGGCGGAAGAAATAACACTTAAGTTATTGAATTATAAGCTATTTCGGCTCTCGGTGTGTGAATGGGTGGAAAAGGCTGAGAAGATCTGTACATTGTGCAGAATTAAAGAACCAGCCACAGTCATTCCTTTGAGGTTAACCGGAGGGGCCTATGCAGTCTACCAGCAACTCGGGAATGAACCAGACTGGGATACAATCAAACACAGCCTGTATACAGCATTTGGTACAGATCTGTTCACGAGCCGGCGACTTCACCCCAAGGAAACAGTTGATGTGTACCTAGCCGACCAACGAAAGTTGTCGGTACCATTTGGTGGGGTTAATGATAAGATATTAAGATGTACCTTTTTAGTAGGCTTACCCGAGGAGGTCAGCAAACTGCTGCGGGCATCGTCACGAATTGATGAATTGACAACACCCGAGTTATTAGCCCGAGCTCGAAAAATCTGTAAGGAACAGGAGCCAATTGCAGCAGCAACTATTATTCAACATGCAACGGTCGGACCGCATGGAAGCAATGTAGATTCTCTCCCAGGTAGTAATAAGCGTGTAGGCCCAGTGTGCTGTAAATGTGGGGAGGCCAATCATTTTGCTAAGGATTGCCGGAGTGATATGAGATGTGTATATCCATGAGCACAGAGAACAGTACAATGCTATCGCTGCAATAAATATGGGCACATATCTCGCAACTGTTTGGGAAACGACATTGGGGGCAAGGTACTATCGCAACCCTTGCCCCTTGCCAATCAATAAACACAGGATTAACGGTCATTAGCGTTAAAATTGACGATGTACAGTGTTCAGCACTCATAGACACGGGGTGTTCCCGGTCTATAGTTAGTGCACATTACTGTCAGATGTGGCGGGAGCAACCAGTCGGTATTATGACGATCAATGGTTTATCCTGAGCATGTTGTGGTGAAGGGACAGTCACGATCTGTACTGAGAAGAGTGACACAGCCAAAGTTGATGTTCTGGTGATGCAAGAAAAACCCCATATGAAGAAGAACTTCAAATGTGGATTGATAACGGATGGTTAATACCATACCCACAGGAACGTCTGGGACCACCCAAAGGATTAATTCCGCTCATGGCTGTTGAACAACCTACTAAAGACAAAATTCGGCCCGTAATGGATTGAATAAACATGTTGATGCTTTCACTGGAAACACAGATGTGTGCGCTGCTAAACTATGAGAGTGGCGTCAGAAAGGGAGTAATGTAGCACTGTTGGATTTAAAGAGAGCCTACCTGCAGATACGTGTCCATGAGTCATTATGACCATTTCAGACAGTGATAATCAAGGGAAAACGATATTGCTTGACACGTTTAGGTTTTGGCCTAAACGTAGCACCCTTAATAATGACAACTATTATTAAAACTGTTTTGATGCAGGATGAGACCACAGCAAAAGCTGCTTCAGCTTACATTGACGACATCTACGTTAATGAGGATATAATGTCTGCAGATGTGCTTCAAGCAAAACTGGAATCGTTTGGGTTAATAAGCAAACACGCTAAGCGCCTAAAGGACGGGGTGCCCGTGTTAGGCGTAGAGGTCTATGAGAAGGGCAATACTTTGCGATGGAAGTGAGGGAGTGCAATTCCAGAGTTACCCAGTGTATTGACAAGACGCATTGTGTTTTCTATTTGCGGTAAATTAGTAGGACATCGACCTGTCTGTAGATGGCTCCGATCGGCAACAGGAGTATTAAAAAGACGAGTAACTGCAGTAACCAAAGGATGGGACGACATGGTGGATGATGATTCTCTCCAGCAAATGATGGCTGAAATGTTGTCCAGAGTACATAGAAACGACCCTGCCCAGGGTGAGTGGCAAGTATCTGGAAACGAACTGAATGCATGGGTTGACGCAAGTTCACTGGCTACAGGTGTCGTGTTGGAAGAGTTGGGTGTTGTTGTGGAAGATGCGTGCTGGCTTTGTCCGAAAAATGATGCCAAGCATATAAATGTGGCAGAACTCGATATGGCGCCTGTTGACCAGACAGGATGCATCTAGCATTATACGACAGTTGAGAGCAGTCTTTTTTGAACGTGGTGCCCCCCTGGAAATTCTGACTGATAACGCTACTACATTTCGATGTCAAGAATTTAAGAAATTTACGCAGGAATGGGGGATTAGAATGCATTACCGATGTGCATATTTTCCAGAAGGTAACGGTATAGCGGAGCGGTGTCACCGCACCATTAAAAGAATTGTGCCCAGTACAAAGTGTTCTATTCCAGAAGCTGTGTACTGGTATAATGTGACACCTAGGGACGATGCAACACCAGAAACTGCACCAGCTAATGGGATTTACTGCTATGAACAGCGTATAAAAGGAACTGATATCACACTACCAGTGGTTAGCATTGTCAATACACCATATCAAGTGGGAGACCATGTTTGGGTAAAACCCCCAAATGCTGGGTGCATTGTAAAATTTTGTATAGGAAAAATAGACAAAATCATAAGTCCTCAGACCACGTTGATTAATGGTGTACCACGTCATGTAAAAGATATCCATCCCTGTTATACCTCTTCTGATTCTGAGAATAATGAGGAAGATCACATACAGTTCAGGGATGATCCTGATCGCCTACTGCCCCTACAGGTGAGCATAGAAAAACTACCTACAGAACCAAATGAGGGAAAGATGGAACATACTAGTGGAAATAGTGATGAGGACGATGGACATGAGGAAGTAATACCACCAGTTCCTCATCAAAATACCCGAGAAAGACGAATACTGCTCACCCGCCGTGATTGTAAAACACCGCCTATAGCACCACAAGAGGGAATGATGGAACTGAGGAAGTGATGCCTCCGATTATTCGAAGGGGTACCCGACAAAGACGGATACTGCCCTCTTGCCCTGATTGTGAAACACCGCATAGGGAACCACAAGAGGGGATAATGGAACAGACTGGTGGCATTAACGGTGGTAATGAGGAAGATGGCAATGAGGAAGTGCTTCCCCCGATTCTTCGAAGAAGTACCCGACAAAGACGACTGCCCCCTGCCCTGTGTGTGATCATGAGATCAGGGGGGAGTGTAGGGAAATGTGCGACTTACCTAATTAGCACGTGTGCATAATTCAACAGGTCGGTTGTGGAATGAAATGAATGAAGAAGAAAGAAACAAAAATGGCTGCCTTATCTCTTTATATGCCTGCAATGTGACCACCCGATATGCAAATGAGATGCTCCTGGTTGGAGATAAAAGAGGGTTGATTTTTTTAGAGGGACGTTTATTTTGAAGTTGGATTTCGAAGAAATAAGTTGAATTAACAGAAGTTCGTTGGGAGTTGAGAGAAGGTGCGTTATGTATACAAAAGTTTGGAAGTTTGGACAACAGTGTTAACCGTACCCAGGAAATTATTGGTGTGACGAGCGGAAGAACTAACACTTAAGTTATTGAATTATACATGGAATGCAGAGGTAGGTAAGATATGAATGTACGGAAGCTATCCCAATCAGCCATAGAGTATTGATATACAGTACGGTGGAGAGGTACGTCTGAAGACTTATTACATTTCATTTTTATCTTAACTGCTACAACAGAGTGGTCAGAGGATCCCAGAGGAGATAGAACGGAACATGAACACAACTCAGGGGAAGTTGTAAGGAAAAGGTCTAGAAGGCTTGCATATTGACCGGTAGTATCGGACACATGGGTGGGTTCGTGAACAATCTGAGTGAGGTCATAGGCAATGGCAAAATCATGACAGAACCTCCCCTCGTCATCGGTTTTATTTGAGTGGGTCAGCCATTCCACATTATGGACATTGAAGTCACTGCAAATGTGAATGTTAGCCGAAGGATGAGTAGACAGGATGTGGTCAATTTTCTCAGATATGCTCTTAAATATAGTAACCCCACTGTTGTGGGGGCGATAGAGGGCAAATATAAATGTAGTGGTGTAAGCTAGTGCAACCCGGAAGCACATATAAGGTAAATTAGTGTCTTCTCTGGAGATATCCCTACCACATGGAAAGTCATCTTTGATGTAGGCACATATTCCATGCCCATGGCGATCTTGGGGGTCAGATTTAGATGTTAAGTTAGGGTATCCTTTAATTATGAATTCGTCTAGGGAAGTGGTTGGCCCTCTGTCAGTTTCACTTAGAAAGAATATGTCCAGTTTCGTCTCCTGTAATCGTGTTCCAACCTCTGGAAGGTTGGAACGTAGACCCCTGATGTTGGAGAAGGAGACCTGGTAATAGGGGTTTACGTTGGAGGATGGGGTTCTAGGTTTATTTGTGTTTCTTTTTTGGAGATTTGTCATGATTGTTGAGGTTTTGTGGTTTGTGGAGCAGATCGGTAGACTTGGTTGGAACAGAACAGAGAGGGAAAATAAGAGAGAAAAAGACAAGAAAAGTTACCGAATCTCCATTACTAACGGTTACTATATTGTCCAATTTCTACTGTACACTCCTTAACCCTTATCCTCGAGTGGCCTCTTGGCCTTGATAAATGGTGATGCCAATGTAAAAAAAAAGTATACATATATATATATATATATATATATTTTAAGCCCCCCACCTCTTTGGGTAGAGAACTGTCATAAATAATCTCACCCGCTACTTAATTGTCTGAAAAATGCCAGGCTCTATGTTTGTTTATAAATAAGCGGTTTGAGCACTATAAAAGTGGTGGACGTATGTTTATTTAAAATAGGTTATATGCGGGCATCACTCCCGTAGGTCGATCGGTAGAACTGCTGTCAATGCGATGTTTCTAGGTTCAATCTTCGGCTTGGGAGAGGTGCTAGTCTAGTGGCACTGATGAGTTGTGATACAACGAAACAGAATTGTGTGTCGATGATCACTAATGTATATATATATAGTGTAAACTGGATATAAGAGATTTTTTCTCCGGGTCACATACAGCTCTCTTTTATCAGGGTCACACTGTACCTTAACACAGGCTCTAATTTAGGACAATAGAAAATCTCTCTTATATCCGTTTTTCTTATATACGCCTATAAAGTTTTTTTTGTGTATTTATATTCATATTAAAAACCCTTTTTTCTATTTATTTAAAAAGTAAACACAACTTGGTTATTTACGTGTCGTGGAATTGCATTCATCTAAAAAAGTTCTGGCTAATTTGCATATTCTTTTAAACATTCATTTTCATTAATTCCCTATTAGTTTTTGCTGGGCAGAAGATCCCTTTGTGTACAATGATTAGGACAATCGCCTAGCATGGGGCTGCTCAAACAGAAAGAAACTGCAATCTACTGTCTGTACAACTGCAAAGAAAGCTATGACAATACATCAAAACCCTTCTGAGAAAACAGTATGAATGGAGTGTGAATGATGAGCAGCAATGAATTCATGAATGCCTCGGAGGAGAGAGATGGAGAATCAAAGCCGTCAATTCCTGAACCAGGCATGACAGTAATGAAGCCACTGTTTCAAATGTCGGTTTTCCTCCTTCTTGATTGAGATTGTTGGACTGACTTCATCATCTTGGTTGTTATCGTCACAACGCTTCGGCCGTTTTGCCCTCCGGCCTTCATCAGGTGTTTTGTATCGAACTGGGGAACCGTTTGTTAGGAGTCTCGAACCCTGCTAAACTGATGGTTAGATATGATTAATTTGTGCCAATGCCATATATATATATATATATATATATATATATATATATATATATATATATATATATATATATATTAAGCCCCCCACCTCTTTGGGTAGAGCACTGTCGTTAATAATCTCACCTGCTACTTAAATGGCTAAAAAATGCGAGGCTCTATGTTTGTTTATAAATAAGCGGTTTGAGCACTATAAAAGTGGTGGATGTATGTTTGTTTAAAATAGACATTTGACGAGGGTATTTGCTGGCACCACTCCCGTGGGTCGATCGGTAGAACTGCTGACTATCAATGCGATGTTTTTAGGTTCAATCCTCGGCTTGAGAGAGGTGCTAGTCTAGTGGCACTGATGAGTTGTGATACAATGAAACAAGACTCTATGTCGATAACTGCAAATATATTTTAAGCCCTCTTCTTTGGGTAGAGCACTGTCGTAAATAATCTCACTTGCTACTTAATTGGCTGAAAAATGTGAGGCTTGCTGTTTGTTTATAAATAAGCGGTTTGAGCACAGGAGCTGCTCGGCACGTCCTATCTAGCCTTTTTTTATGTACCAACTAGCGGAAAAGGGAACTCATGAATCAATAAATAAAGAAGCCACAGAAATAGCCACGAAATTAGGCATAGAGTATAGAGTCGATAGACTAGCAAAGAAAAACGGATTTGTTACTTTAAAAGACCACAAAGACAATTTCGAAAATAAACCAACCTGTAGGCTAATTAACCCCGCCAAAAGTGAGATAGGCCTGGCTAGCAAATTCATTATCAAGGAGATAGTTAAGGATGTAAAAAGAAATTTGAACCTTAAATTGTGGGCAAATACAAACTCAGTCCTGGACTGGTTTAAAAATATAAAAGAACCGCAAAATTGCAGGTTCACCCAGATGGATATAGTGGATTTTTATCCCTCCATTACTAAAGAAATCTTAGAAAAGACATTACAATTTGCATCAAAATATAGAAAGATAAGCACCCTAGATATAAAACAATTATGCAAGCAAGACAGACTCTCTTGTTTTTCGAAGGAAAAACGTGGGTTAAAAAAACAAACGATGAGGACCAATTTGACGTCGCAATGGGAGCCTATGACAGTGCAGACGTGTGCGATTTAGTCGGACTGTTTATACTGACCAACTTAGAAAAGAAATTCCCAGATCATTCATTCGGACTATATAGAGATGATGGTTTGTGTCTATCGCGAAATTACAATGGAAAAGCATTAGACAGGTTTAGAAAAGAAATAGAAAAGTATTTCAAGGAGTCAGGATTTAAAATAATAATAGCCGCAAATTTACGTAAAGTGGACTTCTTAGACGTAACTTTAGATCTCCAAAAAAGAATATATAAACCCTTTCATAAACCAAATGAAAAATTAGTATACATAAACAAAGGTTCATGCCACCCCTCGACAATATTTAAAAATATGGTAGCAAATGTGAGCAAAAGAATATCTACATTATCTTCAAATGCAGAAGTATTTGAACAAGCAGCTCCATATTACAATGACACGCTCCATAAAAGTGGATTTAAAGAACAAATAAAATTCGAACCAACCCATAACCAACAAAAAAAAAAAACAAAAAAAACAGAGGACGGAAAGTAATTTGGTTTCTGCCTCCATTCTCATTAAATATAAAAACTAAAGTAGGACGGTTGTTCTTGAAACTACGAGATAAACATTTTCCTAAAAAGCACAAGCTACATAAAATATTCAATAGAAATACAATTAAAATAAGCTACTCAACAACACCGTCAATAAAATCCATCATCTCTAGAGAATTAATAGAGAGAGGGAAAATGCAACCTGCTCTTGCAGAGCCAAAAATGAGTGCCCGCTTGAAGGGAATTGTAAAGCAGAGTCACTTGTATATGAATCAACTGTAACGAATACATCCACAAACGTAACTAATAAATACATTGGAATGACGAAGGGGCCGTTTAAACAGAGATATTACATGCACATGAGCTCTTTTAGAGCAAAAGAGAGAAGTAATACGGCTTTAGCAAACAAGATCTGGCAGTTAAAAGAAGAAGGTGCACCTTTTACGGTGAAATGGAAAAAAATCGAGCAAAAACCTTCATACTCCCCTGAGCTAAAACAATGCTCGCTCTGCAATGCCGAAAAATATTATATTTTAAAAGCAACCCAAGAAGATGGATGCTTAAATGTAAGACATGAATGCTTGAAGGACTGTATACATAGAAGAGGATCGCTTCTTATAAATTGGGATAGAAAAAAAGATAAAACGTGAAGATAAAAAAAGGGTTTAGTTATAGACACATATCAAAATATTTTATATTATTGTAGATCTTATCACCCATTTTAAACGAGATCGAGAGAGAATTTTTAAGTTGAAAATTAAAAATTTTTTAAAACGTGTTTTTAAATAGAGCGAGATCATGTTATACTTAATATACTTAAATATAAAAACGCCAATTTTTGACACCGTTTAGACCTATTTCAATCTAAGATTTATTACCGTTTTTAAAACGAAATTACATATAATTTTAAAATAACGTTTTAAATAATTTTAAACGTGAAACGATACTTAAATGTAAACATATGCCAAATTTTTACACATTTTAAGTCTATTTTAACTAAATATTATTACCGTAATTAAAACGAAACTAGAGATTATCTTAAAATAAATATTAAACGTTTTTAAACGCAAAGCGATACTTAAATATTAGTATATACCTCCCCTGGGCACTTCCTAGGTCTTTTTCAATCTAAATTTTATTACCCGATTTTTAAACGAGATTAGACATAACTTAAAATGAATTTTTAAAACGCTTTAAAACGAGACTTAAACTGAATGATGGGGGGGGTGCTTAAAGAAAAATAATAATATAGAAGGCATCATCCCATACTTTTTAATTTATTGCTTCAAATTTATTACCTTATTAAAGTAGCATACAAAAAAAATAAATAAAAAAATAAAGGATAAAATAAATAAATAAAAATATAAATAAAAATTATGGTGTGCATATATAGAGTTCCGGTTCCGGTTAAAGACAGATGAGAGTCGGCTGAAGAGAGCCCGAGGCGGACAGTAAGAGCAGTCCTCAACTACCGGGCTTGAAACCGTCGGTACCGATTACCGATATAAATGTAAATTCCTGTATATATTATAAAAAACATATATTGCTCTTATTTCGAGAAAGGTTTTTTCCCTAATAATAGAGCACTGTATGGGATTTCTTTTTCTACAAAAAAAGTATAAGTATATATATATATATATATATATATATATATATATATATATATATATATATATATATATATATATATATATATAGGTTAAATTTAAAGCGTTAGTAGCACATCCGTAGGCGTTGGGGACTGCAGCCCCCCTATTTACTTTCAGTTGGACATATTGCTAGTGCCTTAAATTTAACCTAATCACAATTTCTATTGTTTTTGTAATGAATAAATTTGATTAAAACTCATAATTGATCCTTGAATGAAGTTTAATTTTTTTTGTTTCCTTCTTCATGTAATATTTAGTTTCTAGTTTTTTTTTCACCTTTCTTAACATCCGGTCTTTTATTTAATCATTGATTTGGATTCTTGCAATTTTATGCTGTTGACAATGTATCAATAAAAAAGAATTAATGCTCATCTTTAATCGATGCATCAATTAATTATTCTACAATTCATCATTTTCTTTTTTTTTTTTCTTTTGGTTTAAGGTAATTTTATCTAACTTTCTCATTATTAATCAATCCAAGTTAAATCCACTTAGCATAAGGAAAAAATCTTTATAGTGCCATATTTTATTGTTTGTTATCATCCCCAGGCCATTCTGAGCGGCTTCTTTGCTGAATTCCCTACGGCCGTGCGTCAGTCGGTCGAGGCAATTGTAGGGGCAGCTGTCGAAATCTATTCGAGCATGAAAACTGATTTGCTTCCCACTCCAGCAAAATCACACTACCTGTTCAACTTACGTGATCTTTCCAAGTGTGTGCAAGGTTCGTCTTCTTTCTCACATGTCTTCCCCTTATATTGATTTTTAGTATTGAATTATTATTATTTCAATAAACAATAATCTATTTAAAATAAAAGAATATTATTTTTTTACTTTTATTATATTGGGTTGAAGCAAAAATGTTTGCCTATTTAAAAGTTTATCATGAAAAAAAAAAAAAACTGTGTTTTCTGTGCTTGGCCTTCGGGTCAAGATCAAAGTGTAGTATCTGCTCTTCAGATGCTACACTTCTATTTCTTGTTCTCTGTCAGTGGAGGAGAATTCCTTCACGACTGAGACAATTTTTATTTTTGTTTCTTTTCTCCACATTAAAAAAACGACCCTGGTGTCTAACTCTGTCCCGTGGGGAGACATTGTAAATAGGAACAATAATAAATTTTGCTCTTTATAACTTGCTTCCATATGTATGCATGTGCGTGTGTGTGTGTGTGTGTGTGTGTGCATGTTTCAATATATTTTTTTCTAATTAGAATAGTGATGCATATAACTTTTTTTTTTATATTTTTGAGTTCTTTTTGATATCAGGTTGACAAGAAAATTCTTGTGGCTTTTAACTTTTAAATTCAGATGAACATATCTCGACTCAAATAAACATTTATTGATTGAAAAAAGCACCATCAGAATCAACACACTTTTGCCAATGCAAAACAAGTGTATTTATGTCGGTAACGGAAAAATCTCGCGTTCTTATGGCAATGAAATTGCTGAAGGCATTTTTGATATCATTTAGGTTTTTGAAGCATTTCTCACGCAGAAAGTTGTCGAGATGCATGAAAACATTATAGTCGGTAGGTGAGAGGTCTGGAGAGTGTGGTGAATGAGGCAGAGTTTCGGAGCCCAATTATTATTAGGGCTGTGACAACAGCATATTCTTTTCATTGTTTTGACTCTTGAGTATATATCTGTTATCATCTTATGTTTTTATATAGACGGATCTGTTTCTCGGTTCATTAAGGGCATCTAACTGTGTCGGATATATATCCGAGAGTCAAAAGAATGAAAATAATAATCTGTTGTCACAGCCCTAATTATTATTTGGATAAACAATAATCAATTTAAATTAAGTGATTAGACGATTTCATTATTTTCTCGATTCCAATACAATTACCGACTCCGATTCTTTTAAAATTTCCAACTATAAAGCTGTTCTTTTGTGTGTTTGCAACCGTAAAAATACATTAATAGATTTTAATTTTACTGATAAACCTCAAAATTAATAAATGTTTGTCATTTAATCATCAATACGATCCACGGAAAATGAAGTTTTTAAACAAAAACAAAGAAATGAAAACAATAAAAAAGAATCGTTTTGGACATCAGAAAATAGGCACTAATATTTCCAATTCTGATTCTGATACCCCAAATGTTCTGATCTTTTCGATTAACGATTACGGTTAATTTTACCAACATTAATATAAAAATTGCAGGAGAGCATCTAAGAGATATTATACCTAAACATTATACCTAAACATTATATCTAAACATTATACCTAAAAATTATACCTAAACATTATACCTAAACATTATATCTAAACATTATATCTAAAAATTATATCTAAACATTATACCTAAAGATTATACCTAAACATTATATCTAAACATTATGCCTAAACATTATATCTAAACATTATACCTAAACATTATACCTAAACATTATACCTAAACATTATATCTAAACATTATACCTAAACATTATATCTAAACATTATACCTAAAGATTATATCTAAACATTATACCTAAACATTATAGCTAAACATTATAAATAAACATTATACCTAAACATTATAAATAAACATTATACCTAAACATTATAGCTAAACATTATATCTAAACATTATATCTAAACATTATACCTAAACATTATATCTAAACATTATACCTAAACATTATATCTAAACATTATATCTAAACATTATACCTAAACATTATATCTAAACATTATACCTAAACATTATAGCTAAACATTATAAATAAACATTATACCTAAACATTATAAATAAACATTATACCTAAACATTATATCTAAACATTATACCTAAACATTATACCTAAACATTATAGCTAAACATTATACCTAAACATTATACCTAAACATTATATCTAAACATTATAGCTAAACATTATACCTAAAATTATACCTAAACATTATACCTAAACATTATAACTAAACATTATACCTAACATACGTGGATCTCTTATCCCATTTTCAGTTTATAAAAGGAGAAAAATAAAAAAGGGCTGAAAAATTTTGCAGATGAATTTTTACACAGGATAGAAACTCGTGTTTAGTCACGAGCCAATAAAGTTCAGAATCATTGAAAGATCCAGTCTTAAATTGAATTGTGCTTAAAAGCAGCAAGGCCATGCAAAGAATCCAAACCATTAATAGAAAAGATGATAATTTGTGAAAGAGGTTTTGTAATGGCACTAAGAATATACAGAAAAAACATAATAAAAATATGCACCAAAATATATACTGAAGATATATAGTATTTTTCCAGAATAAAATGAAATAAAGCTATGGATTCATATGGATCATGCACAAGATAGCAGAGTTGAATTTAAAGTTAAAGAGAATAAAATGAAATAAAGCTATGGATTCATATGGATCATGCACAAGATAGCAGAGTTGAATTTAAAGTTAAAGAGAATAAAATGAAATAAAGCTATGGATTCATATGGATCATGCACAAGATAGCAGAGTTGAATTTAAAGTTAAAGAGAATAAAATGAAATAAAGCTATGGATTCATATGGATCATGCACAAGATAGCAGAGTTGAATTTAAAGTTAAAGAGAAAAAATAGTACAATAAATAAATACTATAAATAATTGCATAATAAAAATATTAGTGCCTGAAAATGGTTAAAAATTTTGTGATGAGAGTCTATGCTCATGGCTAAAGAATACTGAGTCTATGTCATATGAAACACCATCATATCATCAACAATCAATTGGTATTGCAGAACCAGTTATATGAATGATAAAAATTGAGATTAAAAGCATTCTCTTTTCAGCAATAGAAGGTTAAAACCTTCCTACCAAGAATATTATTGAGTTCCATAACAATGCCATATGCAGATAGATTAGAAAACCTGTATGCATTAATGAGTAGAGAAATTAGAACACCATTAATTATGTCTTACTCAAACAATGAAAACATGCAATACGAGAGAAATGGAGAAGCTGAATAAATTTCAATAATTAAAGAAATAAAGAAGAAGAATAAATTTCATAATTAAAAAAACTATACAACATGGCACTGATATCCAAAAAGTGTAATAACATTGTTGGCCGAGAATACTAATTAAAATCTATTCATGAATATAATGAAGATAATGGTGACACTATGAATGATAACAAACGTGAACATGAGAACGTGGTGAGATATTCAAGATGCTTCTGAGGAGTTGAATTATAAAACTGGACTCCAAATATAGGCATAGTATATTAAGGTCCTTCATAGTAAAAAAAAAAAAAAACAGAGGGAAAGAAATAAAGTAGAGGCCATAGAATCACACCCATAAGAGTCTGGGCCATTTAATGTAGCTGGCTTGCGTAGCTGGACTTTATTACCGGTATACAATAATCTGGTATTCCATTGTATTGTGTATCTGCTAAGTGGACCACGTACGTTGAACATCATAGTAACAATTTGTGATCACCTTTTTAGGGAGCATTATTTGGATTATTTGGACTACTATTTTCATCCTGGGTGTCATATTCTCAACGTTTCAGATTACGTAACCTCTGCAAGGATCAGTAGCGTAACGGGTAACATATTTGGTAAAATTCAGTTGTAAGAGACACTCTTCAGAATGTTGAAGGTTCAATCCTAAGTGTGGTCGATAATCAAAATACAATTGCTGATTACTTAGCATTTCTGCTCCGCCATGATTGACGACATGGAGCATGCCCCCTCCCCCATAGATTAAGTAAAGGCGTCCATTCAAAATTCTGTGCAGACTTTTGAGTGCGACGGAAAGATTCCCGAGTTAAATAGAAAGATTACCAAGTTCGACAGAAAGATTTACGAGTTCGACAAGATACATATGTAGAAGGTCGCAGGTTACATCGGCCGAAAAGTTGCGAAAATAACACTTAACATGAGAACATCATATCCAAATAATGCAAATAATACGAATTTTCAACTCTCATCTAAAAAATTCAGAAGCATATTATTGTTATTAGTACTATAAATTTGTGGGGTCGGTTTATTTGTAGAACAAATCTCTATTATTTTTTTAATGAGAGAAGACACCAACAGATTGGATTTTGCCATTTTTCGTTATTAAATATATTACAGTAGAAAAGCATTTACGTTTTTTTTTTTTGCATGCTAGAATCAAATTCTTACTTATAGCAGGAGATCCGTATTGCATGAGTAGTTGCAATAGTAAAATTCTTGTAGAGAATTTGATTTGTTAACCTTTGACATTCTATTCAGTAAGTGTATAGAGTTTTGTCATCGGTCATCTGGTACACATATACGGATATGAAGCTTTCATCTTTATCTGGAACTGAATCTGCTTCCTCTCTTGGGATCATAGGTTAGATCAAAAGGAACACATTTTCTTTGAATTCTTTCGTTTCTTTTTAAGATCACTTACAACCCATCATTATTTAAAATATATAATTTGCATTTAATAAAATAAAAGAATATTTAAAAGCAGCGATCAAAATTTTATCACTGAAACCTCTCTTACTATTTTTAAATGGAAATCACTCCAGATAAGGAGTGAAACCACTTGATGTAAGGAGCTAAGAAAAAAAAATGCTACTTAAAAACTAGCCAATGACGAGTGTTAGATGGATAGATTTCAACCCAAAAAACAGCAATTCTTTTTTTTTTTACATGGGGGTCACCACTTATCAAGGCCCAGGAGCCACTCGGGGATAAGGGCTACTGTGTGTACAGTAATCAATGGGATAGTATCGTGGTAATAGTATTGGGGATTTGATAAGATGCCATTACTTAAGGGGACGGTTCATCAGGAATTTGTTTGCGTTGGAATTGAAGACATTCAAGTTGAATTCGGGGGGGGGGGCAGGCAAGCAGCAGAGAGTGCCATAGCCGTGCACTTCTGAGAAAGAAGCTATGTTCATGGAATCTACGTTTTAATTTAGGCACGGATAAAGAGTGGGGAAAATTATTGACAGTGGTTTCAGCTAGTCGGGTGTTTTTCGTGAAAGATTGGCGAGGGGGGACCAGAGAATGGAGTTCAGACGAGCATTTGCCATGGAAATAACGATAAAACAGAGACAGGCTCGCAACGTCTCTTCTGTGGGAGAGAGGTTGCAGGGAAGAGAAAAGGGGATCACCCACAAAGCCACAAAGTCTATTTTGTACTCTGTCAAGGCAGGATAGGCTGTTTTTAGCAGCTCCTGCACAGATGTGGCAGCAGTACTCCATCCTTCGACGTACTTGGCTTTTATATAGATAGAGAATTGCATCAGTAGTGAGATATCTTCTGGAGCGGTAGAAGGATCCCACCATTTTCCCAGCGACCTTGGCCACAAACTTGATGTATGTGTTCAATTTCAGATCAGGAGTAAAGGTCAAACCCAGGAGCTTATCAAAACATGGGGCCTCCCCTAGACGAGAAACATCCATTTCAATCGATGCCAGATGGGGATCAGAGCGTTTATGATGTAATGATAGGAGCTTGGTCTTAGATGCATTAACGGTAACCAGCCACCTCTTCCCCCACTGAACCGCACGCTCAAGGTCTGAGGAGAAAGAATCAGAGAGAACGTTGTCATTTGCGGCCTTTGATGTGTTGCCATAGATGGTCGTGTCATCAGCGTAGATGTCAATAAATGATTTTAGTATGTATTTTGGGAGATCATTGATGTAGATCAAGAAGAGAGTTGGGCCCAGGATGGACCCCTGAGGGACTCCAGCATTAATACTGTGGGCCTCTGATTTCTGCCCAGCAACTACTACTCTCATGAGCCTATCAGAGAGAAATGATTTAATGATAGAGAAAACATTTCCAGTTATACCGTAGCTGGAAATCTTGTGAAGTAGGCCTTTATGTCATACCTTATCGAAGGCCTTTGTTATGCCAAGAGCAATTGCCCTAGAAATGAAGCCTTTGTCGAGAGATTTGCTAATTCTATGTGAAATAACTGTTAGCACGTCTGCTGTAGTTCAAGCAGAACAGAAACCATATTGCATGTTATTTCTCTTGAGGTGGTTGACTAATTCTCTATTTAATATGGATTCCAGCAACTTACTCATGATACTCAGGAGACTTATTGGTCTGTATTGAGAGGGAGATGACTTATCACCTGAATTCTTAAATACAGGGCATACTTATGAGGTTTTCCAGGATGTTGGGAAGTACTTCTCCTTAAGGCAACGCTTAAACAGTTTTGTAAGTATAGGGGCAAGTTCTGGTTGTAGCTTCTTTAACACTATAATTGGAATACCGTCAGGGCCAGTTGCTTTACTGGAATCAAGGTTCTTGATTAGCTTGGCGACCTCACACACAGATATTTGTATGTTACCTAGCGTGTTGTGTGTTGTAGGAGGAAATACTGGGAGTTGAGGCCTTCGTCGCATAGGGTAGAATTTGCTGCAAAGTTCTTGGCAAATAGTTTGGCCTTGTCGGATGCTGACGAGATGACCTCAGGACCATTGATAATGGTTGGGATAGAATGCACGCTTCTGTTCAGGATCCTATTTGCTATTTACCTGAACTGGTTGGAACCAAGCCACTGCTCAGCTACTTTGGATTTAACAGATTGAGCATATAGCTCTCTTACATTTTTTATTACTATTTTAGTGGTTGTACTGAAAGCAGCTTTAGTCTCAGTGCATCTATTACGTTGGTAGCTATGGAAAAAGTGATTTCTGTGTGCAATGGCAGCAGCACATTTAGGGCAGAACCATGGCTGGCTGTTAGGTTTTTGTTGGAATTTTTTGGATAGTATGAATTGGTTTATGCCTACAAGTAACCATTCGGTCAGGTCTGATACTATAGAGGACACATCCTTTTTAAACATGGAATGGAGATGTAGATCAGATATGAATGTACGGAAGCTATCCCAGTCAGGCATAGAGTATCGGGGGAGAGGTACATCTGTAGACTTATTACATTTCATTTTTATCTTAACTGATACAACAGGATGGTCGGAGGATCCCAGAGGAGATAGAATGGCACATGAGCATAGCTTAGGGGAAGTTGTAAGGAAAAGGTCTAGAAGACTTGCATATTGACCGGTAGTATCGGGCCCACGGGTGGGCTCACGAACAATCTGAGTGAGGTCATAGGCAATGGCAAAATCATGACAGAACCTCCCCTCATCATCAGTCTTATTTGAGTGGGTCAGCCATTCCACATTGTGGACAATGAAGTCACTGCAAATGTGAATGTTAGCCGCGGCATGAGCAGACAGGATGTGGTCAATTTTCTCAGATATACTCTTAAAGATAGTAACTCTGCTGTTGTGGGAGCAGTAGAGGGCAAATATAAATGCAGTGGTGTAAGCAAGTGCAACCCGGAAACACATATAAGGTAAATTAGGGTTTCCGTGGAGATATCCCTACCACACGGGAAGCCATCTTTAATGTAGGCACATATTCCATGCCCATGGCGACCTTGGGGGTCAGATTTAGATGTTAAGTTATCCATTAATTATGAACTCATCTAGGGAGGTGGTCGGCCCTATTCCAGTTTCACTTAGAAAAAATATGTCCGGTTCTGTCTCCTGTAATTGTGTTCCAACCTCTGGAAGGTTGGAACGTAGACCCCTGACGTTGGAGAAGGAGACCTGGTAGTAGGGGTCTACGTTGGAGGATGGGGTTCTAGGTTTATTTGTGTGTTTTTTTTTTTTTAGATATTTCATGTTGAGGATTTGGGGATTTGTGGAACAGGTCAGCATACTTGGTTAGAGTAGTACAGAGAGGAAAGTAAGAGAGAAAAGACGGGAAGATTTTTTTTTGTAGCACATGATAAGGTAAAGCCGTAACAATTACCCACTAATATGGCATCGAGAGGCCCCACCAGAGACTACTGCATGGTCCAGAATCCATTCACCAAATGGCAATACAGAAGCCCCAGTACTTTGCACCTGCTGATAGGACAGCTTCCTTAGTGGTTAATCCAAGGTTCGGGTCCCTGACTATCAGGCGGTTAACGTCAGCCCAGATGAAAACGTTTACCTCCAGCACCCTTACTAGTGACATGGCCGAAAGGATAGACATATAGACAGAAAATTTTCGGCATCTCAGACTACTGGTCACGAAGTATTACCGACCTGGGAAGCAGCTTTTTCTTCACCCTTTGTCAGAAACATCACTCATTGGAAATGAGAAGGGGGGGACAAAAAAGGAGAAGCGAGAGTTACTGGAGCTGCCGATAACACATCCACTATATTATCTACTCTCCTTAAAAAAAAAAATGTAAGAGGGACTTATTAATATCTACTTAGTATAAGTCCTTTGCCCCATTCCCAGTTTAGGATAGTACTTGAAGATAGTTTCCTCCTCCATATTAATCCGTGGAAGTTTTTTTTTTTTTTGCTTTAGATACCTCGAGGTAGAACCTTCTGGCTTCACCTTATAGTTAAGTTCCGTTATTGGGAATTGTGAAGTCGGCTGATGTTTTTTTGGATTGGAGAATGTTATTAAAGTACTGGTTTAGGGTGGTACCAGGCATAATTGACAAAAAAGATTTAAAAACAAGAAAATTAGCAGAACAGGATAAGTAGAGTTAAGTTGTTTCGAGTTTTAAGTCAAAAATGCAATAAGGAAAAAATAAAATAAAATAAAATAAAAAATAAGCAAACAAATTATATATATATATATATATATATATATATATATATATATGTGTATATATATATATATATATATATATATATATATATATATATATATATATATATATATAGTGCACAAGTGTAGGCATTATTAACAGTTATGGATAAGAATTGTTTAACTTAGCTCTGAAAACACCGACCATGTCTTCTGAGGTCATCTCGAAAAGAAGGAAGCTAGCAGGTTTGTTCCTGGTACTTAAAGGGTATGGTGAGGGTGGGTAGAAGTGGGGAGTTAATGCTTCTATTTATCTTTTTTTTTCTTCTTTGCTTTAGATACCTCGAGGTCCACTTTGTCAAAAATATCTTTCACTATTCTATCTCTGCTGTTATTTAGATTACAGCCCAAGACGCACTGTCCTACTGACAAATTCGTAACCTCATATGCACATATAACCAATGTTCGTTTTTAGTTATATTATGTAAAGCAACCTGATCACGTGTTATTCTAGATTTTAAATTGTGGAAAAGCTATGGAAAAAAGTAAACTGTTTGTGGAAAAGAGCCCCAGCAAAGTACTCGATTATAAAGAAAATTCACAATAAGAGCATAATATTTATTTATTCATGTGTGTTACAGAAAAAAAGACATTGGTAGTGTCGGTTTCAAGCCCAACATAAAAGGAGACCAGCCTCTGGTAATTTTTGTTGGACTCTCTTCAGCCTTTGTTTATATTTATCTCACTGGAAATGGTGTCCCGCACACTGCGTAGAATTTTTGTTTTTTAAATTCACAATGAGATTTTATCATTTTTATTTTTTCTGAGCTTCTGTAGCACACACACACACACACACACACACACACACACACACACACACACACACACACACACACACACACACACACACACACACACACAAATATGATGAGAATAATGGAAATGCTATTTCTGAAGCAAAAGAAAGAGGAATTACATCTGTATATATAAGTTTTTCACAATGGTGCGCCAAAATTTCTTGTATTACACACAAGAAAATATAGTCGCCATCTATGTCGATTGGAAAGTTTTAGTAACAATCGTACAGATTTACATTATTTTATTTCTTTTTATTTTTTTTTATTTTTTTAAATTCATTTTATAATTTATTATTAACGTGTAATCTATTATATAAAGTGCAAATCTCTGTATATTCAGCTAAACCTTGAAGAATAAACAACGCAAATTGCTTTTTTTAATCGGCATAGCCCCGGATGTATAATATCTAAAATTTAAACAAAATGATTTATTATTTGGGGGTTAAGTGGCCATTTATATTATTTAGCATTATCAAGATGTAAATGCAACCTTCTAATGCAATTATGTAGATTTTTTTTTTACAAAGTCATCACCACTTATCAAGGTCAAGAGGCCACTTGAGGATAAGGGTTAAAGAGAGTACAGCAGACAGTAATCGGTAGTAATGGAAATTCGGTAAATTTGGTAACTTATATAGAATGGCTCATCAAAAATTTGTTTACGTTAGACTTGAAGACAACCATATCGTAGTCAGCTGGAAAGCAGGAAAACGGAAGACAATTCCATAGGTGTGCAGTTCCAAGAAAGAAGCTTTGTTCATGGAATCTACGTTTAGGTTTAGGCACAGATAAAGAGTGGGGCAATCATTGATAGTGTTTTCTGCAAGACAGGTGTTTCTTGTGAAAGTTTGGTGACCATAGACTGAAGCTCAGTCGAGCACTTGCCATGGAAATAACGATAAAGCAGAGACAAACTTGCAACATCTCTTCTGTGAGAAAGAGGTTGCAGAGAAGAGAAAAGGACATTCCCTGCGAGGCTACAAAGTCTATTTTGAACTCTATCAAGGCAAGATAAGCCCTTCCTAGCAGCTCCTGCACAGATGCGGCAACAGTACTCCATCCTTGGACGTATCTGGTTTTTATATAGATAGAGAATTGCATCAGCAGTGAGATATCTACTGAATCGATAGAAGGATCCCACCATTTTTCCAGCGGCCCAGGCAACAGATTTAATGTATGTGTTCCATTTCAGATCAGGAGCAAAGGTCAAGCCCAGCAGCTTGTCAAAACATAAGGCCTTCCCAAGACGAGAGCCATTCATTTCAGTTGATGCCAGATGGGGATCAGAGCGTTGATGATGTAAAGATAAAAGCTTGGTTTTAGATGCATTAAAAGTAACAAGCCACCTCTTTCCCCATTGTACCACTTGCTCAAGATCAGAAGAGAGAGAATCGGAGAGAACTTGGTCATTTACGGTCTTAGATGTGCTTCCATAGATAGTAGTGTCATCAGTATAAATGTCTACAAATGATGTAAGGATGTGATTTTGAAAATCATTAATGTAGATCAGGAAGAGATTTGGGCCCAGGATGGACCCCTGAGGGACTCCAGCATTAATACTGTGAGCTTCTGATTTCTACCCATCAACTACTACTCTTATGAACCTATCAGAAAGAAATGATTTAATAATTGAGAAGACATTTCCAGCCATACAGTAGCTGGAGATCTTGTGAAGTAAACCTTTATGCGATACCATATCAAAGGCCTTTGATATGTCAAGAGCAATTGCCCTAGAAAATTAGCCTCTGTCGAGAGATTCGCTAATCCTATGAGATATAACTGTAAGCACATCTGCTGTAGATCTAGCAGAACAGAAACCATATTACGTGTCACTAAGTAGGTTATTTTTGCTGAGAGTGTTGATTACTTCTGTATTTAACACAGATTCCAGCAACTTACTCATGACGCACAGGAGACTTATTGGCCTGTACTGTGAGGGAGATGAGCGATCACCTGAATTCTTAAATACAGGGCATACTGATGAGATCTTCAAGGGTGATGGGAAGCAATTCCCCTTAAGACAACGTTTAAACAGTTTTGTAAGTATTGGCACTAGTTCTGGTTGAAGTTTTTTTAGTACTATAATTGGAATACCGTCAGGGCTGATTGCTTTACTGGAATCAAGGTTTTTGACTAGCTTGGCAACATCACGTACAGATATATGCATATCACATAGCGTGTTTTCTGATACAGGAGGAAATATTGGGGGTTGGCGGCCTTGGTCGCAAAGGGTAGAATTAGCTGCAATGTTCTTGGCAAAGAGTTTAGCGTTGTCTGATACTCACAAGATTACCTCAGGTCCATTGATAATAGTTGGGATAGAGCACACGCTTCTGTTCAGGATTCTGTTTGCTATTTGCCAAAACTAGTGGGAACCAAGCCGCTGCTCAGCTACTTTGGACTTGACGGACTGAGCATAGAGCTCTCTTGCATTCTTTATTACTTTTTTATAGTCGTTGCTAGCAGTTCTGAAAGCGGCTTTAGTCTCAGTACATCTGTTATGTTGGAAGCAATGGAAAAAGTGATTTCTGTGTGAAATGGCAGCAGAACATTCTAGAGAGAACCCCGGATGGCTATTAGGTTTTTGCACGAACGGATTTGAGGAAATAAAATGGTCTATACCTACAATTAACCTTTCCGTCAGGTCAGATACTATAGAGGACACATCCTTTTTAAACATGGAACGCAGAGGTAGATCTGATATAAATGTACGGAAGTTATCCCAGTCAGTCAGCCTTGCATACTGGCCGCCAGTATCGGGCACATGGGTGGGTTCATGAGCAATCTGAGTGAGGTCATAAGCAATGGAGAAATGATGATAGAACCTCCCCTCATCATCGGTCTTGTTTGAGTGAGTTAACCATTCCACATTGTGAACATTGAAGTCTCCACAGACATGAATATTAGCTGAAGAATAAGTAGATACGACATCGTCAATTTTCTCAGATATGCTTTTAAAGATAGTAACTCCGCTGTTGTGGGGGCAATAGAGAGCAAATATAAATGCAGTAGTTTGAGCAAGTGCAACCCGGAAACACATATAGGGTAAGTTAGGATCTTCTCTGGAAATGTCCCTACCACATTGAAAGTCATCTTTAATATAGGCACATATTCCATGCCCATAGCGATCCTGGGGTTCCGCAGAGTTATTTCCCTTCCATCGACTAAACTTGTGTATGTGTATATACAGTAACAGGAATAGGCTGGACAAAGAAGAAAAGGGTGGGGATTTTTCTACATGAAGGAATTCAATGACACATTTCTGCTTCTGGTGCACGTCCACAACAGGAGTTGCTTTCTAACAGTCTCACACCGTCAATATCTGCAACAGATAGATGAAACTCTCAGATTATGAATGCACAAGTTCAGTCATCATAACAATGCCATACGAGACATTACTTTGGCAATCCCCTCACAAACAATATACAAACACTCTATGGTCAGCAGGGACTAAATTAGTGCATGGGGGTAAAAAATACTTATTTTTATTCATTTTTATCGAATATAAGAAGGAACAGCAGAGTGTATCGGCTACATGAACCATGTAAGTTGTCCAAAATGTCGTCTTTATAAGTTTTTTTTAAGGTAAACGTCTGATAAGTACGCGATTAAATATGCAGCAATAACATAATTTTGCAGATTTGTAACCAAACAAGATTGTAATGAATACCTTCTGAAAAGTAATAAATGACCAACTGAGAAAACTTGATATTTGAAACTTAGAGAATAATTATATTACACTAAATATGCTCTGGAACCAAATAAAAAAGGCATTTGTTGAGCTTGGACTTTTTCCCAAATATATATATATATATAATGTCATTATAAAAAACTTTATTTATGAGAACGATTTTTTAATCCATTACGATTGATATAAACAAACCGAGTACGTTTCAAATAAATTATATATATATATATATATATATATATATATATATATATATATATATATATATGTAAATGTTGGTTCGTTCGGAATTAATTGTCTAAAAAACCACTGGACGGATGGCTTCCACGTTTTGGTATAATATGTTTACTATATCCATGTGTGTTTTTATATATTTCTTTTTAATTATAACATTATACTTAATTTTTCTATGATAAATAGGTGGATTTCTTTGTACCGAGAGGCTATTTTTTTTTATTTAGGGACAATTATTTATTACCGCTTCCTGTCACGTGACCAGTGTTACAATTTAGCGGTTTTCCTGCTATATCTGGAGATTTCGGTTACAATCTAGCGGGAAATTCTAGAAAATCTGGAGGTATTTGACACCCACACACTCGCATTAGATTATTAAAAAATAAAGAAAAGCGCTTGAAAATATTCAATGTAAGTAAAAAAAAGTAGCATTTATTGCCTTTGGTAACAATTATTTATTGATTATTTGCTTTGTTTTTCACCTTTTTTTCGACTAACCATTCTAAAATCTCACTATAAAATCGATTTTTCCAAGTACATTTTAGATGGGGGGGGGGGAATTCCAACCTCCGAAGTTTGGGTTTGTATTACTGTACACATAGATTCGAAAAAGTTGTCAAAAAAACAAATATATAACAAATAAATGTTATCAAAGGCAAGATAAGTTACTTTTCTGCTAAATTGGATATTTAAATTAACCACACGTGGTCGCAAAATGAATGCCGACGCTCAAAGTGTATACACATTTTGACTCCTCCCTTCACTTAAAAATTCACCAAAAATTAGGAAATTAACGAATTTTAATGAAAATTGCAGTATTTTTCAAATAATGATCGCAGAATATAATGAACTAATTATTTTTACTTAACTCTTAGTGAAAATGTTTTATTTTGTTTAAACAAAAAATACCTTTACTAAAGTTATGGTTTTCAGTAGTAAATAAAAAACGCAAGAATTTATTTTTGCTTTTTTTAAAGCATCGTAATTTGTAACAATAAAAAATAATTTTTACAGTAACATTATGAAAAAAGCCCCTAAAGTCCGTATTAATGTATTCAATATAACTCGAAGAAAAATGAATTATCGGATACTATTCAGGAAATTAAAGATTCAATTAGATTCCTATTTCAGTCACCTAAATTATTTAGGGTGAAATGAGTTTAGGAATTTATAGCCAAACCTAAATATTTTTTTTTTGGTAAATATCCAGATACGCTACTACAGAACACCGACCACTCTAATTTGTTTGGGGGGGGGAACAAATATATAACAAATAAATGTTATCAAAGGCAAGATAAGTTGCTTTTCTGCCAAACTGGATATATTTTTCGTGTTTTTATTCAATGTAACATATTTATTCAGCTCGAAAAACATAAGTATTTGCCGATGTATTCGAAAATTCAAGATGGCGTCTCACACCCTCTTTAACACCGTAAGTTTGGAAAAAGGTGTTATAAATAAAAAATTATACAAAATACTATTAAAAATCCGCCGAATATATGTCAACCTATGTCACAGTAACATGTATTGAGCGAGTTTTTAACAGTATTTTATCCGGTTTTTTATTTATAACATCTTTTCCCAAACTTACCATGTTAAAGAGAGAATCAGACTCTATCTTGAATGTTCCAATACATCGGTAAACACTGTATGGTTTTCGAGCTGAATAAACATGTTACATTGAATAAAAACACGAAAAATATATCCAGTTAGATAGAAAAGTAACCTATCTTGCCTTTGATAACATTTATTTGTTATATATTTGTTTTTTGACAACTTCTTCGAATCTATGTGTACAGTAATATAAACCCAACATATTTATTCAGCTCGAAAAACATACAGTGTTTACCGATGACTTGGAAAATTCAAGATGGCGTCTGATTCTCTCTTTAACACGGTAAGTTTGGGAAAAGGTGTTATAAATAAAAAACTATACAAAATACTATTAAAAACCCGCCGAATATATGTCAACCTATGTCACGGTAACATATATTGAGCAAGTTTTTAACAGTATTTTATCTGGGTTTTTATTTATAACACCTTTTTCCAAACTTACGGTGTTAAAGAGGGTGTGAGACGCCATCTTGAATTTTCGAATACATCGGTAAACACTGTATGCTTTTCGAGCTGAATAAACATGTTACATTGAATAAAAACACGAAAAATATATCCAGTTTGGTAGAAAAGTAACTTATCTTGCTTTTGATAACATTTATTTGTTATATATTTGTTTTTTGACAACGTTTTCGAATCTATGTGTACAGTAATACAAACCCAATATGTTACATTGAATAAAAACACGAAAAATATATCCAGTTTGGTAGAAAAGTAACTTATCTTGCCTTTGATAACATTTATTTGTTATATATTTGTTTTTTGACAACTTTTTCGAATCTATGTGTACAGTAATACAAACCCCACCGACCACTCTAATTTGTTTTTTGGGGGGATGTGATGTTGGGGCGCGCGCGCTCTAACATCACATCTGCCTCCCCCCAATGTATAAAGTAAAATCTTCGGAAAATGTTAAATGGTGTTCTAATTGGTAAATGTAGGTGCGTTACTTACGAAAAATTTGAAAATTCGATGTTCCAGGTAAAAAAAAACCCAGATAAATTACCCCCCCCCTACTCCAACTTGGTGTGCTTTCCTTTTCTTATTTTATTTCTTTTTCAGCTAATTTTAAATTTTCCACCAAAAAAGCGCTATAATGTATTTTTGAAAATTAGAAAATTCTATGTCCTGGAAAAAAAAATCCCCTCCCCCAACGTAGTTTGCTTGGTGAAGCCGTCGTTTATGCTACAGCGTGCATGCGCGTAGCATAAACGGAAGCTGCAAAATGGTGGAAAGAAGTTCGTGGGTTCAGGGGTAAATACCATGCAAACGGTAAATTTGCCCCAAGTTTGACTATCAGATTCGTTGCCAGCGACCTCAATTACCTATACAAAAAAAAATTAGAGTGGTCGGTGTTCTGTAGTAGCGTATCTGTATATTTACTTTTTTTTTCTTGCTTAAAAAAATAGCATTAATACAGTAAGTTAGGTAAACTGACTTTTTCGTTTAAAAATGGAATTATTTTCCTTTCATTATTAACTTTTAAAAAAAAAATTTTTTTTAATAAATATTTTGTGTTTTATATACATAAAGTACAATTGTTGAATGTTACTGTTTTGATTATATTCGTTTGGGGGGCACAATTAAAAAATTAAGAAAGATTAAAATGAAGCGAAATTTGAGTTTCCGTTCCATTTTTACAACAACCGCAAAACAGTGCATACTCAGCAATTTTTATCGTAATTTATAAGCATATTGAAACACTAAATCAACATTTTATTTATTTTTATGCATAATTAATGATGGAATTATTTTTCTGTTTATTTTCTTAACATCCGTTAAAAAAAATAATTTGTACATTCTCTTGAAAAAAAGAATCAAACTTTTCTCTACTTTCACATGTGTTCCATTTTAACAAACTGAGCCACAGCAACGCGTGGCCGGGTACAGCTAGTATATATATATATATATATATATATATATATATATATATATATATATATATATATGTGTGTGTGTGTGTGTGTGTGTGTGTGTGTGTGTACGAACAAATAATTAATATATATATAGTTTTTTTTATTACAAATTTTTATTATGGTTGCATAAGACAGCGTTTATTTTTAAACGCGATGAATAAAACAATGTAAAAACTGAAAGGGCTAACTTACCGGTTTCGAGATTCTTCATGTCAAAATGGTGTGTTATTTACTAAAATTGGAGAAAAAGTCAACACTAAAATTAGGAGCACATGAACGGCTATTTAGTAGATGTTCAGCGGTGGATGACTCGTATTATTCAGAACATGTTAAATAATTTCATCTAAAAATTCTAGAAGCCAAGAGAAAAGATTCTCGGATTTAATGATTTAATCTGATTTCTCTTTTCCCTTTTCCCTATATATAATTTCAATAGCATCAGATAATCGAGAATAATTTAAACTATTACAAAAATAAAACAATAAGCGATTATATTTTCCAATTATTTATACAAAAACAAGCAAAAACCGAAGATATTCCTGCATGATGGTACATTTACCTGCATAGATTGAGCCGGCTTCCTCATCCGAAATATTCCCAAGTTTATTCACATTGATTTATTGCGCACCAACTGCCAAAAGTTACATCGGAGTTAATGTTTGTCTTTTCGATATCGCTGTTTCGGGAATTATTAACGGTAATCAATAGCAATATTATTTAATTGAATCATGGGAAGGAAATTAAAAAGTTTATTTGCTCACAGTAATTTGAGATTCGGATTGGAAATCTGACGTCATTGGTTCCAATCCATAATTATAATTAATCAATTCATAGAGTCTTGGCTTTACAACACATTGGAATCATATTCTTGAACTATCTGTGCATCAATGTAGGAGAAATATGCACAGAAATAGCATATATAATGGTCATGGTTGGAACTTATAAAAGTCTTACATATGTATATAACTTGGCTTGAGGTAGTTGCTTGTCTAGCCGCACTAATGATCTGTGATACAGCGAAACAGAAACAGTACTGTATGTGGATGATTATATATATATATATATATATATATATATATATATATATATATATATGCTCTTGTTGTCATATTAAACAAAAAAGGATTGGTATACACAAAGAATGAAATATAATTGAAAAAAAAAACTCATTTACCAAAACAAGTTTATATATATATATATATATATATATATATATATATATATATATATATAATATAAAAAAATTCAAACGAGAGAAAGATGTATATTTAAATGAGGGGGGGGGTCACCAACAATGTGTATTTATTAACATTATTTTATTATTCCGTGTTTTGGGTTTTCATTTAGAATTATGTTTAGATCATTGTAATAATGCTTTTAAATCATTGAAATAGGGGTTTTTAACGCGTTTCAGACGTTCTGTGAAGCGTCCTCTTCAGAAAGTATTTAAAATGTAAAATATTTAGAATATACTTAAGATGTGTTTAAAATGTAAAAGAGAATTTTCGTAGTTCATTTGAAATGTTTCCGAGCGGTGGAAACATGCGTAAATGATTCTTCTCTTCATTCGTATGTTCAAATTTTATTACTGGTTCGTTGGGAACGGACTGCGGTCACTGCTGTTTTATGTTTCTCTCTCTCTCTCTCTCTCTCTCTCTCTCTCTCTCTCTTGTGTTTCTACTTATCTTTCTTTGGTTTTTCTCATTGTTTTCCTTTTTTAATTTTACTTGAGTGGAGGTTAGGGTTCGTTGGTACTTGGTCAACTGGGTGCGTAGGGTAGGGTGTGTGTGTGTGTGTGTGTGTGTGTGTGTGTGTTTTCTTGTATTGGTCTGTAGAATGCGTGTTCTGTTTTATAGTATTATAAAATTATTTGCTTCCATACGAAGGTAACTGTGATCCAAGGTCGTTTATAATGTGTGTATGTGAAGAGGGGGGACTAGCTCCTCTGAAACAAGGGTAGGAGTGTTTTCATTCAATTTTGATATTTATTTTTTGGATTCTTAGATTTTAGTATTGTGATTTTTCGTGTCAGTCTTAGACTGTTCGGACATTCTTAATATTATGTTTATTTAGGTAAAGGGGTGTATTTATACGTAGGAGATTTTTTAATGTTTCCATTTACTTGTCTCTCCATGTGGGTATGGCCAGATCCAGGATCGGTTCTTAGTGTGGGGAAGGTCTCGTTCCCCAGAGGGGAGGGGGCACTTGAAGAGGTACAAGTATGGGAGGAAGGATGATAGTTATCTCAGTTATGAAGGATTTCTCATCGACTGATTGAAGGTGGGAAGTGCGAAGTGTTGGAACAGATACTACACTATGGTTCTAGGTTTTTCCTAGTGTTGTTGGTTTCGAGGTATATATATATATATATATATATATATATATATATATATATATATATATATATATATATATATATATATTAGCAGAAGTACCCGTCGTTGACTGGGTTCAAAAACAGCCTACAGAAAATGGACTGTGATTGATGAAAGTATGATAGGTTATGAAAAGGAGGGGTTGTAAAAAGATAGGTTTTGATACTAAAATATTTTACCATAAGCAAAATATGATGAAAGTAAAGATAATTTTCACGAAAATATATTTTTTTATATCAACTTTGTTTCCATTCGTAGCCAAGAGTGATCAACAAAATGATGTTTCCTTACAAAGAGAAAATGTTATATATATAATAATATAAATATACAAGAAATAAATGTTACCATAGTCAATAAAAGTTACTTTTATAGTAAAAAAGTTCATTGGTCTGCATTTTTAAGTAGTTTGTAAAAAAAATTACGTCTAAAAAAATTTACGTCTAAAAAAGATTGCGTCTAAAAATGAAAAGTAATAAAATAAATAAATTGATAAACTGAGACGTAATCTTTCAGATCACTACGCTAGTTTACTCTAATTTATTATTTCCTCTAATCATAAAGTGTATATATGTATATAGGCATCTAATTTACATAAAGAAAACACGATGCTCTCCCCCATCATTATATATATAGCCACAAATCTTCCGACTCTCTTGTCAATAACACTCCCTCTTGAAAAGCCCGCATAAATCGGGCGAAACGTTGAGTAGTCAGGTCCTTCCACCTCCATTCTATTTTTATATTGTCGGATTTAATCCAGCTTAACAACCATATATATATATATATATATATATATATATATATATATATATATATATATATATATATACTAGTTCTTAAAGTTCTAAATATCAAGTTTTCTCAGTGGGTTATTTATTGTTTTCCGAGAGGTGGACATTACAATAATGTTTCGCTCGCGAATAACAAGTTTGCAAAATTATGCCTTTGATTCATTTTCAGATGGTCACCTAAACAAAACATAGAAAAACACCATTTTATTCAACTTACACTGTTCATGTAACCGAAACACTCTGTCATTTTTTTCCTCTTTACAAAAATTACCATAATTCTGTATTTATCTTAACTAATTTCAATTATTTTCATATTTCTGTGAATGGGTATTCTTATAGTTTTATTTTATTTCAACATTTTTTTAGCGTTTTATATTTTATTTCATAATTCTTCTAGTCCTATTTCAAAGTTATATAGTCGCTATATCTATAGTTTGTGTTTCAGTTAGAGTACTCTTAATAAGGTCAAGTGTTTTAACTTAAATTCGAAACTCCACATTGTTTTTTTTTTTGTTTAAAATTTCGAAGGTTCTGTTGATAGATAAATATAAATTAATTCAATAAATTTTATTAACATCGTCACTAATTATAAGATGATTTGTTATATGTATATGTATTATAATTTGTTACATCAACTTTATTTGCGTTCTGTGTACTATTTTTTTTGTTTAATTATTGGAAGTGAATTTTTTTCTTTCCATTCTTAAGTTTATTAACAGTCAAATGGCAGCAACTCATGTGAACTCAATATCCCAAACTCATTTTCAATTCATTCAATTCTAATTGCATTTCAGTGTGCTGAGTCTAAGGTTATTTATTCTTTCCTTATTAATTTTACATTTTGGATATTCTTTCATGTTTTAAATGCAATATTGTATGCATATTTTTAATCACTTATTCATTTATTGCTTCTAAATTTCCCCCTTGTCATATTTACTCAATATTTTATCATGCATATATCCTTATTCTAATAGAAGTCAGATTATTGGAGTTAAACGTTTAAACCCTCCCAATGATAGTTATTTGTAGATTTTTGTCCCCCACCAGAGATATTTTCTATTCACTTTGTGTTATATTTTAAATTCTAATTTACTAAAATCCTTGATGGACTTATTGACTCTAACGTTAAATATTCTTCAATCTTATCACAATTTAATGAGCTAAATATTGTAAATCAGCTTACTATATTTATCCACATTTATTAATACTATTGTCTCTAAAACCTATAGGAAATGGAGATAGGGGTGGTTTGAACAGAATCGAGTATGTGGGAATGACAGAGTGGCATGAATAAATGAATTAAGAAACAAATGTGGATAAACCACATTCCAGGTCATTACGATTAACATCATCAAAACAAAACGGATTTATTTCAGTCTATAAGGATTTTTCTTTCATTGCAAAGACACCAGAACCAATGGTTTCAGACTTGTTTTCGTAAACATTCCTGACTCATTAATTTCCTTTATTAAGAGAGGGCATACACATATGCTAACTTCATCAGAAATATTTTTTTCTTTTTTCTATTATAGAGGGATAAAAACACATTCTCTTACAGATTAATTAAACTGCTTTTTAACATTGGTAGTAACATACATTACCACTTCAGAAAACAAAACAAAGCAATATCAGTCTACGATAATGCGCTACATAATTATGGTTTCATTTGTTTTGGGGGTGAAGCTCTCTCATCGAATCTGTTCTGACTCTGTGCCACCGTTCCACTGGGAAACGCCGGTGCACGGACCCTGCTAGCACACACACACACACACACACACACACACACACACACACACACACACACACACACACACACACACACACACACACCACACACATATATATATTCCTTAATTTTCCCCGCTACTTTTCCTTATTGTTCTATTGATATAATAAAGTTATATATTTATATTTTATTTCTCATATTCTATTCAACATTATTGTTTGCCCTTCCTAATATCATTGAGCCTTTTTCATATTCATAAGTTTTGCTTTGTAAAATATATAAGTAGTAGAATGGATGCAACCAAACACTATATAAAAACAGTAGTTTGTAAATAGGCACATAAATTTGTGGAGAAAGGGACGGATGACACAGGTAAGAAATACTTTTTAATTGACATGAATTGGTTAGCCTAAATTTACCTGGAGGACAAAAAAACTAGATTCAATACCAAAATAATTTTGTTCGTGTGTTTTGAGGAAGGTGGTGTTTGATCAACATTTCCGGGGAGCCATAATTCAATATACCATTTTGCTTTTAAATCCCCGAAATATTGTTTCATGGTAAACAACTGATGACTCTTTAAGAACATTGGTGCTATTGTTTGTTCATGTAAGTAAAACTATTTAGCGATACGGGAGATTAATGGACTTATTGTCAAAATAATATTCTAACAAAATAGTTTTAAAGGTTTTAAAGAAACCCCCAAATCAAATAAGTACGTGAACATAAAAATTTTAATTGTAAACTCGTGGAAAGTAAGAATATTTTCATATTTTTCCTTTCTTTTCTTTGCTCGGCATTATCCCGACATCTGGGCGCACCTGCAAATACAAAAGAAATAAAATTATTTTTCTCGCATCATTAAATAAGTGTGTAAGAAAACTTTTTTTTTGACTTAGTAGAAAAATAGTACATACTATTTCCGGTTTTTCATCACTATTAATATTTTCTTCTGTTCTATGGAAAAAAAAATATTTGCTTTGAAAAAATATTGAATATTTCTGTCGACATATATATTTTTCTCGTCTATAAAGAGACATTCGTTTTTGGAAGAAATATACTTTCCAATGAATTTAAAACTGTATGTTTGATGTTCGTTTGTAAAGATATTGAACCTAACGAAATTCGGTTCCCTTTTCCCAGTTCTCCTAAAAATACTAAAACTTGATTTATACGAACATTCTATATTTTAACCATCATACAAGGATGGACGCCTTATAAATACACTTGAACAATTATCAAATGAACAACAACAACAACAACAACAACAACAATTATTTGAACACCAAAAAAACGCCCAGATGAAAGACAGCAACAACAAGAACAACTAATGAGGCTTAATCAGACATATGAAAATCAGCACATGAAATAGCTCCTTACTCAAGTCATAAAAAGTAATCCGGCCATCGATAATTATATTGCATATTCACAAAATTCAATATGGAATATGATTGACAATTTCAGCTATGAACCTAAAAAAGGTAAATTATTTGAAGCTTATTTTCATCAGTATAAAAGTTTTTAGTATCGACTATAATTAGTAGTCGAACTAGAAAAAGGTTCGTTTAGTATTACGGCAACTAGAGACGGCCGAGGATGTGTGGATTTTATTTTACCACGTAAAACGTCGGAATTATTTTTCGCCAAGACGGTGGAACTTCTGACAAAACTATTTAGCTCGAAAGTCTCTTTATTCCATAAGCATTGGTCATGTCTGAATGACAAAGATGATTTCGTAACGTACACAGCCGTGGTAAATAAACACTGCTATGAATTTAAACTTGCAGATCTCAGTGCAGACAATTTAAAATGTTTAGTATTCGCGCAAGGACTGACTTCTGGTCGAGATGCGGAAATTAGTAGGCATTTCCTAACAAAATTAGAAAATAAACCAAACCTAACGCTACAAAAGTTAACTGAAGACTGCCAAAAAATAGACATTATTTAACAAGATTCGATGGATTTCAAAGCTGGATTCTCGCTGATAAAAAAATCAGATAGGCAATTAAAAAAACATGTAAAAATAAAGCACAAGTTAGGGAAAAAAGAACGCATATATAGACACATAGTTAAGAAAAAATTAAATAATGTTGTTTATAAGGCGATCACATTTAATTCAGAAATTGGACACAGGGATATTACGACCACAACACATTATAATCCTGAACATTCTTATAAATTTATTCAATTTATTATTGTTAAAGAAAAAATGTAGGGTTAATGTCATTTGATTATTTCTATAAATTTATTTATTTTTGCTATAATACCACATTGTAGCATGTTTCACAGTCATTCTTACTTCAAATCGTAATCAGTCGGTTTCCAACTAACAGTGAAATGAATAAATTACTTCACTCACCATGCATACCAGTAAAAATTGTAACTTAAACAAAAGAGAACTTAACAATAAATGACGTTTACATTTATTTAATTATTTATATTAATTTATTTCAATAAGATATATTATTTCACTGTAATTATTGGATTATTACAGCTATGATCATCTATACTTAAATATGCTATCGATCAGCGCATTGCCAACAATAGCAAATGAATTAATTCTGTTCTTATGTAGTAAATGAGACGTCTTGTGTCTTTGCGGTGTTTACATAATGCATTATTGAGATATTTTGTGACTAACTGATCGATTAGGGTCTTATTAGAATAAAGCCAGTGAAGAAGACCAGTCACACCCAACGTCCATCCCCACCCATGCACAAGTAAACATCGTCTATTGCATTATGGGTAATAAGGATTGTTCCAGTGTCCACCATAACACTTTCTTCTTAACACGTCTTATAAATGAGTCCTTAGGGCAATCTGTAATCATGCTAAGAACTGTCCGAAATATTACTGCTAGCGAAACGAAATGATTAACCAAGTCGTAAAATCTTTTGTTTATTCCATATCTTTTTCTTTTATTCATACGAAAACATCTCAACCACAAAAGTATCACTTCTTACTTTCTTACTTTCTTATTCTTTACGAATTACTTCATAATATAAACCATTAAAAGAACTAAAAAAACTAATTGAGTTTGAGTTTATTTCGAAATGCATTAACATTTCTGGCATTTTATTTTTAAGTAAGAAGAATTCAAAAATCGTTAATCAATGGGACAGCAAAGAGGATTGACAAAAATCCAAAGTTCTTTCAGAGTTTTGCTGTATGATGAAACTAACAATTTCTCGAGTTAATTCGACGCACTATTGTCCAAACCTCCAACTACAAAACTTGATACCCTGTTGTCAAAACTACCAACTACAAAACTCGACACTTTTTCAAGTTGACTTGCACACAACAACGTACTGTGAGACTAACCGTAGCCCTCGGCGCAAGAGGGTCCGTGTGTGCCTGGCGTGTGGGGTGGTGGCTGATCCTGTGGTCGGGGCAGCGGAAGAAAGAGTTTCAAGATTGCGCCTGCCTGCTTTTATTAGAGACGAAATCTCGCAGGATCGCGCGAGATCTCGCGGGGATGCAAATTAGCTAGGCCATCTTGAGGAATAAAAATCGGTCCATTGGAGGTGCGAGGCAGTCGGGTTCTGACGTTCGTGGCGATTAGTACAGTGACCGTTGGGTTCCGTTTCTATTCGTGCAGTCAGCTGAGCTTTGTTAGTTACCTTCGCGCCGTGGCTGTCATTGTTTGTTGGTTTGCTGTGTGTTGCTGTGGTTCTTCAGTGAAACGCTTCGTCGCCCACGACGAGACCCCCCGTCTCCTACACAAGATACTCTTACAAGCTATTTCGGCCCCCCCACTCTGAACTTGGTTTTCTTTTCTTCAATGGCGGATAGGTTCGATCTAAAGTTGATACCGGAATTCGACGGATCCGACCCGGTACTCAGCTGGGTTGAGAAGGTCGAGTTACATTGTCAGTTGTCCGGCGTGAAAAATGTCGAGCGCGTGATTCCTCTGCGGCTGACCGGCGGGGCCTTCGCTGTATATCAGCAACTCAGCGCTGAGGAGAAGTGTGACTACTCGAGTATCAAGGCGGCGTTGTACAGGGCGTTCGCCACTGACCCCGCCACTGCATGGGAGCAGTTTGAGACGAGGTCTATACGCTTTGGCGAAACTGAGGACGTGTATCTCGCCGAACTTAAGAAGCTGACGGTGTTGTTCGGCGGTCTTCCAGAGAGGGCCCTAGCCTACAAATTCCTGTCAGGACTCCCCGCTGGAGCAAAGCAGCTCCTGCGAGCAACCTCTACCATGTCATCACTACCGCTGAGTGACCTAGTGGACAGAGCCAGGACAATAATGAAGGATGACTCGACGGTGCAGGAACCGGTAGTCGCCGTCACACAGGCCCCACCAAGTGGCGAAGGACCGTCTCAGGGACCCAGCCCGCAAGGTGATGTCATCTGCTACAGATGCAACGGGCGGGGCCACATGGCAAGAAATTGTAGAAGGCGGTCGACGGCTGTTCGCTCCTACCGCTGTAACAAGACTGGGCACATGGCCCGAGACTGTGCGGGAAACGGGGACGGGGACAAGGTGCCAGTGCCGACCTCTTCCCCGAACAGAAAATAAACAAGGCGCTCCCTGTCATTCAGGTCCGAGTTAATGACACGTTATGTTCAGCCCTCCTTGATTCCGGTTGCTCCCGCACCATAGTGTGTGCGGACTTCTGTCGGGCGTGGAAAAAGAAGAACGTCAGGATAACTACCATTACTGGAAAAATACGAATGTGTTGCGGCGTGGGTGTGGTACACATTCGCACAAGAACTGGGAACTCGGCCAACGTCGAAGCGCTGGTGACACGCGAAAAGCCGCTGAGTTTCGACCTGTTGCTAGGCTACGATGCCATCAAATCCCTGGGCGGCGTGCCCATAACGCGCGCTGGCGTTGTAGAGTTTCAGGATAGGCCCCCGGTGTGCGCAGCACTAAGAGTCGACCAGCCGGACTTCAGTGCGGAATTCGACGACCAACAGAAGGCGTGGACCGCCACTTGGAGGTGGTCAGAAGACAAGGAACCGGCCAAACTACAAAACAAAGTGGCAGAGTACCGTATGCCCGACCAGATAAGGCCTGCATACGAAAGCGAGCTCCGTGAATGGATTAAGAACGGTTGGCTGATTCCATACCCCTATGACAAACTTGGACCCCCCAAGGACCTGATACCGCTGATGGCAGTTGCCCAACCTAACAAGTCAAAGGTGAGGCCGGTAATGGACTACCGTGAGTTGAATGCGCACGTTGATGCGTTCACAGCGGACGCCGACGTCTGTGCCAGCAAGCTGAGAGAGTGGCGCCGGCAGGGGTCCAATGTGTCCCTACTGGACTTGAGAAAAGCATACTTGCAGGTCCGGATCGGCGAGGCGATGTGGCCTTTCCAGACAGTGATGTTTTCCGGGAAGAGATACTGTCTTACGCGACTCGGATTTGGGCTAAACGTAGCACCCCAGATAATGAAGGCTATCGTCAATGCCGTGTTGTCACAAGAAGAATGGATCAGAAAGGGAACATCGGCGTATATTGACGATATATACGTGAACGAAGATATCGTGTCCTCTTCGCGCGTAAGATCCAAACTTGCCGAGTTTGGTCTAAACTGCAAGGACTCTGAGCGGCTTGAGGATGGTGCCCGCGTATTGGGCTTGAGCGTTCAAGAGGAGCGAGAGATCCTGAAGTGGAGGCGTGGAACCGCAGTTCCCGACGTACCCGACGTTTACACAAGACTCCCTGTGCGGGAAACTTGTGAGGCACCTTCCAGTATGCGGATGGGTTCGTGCAGCGACAGGCGTCATAAAAAGGAGGGCAAATGCGGTCACCAAAGGCTGGGACGATGATATAACCGACGAACTATTGGTCCGAATGTTAACGGAGACCGTCGCTAGTGTGAAAAAGAATGACCCCGCCACAGGGGACTGGTGCGTGCAGGGAGACGAACTGAGCGTGTGGGTGGACGCAAGTTCTCTAGCGATCGGTGTAGTTTTGGAGAAAGATGGGGCCGTAGTTGAGGATGCCTGCTGGCTGCGACCGGCGAATGATGATGCCCATATCAACCTGGCAGAACTCGACGCTGTAATAAAGGGCATTAACCTGGCACTTCAATGGGAAGTGAAGAAACTGCGTGTGCATACTGACTCACTTTGCGTGCACCACTGGGCGTCGGACACACTCACGAACAAGGCCAGGGCACGCACGCACCAAGGCAGCCAGCGAAATGCTGATAAGACGAAGGCTCGAGACTGTGAAAAAACTGGTGACGGAGTACAACCTGTCCGTAGAAGTAGTGCTCGTCACCTCAGACTACAACCTCGCCGACAAGCTCACTCGGGTACCACGGAGATGGTATGAGGCTATGAAGAAAGAAGCTAAGCCATTGCCTCTGTGTGCTGCCTCCGTCGAGGAGGACGAAATCAGGAAGATACATCACGACAGTGGGCACCCCGGAGTACAACGGACCTACTACTTTGTGAAGTTGGCTAGACCATCAATACCAAAAAGCGCAGTAAGAGCAGTGGTCAGGGAGTGCCAAACGTGCCAGTCCATCGACCCCGCCCCAGCCAGATGGCGGAAAGGACAGCTGGGAGTGGACGCGACTTGGAGTCGGTTGGGTATGGATATAACCCACTACGGCAGCCAACACTTCCTCACGCTGATAGACTGCGGGCCAACGAGGTTCACGATTTGGCGCCAATTAGCGAGGCAGGATTCCACCAGTGTCATCCACGAATTGGAATCCATATTCTACGAAAGGGGGCCGCCTGAGGAGATCCTCACGGATAACGACACAGCGTTCTGCAGCAGGGAATTTAGGCATTTTATGGACAACTGGGGGATCCGCCTTCGACACCGATGTGCGTATGTGCCGAGCGGCAACGGCATAGCGGAGCGATGCCACCGAACCGTGAAAAAGATCGCGGCCAGGAAGAAGTGTACGATCGCGGAGGCGGTTTACAGATACAACATAACGCCTAAGGACACCGTGACTGGCGGCAGTGCGCCCACTGATGCGATTCATCACTACCACGTGCGCGTCAAGGACGTTGAAGTGTGTCTACCCGACCAACGAGAACCCCAGGGGACGTACCAAGTGGGAGACACCGTCTGGGTGAAGCCACCCAGCGGCCGGTGCACCAGCAGCTTTTGGAGGGGGCGGGTCACCGGCGTCATCAGTGAACAGGCCATACTAGTCGATGATACTCCGCGCCACGTAAGGGATGTCCGGCCCGCTCTAAGCGCTGACCAATCGGCAAGCAGTGGAAGTAGCGAGTCATCCGACGATGAGCGATGGATCCAACCCATGCCCCACGAACCTGGTGACTCAACTGCGAGCAGTGGAAGGAGCGAGTCATCCGACGATGAGCGATGGATCCAACCTGTGCCCCATGGACCTGATGACTCAACTGCGAGCTCTAATGCTGATGCTGATGCTTCTGATGCCACTTCTGAGAGCTCCGATGAGGAAGTCCCGGCAATACCCCTCCGCAGGAGTGCTCGAATCAAACGGCCACGTCCGCCGTGTCACGTATGTGATCTGGAGACCAGGGGGGAGTGTGAGACTAACCGTAGCCCTCGGCGCAAGAGGGTCCGTGTGTGCCTGGCGTGTGGGGTGGTGGCTGATCCTGTGGTCGGGGCAGCGGACGAAAGAGTTTCAAGATGACGCCTGCCTGCTTTTATTAGAGACGGAATCTCGCAGGATCGCGCGAGATCTCGCGGGGATGCAAATTAGCTAGGCCATCTTGAGGAATAAAAATCGGTCCATTGGATGTGCGAGGCAGTCGGGTTCTGACGTTCGTGGCGATTAGTACAGTGACCGTTGGGTTCCGTTTCTATTCGTGCAGTCAGCTGAGCTTTGTTAGTTACCTTCGCGCCGTGGCTGTCATTGTTTGTTGGTTTGCTGTGTGTTGCTGTGGTTCTTCAGTGAAACGTTTCGTCGCCCACGACGAGACCCCCCGTCTCCTACACAAGATACTCTTACACGTACGTAGCACGCCTTCTTCTAACTCGTCCCCTGTTTTCTTCACCTCCGTTTTTATTCATCTGTCTCATTTGCATATAAAAAGCGACAGTCTACGTCGCGCACGTAGTCATCAACCATAAAACAAACAGGGTGTCGCCATTTTAGTCTTTTTTTTTCCTTTTCTTACACGGCCGAACCTTTGAAGCACGCACACATGCTAGCCAAGTAAGTTGTGATTTGCCTTACATGCCGAAATACTGGGAAGTGGTATTTATTTGCTTGCCACCGAGCAAATTAGGCACAAGGCCGATTTTTAAAGTGAGGAGTGAAGGGGAAATGGGGACCAACTACCCGGGGAGTAAAGGAGCTGGATAGTGACAATTGGCATGAAGGGTTGCCCCTACATTGACCAAGGTCTTATCTGTGGGGTCGCCCCCACATAGTGTCCTTGCTTGCAGTATCTGCGGGAACAGATGGTATTTATTTGCTCCCCCACCGAGCAAATTAGGCACAAGGCCGATTTTTAATGTGAGGAGTGAAGGGAGGGGGAAGGGAAAAAGGGGACCAGCTCCCGAGAGGTGGGAAATGGGAGCTGGTTAAAGGTCAGGCATGTGGGGTTGCCCCCACATCTGGTCTTTGCTAGTCATAGCTAGTCATAGCTTGCAGCATCTGCGGGAACAGATGGTATTTATTTACTCCCCCACTGAGCAAATTAGGCACAAGGCCGTTTTTAATGTGAGGTAAAAACCAGCTCCCCTAAAAGTAGGCAAAAAGGGGGCACTCTGGTTACCAAAAATAATAATTGTCCCAGTATAGAGGGTCTCCCCTCCATTGACTGGTACAAACTATCCCAAGTGCAGCATCTGCGGGAACAGATACTACACTTTGATCTTGGCATGAAGGCCACGAACGTCCCTCTTCTTGCGAAGAAGGAAGGTGCCGAAATACTGGAAGGTAAAACCTGACTGCTTCAATTCAGAATTTTCTCTTTAAAAAAGTGTCGCTCGACGGAAGAAACAGTCACGTGACCGACACGTCATAATCATGTGAGCTAACGACTTCCCTTTGTTTTAATCACAATTGAGAGAACAGAAACATAAAACTTAACTTTTCACAACGAAACAAAAACAGCAGACTTTTAATTTCGAACTGAAATTAACATAGACATAGTCAATGAATACCTGATACTCCTTTGACTGTGACAAGTTTGGTTGGGAATTAATTTTCGTTATTTGTTTGTTTGTCGGCAGCGTTCCTGTAGCTGCAATACTTTTTCATAAGGATAGCGCTTTCCCGGCATTTGTTTTTAAATCCGGCTAGGGATTTTTATCCTGTGCACCCAAAATTAACAAGGATTAGACCATTCTTATAATGATCCGGTCCTTGCTGATTTTGCGGTGGGAGTTAAGTTCTGCGAAGTTCTAGGAGTTCCACCCTTCCTTTCTGAAAAGGGGTTAGTTTATTGCTAATCGCCTGAGGAGCTCTCACCGGGAAATGTGACGGGACTGCCCAGGCACTTTTTGCAGGTCAGAGTGTCCCTCCTCGGGGGCGCTGACTTCTCAATTTCACTTTCCAACGCTGGTGTTCTTGCAGTGGGAGAGAACTAAGCAACTTTTAATCCGGTTAGGGAGCAGGAAGCTTCTCGCATTGCGATTGTGACGAACCCAGTCAATCGTTCGAGCTCAGCAGCCGAAGGGTCTCAGCAGCAGTAGCAGGAGTACTTCAAACAGCTCTTTTCAGGGTTAACTTGGACAAACTATTACCACAAACTACCATTGCCTCCCTACCTTCTGCGACTAACCGCTACAGCCAGCGAACCCCGTCTCACTCCAGTGCCTCATGCAGCTTCCAGCGTATCCTGCAATCTCCAGGCCTTCATGCAGCTTTTTTGCTGCCCCCAAAATCTACTGCAGCTTCCAGCGTTTTCTGCAATCTCCAGAGCCTGTTGACATCTGACTACTTGTTCCAGTGCCTTCTGACATCCGGCTACCGGTTCTAGTACCTGCTGACCTTCGGGTACCCGTTCCAGTGCACACTGACAACCAGCTACCTGTTTCAGTGTCTGATGATGACTAGATACCTGTCCCAGTGCTCTCAGACGTCCAATTACCTGTTCCAGAGCCCACTGACGTATAGCCACCAGTTCAGAGCACATTGACGTCCAGCTACCTATTTCAGCTACCAGTTTTCATCAACTGATTCCGGTTCACTCTGACTAATCCTAAATATACGATCTCCATTACCTAAAAATTTACCATTTTGTTTCTCGGTAAATAAAACGCGATATCCACGGTTTTTAAATGAAAATGTCTGTCATTTTTCGTTGCTATTGCCTTCCTTGCTATATTTTTGCCTTTGTGTCTACCTTGTAGTTGCACAGTCGATTGGCACCTTCACACCTCTCAACCCGCTGCAACAAAAGAGAAATAATAACAAATCTTTACCGTACCCGTGACTGATTTATGAGTCTTATTTTTATATAAAAAATTAAATTATATAGCAAACCTACGAACGGCATCTTGAAAGTAGTCTGAAAAAACAAGGCCAGTAACTCCAAATAATTCAAACTTGCGAGAGTTTAGAAAGCCATTCATTACACGGGATAAGAGGGACCGGAAAAACTCAAATTTGCTTAAAAAAATGATTTTTCCATACGAATAAAACTACTTGGGCAAGTTACGTGATTTTTGAAGTATGATATCTCTTTTCCGTTACAAGTAGATTCAGCAGACAGATGTTTCTTTGTATTTTTCATATGGCGACATTCTGGAGTAGCGCCGCAACCTTTCCTAACTGGCAGTAAATACGACTAGCAAAAACCACATTACGTATGGGACCCAAACACGCGCACATCGTAAAAAGAACTCTCCCTCTAAGCAGCATCAAGTCCAGAAATCTATTGGCAAATAGTGATTAATCCATTTTTACTAAATCGACTCATTTAAATAACTGACCGTGACTCGAGTTAGCTGGACAAGATAATGGTGCAAAACGAATTATTTGCATAATTTAACACGTTTCACATTGGATGTTTAGAATAGTCAGCGACTGGTGTGGTCGTCTCTTATCACTGGGAAAGTGTTAGAATCATGGAATTTCTCATGTTTTTCTTGGTGAATGACATGGAACACATCGGCTTGTGGTTTGATAATCGAACTGGCAGAAAGCAATTTTTATATCTGTTAAAATATATACTTTAAATGATCAAAAGATATAATAGCGATAAATAACCATCATATATATATATATATATATATATATATATATATATATATATATATATATATATATATATATATGGTGTGGTGCTGTACGGCAGGAAGTGGAGAAAGGAGAAAACAACACAAACTGATACTGGAGACGATGCAGAAAGCAGCGCCAAAAGGCCGTGTATCCCAGCATATAACCCTCTTTGCTGTTACCATGGGGCAAAGACTAAGATTCCAGAATAGGGCTCCCGTAGTTATTTTTAAAGATGCACAGAAGACTTTCCACTAAAATACCAAGTTGTATGTCATTATTTCCTGATATAGAAGATTAACTAATATATATATATATATATATATATATATATATATATATGAGTTAATCTTCTATATCTTCTATATATATGTGTGTGTGTGCGTGTATGTGTGGTGTGTGTGTGTGTGTGTGAAGATTTGAACTTTTAAAACAAAGAACTCCTGTCATCTGACAAAGCTTTTAGTTATTTATAATAAATTGACTGAAACATCGCCATGATCGTGTAGCGACATTAAAAATATTTATTTAAATATAAATAAAAGTATATATATATATATATATATATATATATATATATATATATATATACTAGCGCTTCAGCCCGGCGTTGCCCAGGTGTTTGGAGGTGTACGCTGAGCCCCCCCCCCCCAAAAAAAAAGCGGTCAGTTTTTTTAAACTTTCACCCCTATTATGTCCTCTTAACATTTATTGTTTTGGGCTCAAATCAAGTTATTAAGTTAGATCCATGTCCAGGGAACTTATATCTAAAATTTCAAGTGTTTAGACCCAAAATTGGCAGAGGAGTTTGGTAAAGTTATCAAAGGTCAAATCGTTGAACTTTGACCCCTTAACAGACAAATTTCTGGCCAATTTACAAAGATTTTCCCAATTTCAGTACCCTGTCTATCAAATTTCGAGTCTGTCGACTAAAAATTGACAGAGTTATTGCGTAGGAAAATGTACATAGACACACACACAGACACACACAAACACATATTCACTTTTATAGATATACTAGCATGGCTGCCCGGTGTTGCCCGGGTATTTGGAGGTGTATGCTGAGCAAAAAAAACAACAACAAAAAACAAAAACAAAATTAAATTTTTTTTTTTGACCCTTATTATGACCCCTTAAAATTTATTGTTTTTGACTCAAATCAAGTTATTAAGTTAGATCCATGTCAAAGGAACCTTTATCTAAAATTTCAAGTGTTTAGACAGAAAATTGTCGGAGGAGTTTGGTAGAGTTCTCAAAGGTCAAATCGTTGAACTTTGACCCCATAACAGTCAATTTTCTGGCCAAAAACCAATCACATCGATTTTCCCAAATTTCAGTACCCTGTATATTAAATTTCGAGTCTGTTGACTAAAAATTGACAGAGTTATTGCGAATGAAAATGTACACAGACACACAGACACACAGACACACATGCACACTAACACTTTCACTTATATATATATATATATATATATATATACATACACACATACACACACACACACACACACACACACACACACACACACACACATATATATATATATATATATATATATATATATATATATATATATATATTTATACATATGAGCTTTCATTCCAAAGGCTAAAAGATGGATTAAATTCACACTCATAAATTTTTATTTTTTATTTAATTCTGTTTTAATTCTAGGTAGCTGCCTATATTTTTATTATATTACGTCTTTCGTTAAATAGGGTAAGGTATTTTTAATGTAACTAAACAACTCTTCAAAGAGGATTGAATAATATAATCCTCGAGAACCGCTATAAATAAATAAATAAATATATATATATATATATATATATATATATATATATATATATATATATATATATATATATATATATATATATATGATTAGTTTTTTTGGAAAAAGAATTCCAGCAGAGTGCTCAATTAAAAGGAAAATCCAAATTTTAAGAGCGTACTTATATTTTGTGTACAGAAAGTTGTTAGTTGAGACAGGTCATTGGTACCGTCGGTTTCAAGCCCGATAATAAGGCCCGTTTAAGGTATCCTTATCGAGCTCTCTTCAGCCAATATTCGTCTATCTTATAACCGGAAGTGTGAAGTATATATACCTCGCGAATCCACGTTCAAATCTCGTTTTGTTTAATCCCCCCCCCCTTTTTTTTTTTTTTTTTTATCTATATATATATATATATATATATATATATATATATATATATATATATATATATATATATATATATATCGGGTAATGTAATACCTAATTTTCAACTTTGAATTATTTAAATTTAAGATCTAATTTCGAAAAAATGTTTTTTTTTTTTTTTTTTTTTATATGAATCGATTTTAATTTGAACCCCCTTTAATTTTAAAATCTCTTTCCTTATGTATAAAAACTTTAAAATCTGTATTGGTATCGGTTAAAAACTTAAAAATTCGTTTAATTATATCGAACATTTAAAAATTTCCAAAAATACGTAAGGAAAAAAAATTGTAAATACATAAATAATTAGTCGGTAAACTTGGATTTTAATCGCAATTATATTATAGATTTTTAATTAATGTCATATATATATATATATTATATTTTATAAATGTAATTTATAATCTATTTCGAATTTAAAACTATAGAAAAATATAATAATGTTAATAAACTAGGGAAATCACTTAGGATAGATAAATACTCACTTCCCCAAACCTTGAAAGATTTGGGTTTTTAAAAAATAATTTTTAAACGTATTTCGAAATTTTTAAACGTGATTCGATATAATTAAAAATATATTTTTTAAAAGTTTAAACGTATTTTTGGAAATTTTTAAATGTTCGATATAATTAAACGAATTTTTAAGTTTTTAACCGATACCAATACAGATTTTAAAGTTTTTATACATAAGGAAAGAGATTTTAAAATTAAAGGGGGTTCAAATTAAAATCGATTCATATAAAAAAAAAAACAAAAAACAAAAAAAAACATTTTTTCGAAATTAGATCTTAAATTTAAATAATTCAAAGTTGAAAATTAGGTATTACATTACCCGATATATATATATATATATATATATATATATATATATATATATATATATATATATATATATATATATAGATAGATAGATAAAAAAAAAAAAAAGGGGGGGGGGATTAAACAAAACGAGATTTGAACGTGGATTCGCGAGGTATATATACTTCACACTTCCGGTTATAAGATAGACGAATATTGGCTGAAGAGAGCTCGATAAGGATACCTTAAACGGGCCTTATTATCGGGCTTGAAACCGACGGTACCAATGACCTGTCTCAACTAACAACTTTCTGTACACAAAATATATATATATATATATATATATAGTAATTTATGAAATATATATGGCGATTAAGCTAAACTGAATATTCCGCGTTTCATCTGCTCTAGGATTCTTCAGGCTTATGCGCATAAGCCTGAAGAATCCCAAAGTGGATGAAACGCGAAATATTCAGTGTAGCTTAATCGCCATATATATTTTATAAATTACTAACTAGCAACTAGCTCTACTTACGTATTGAACACTTTTGAAGTAAATACTTAAAGTTTACGCATAAATTTATACTTTTGTATATTAATTTTATGTGATTAAATGAAGTAGTTATATATATATATATATATATATATATATATATATATATATATATATATATATATATATATATATACATACTCATCTTTTCTTAGTTGTTTCATGATGTTTCGGCCAACTCTTCCTCTGGCCGTCAGGTAGTAACCATAATAGGAAAGGAACTCTGAATCTCCTGACTGCATTCACTGCAATAACTGCCTTCCGTAGTTGTTGTCGTCTCACCACGTTTTGGCCAAGTAAGCCTCTGATCGGCTTTGGGTAGAATTGAAACCTCTATCTTCAGACAATTCTCACCTGGAACCGTAGAGATTCAACGTCTCTATCAACTGCGCCACGGATCGAAACCAATACCATCTGAAATATCAATCCCTCGGACGCATAATATCTAGAAATTAGAAAAAAGATTAATTCTGTGGTGATCAACTGGAACATTTCTTGCAAGGAGGGGTCACTTTCGCGTCGTGGTTTTTGCAAGTCACGTACGCCTAGTAAACTGAATGTATTTTTAAAAAACGTTATTTTCAAGGATCATGACATCATAAGTCATCGTTGCCGTGACAGCTAACACAATAGCTTTTCCCCTTCTTTTCGCCTTTCGCGTTTCAGGTTCGAGCTTGCCTACTGCAGCTATATATTTTTTGCGTTTGCACGGGCACTCGCTGCTATTTTGATTAAAAGAAAAGTTGTTTTGATTCATTTCTTTTTTTTAAAGGGGAGGGTCCAGCGCACGTGCTGCCGAAATATCTGGCGGGGAAATTGTCACCTACTTCTTTTGAGGGTTGCTCAATATCCTTAGTATAGCAGCTCTGCCCAAACCGAATTTCATGTTCACCTGGGCAACGCCGGTTATCCATGCTAATGTTATATATAATATTCACTATTGATGATTCTCTCTTTCTCAAGTAATTGATGAACAAAATACCATGCTCATCCTAGAATACAGAGGACAACACCTTGCAAGCTGATATTTGAATCTTTGTTCATCCTGTACGGTTTTCAACTGCTACTATCCACTCAGCTAACATGTGTCCATGTCTCAGTCGTTGTGTCACATATTGATGCAAAATTCGTTTTTCTTGTATTGAAACAATTGCAAACGATGCTTTGAATTGTCGATGAATTGTTGATCTTAATTGGCTGTGAGCAAATGCAACACTTTATACAAAACGTTCTTATTGACAAATATTCATGGAAAATGGTGAATACATTCTGACTTCTGATATCTTCAAATTCTCTGCTATCTCACTTGAATTTACGATCGAGCAAAAAGAATTTATTGATTTTTAAAATGTTTTCCAGGACAATCGCAATATTTGCGTGACTTGAGAGTTCAACATCATTTGTGTCCATATGACCACGTCAGCGTATCACATCTTAATCAGAAACACTTTCAAGCTAACTGCTTTGCTTGAATAGTATGTTTTACAATCAGAAACCAATTATTTATCAACACATGAAATTAAAAATTTTCCTATAGTAGATTCAATTAAATAACTAATTTGTAAATTAATAATCCAGCTGGACTCAAATTTTGACACGTGCCATTTGAAAGTGAATACTTGTATTGCTAATTTTTAAATATACTTCATTTACTTATACTTATGAATATCCACGCCTTTAACTAATACGAGTTGCTTCTCACTGAATGATGTCCATGTGAGGATCTAAACGGGTCCATTTATCAGCTGCTTTTATTGCATGCATCTTCCCTAAAATCTAAAGTTGACTTCAAATCCTTCCCTTTTGTCACATGATCAAATGGACCAATCAATTGGATTTTTTTTTTTTTTTTTTTTTGTGAATGGGGAAAATCAATTCCCTAAAGGGCACTCTCAGTGAGAACGGAGTTGTAGTAGGTGCCTCAGGCGATTGACAAAACACAATCGACACCCCCAGAAAGAAATTTGGTGCAGATACACGAGTTTGATAAGGAACACGCGAAGAAGGTCAGAGATTACATCAACATTGTTAAAATGAGGACAGTAGTCCGAATAATCTAAATAATCCAAAATATCAATACTCATGTAAACAAATTCAGAAACATAAAGGCATTTGTCATCAGTTAGGATTTACTAGCTTCTTGCTGTAGCAAAATGTGGCACAAATGGCAGCTAGGATCGGGTACAAAAATAAGTGAGAACAGACTTGTAGTGGTGCCTCAGGCGATAAAGAATAAACCCATTGCCCCTTTAGAAAGGGGACGTAATGCATGATAGGATGCCACTTTCAATGAACAAGTGGAATCATATCTCATTCCAACAAAGACAACCTCTATTTTTCCCGAACGATGCTAGCTGGCAGGTTTTAAGTTGATCCGAAAACCAAACCATGTCGATCATCTCAACTTACCCCACTGCATCTGCCATATCTACACATAATTTCAAAAGTACTTGATTGCCAGATAATATTCAACACTAATATACCTATAACGTTGTCCAGAAACGAACACGTTGTAGCCTCAGTCGCAAAGCAGACAAAAGAATAGAAAAGAACTTCAAATCACTTTTTTATTGTACGACATTTCCCCGTTTTCTTCTTGTTACCGCTGTGACGTCCCTCACCTGATCGTACTCTAGAACGTCATCTACGCTTCTAACGTGATCTCGAACGTTTTTCACGTCTCTAACTTGAGTTCCTTTTTAAAGCCTTTATTTTTCCCTACTGGCGACGTCATTTCACATACATTTGCTTATGCACATCTGCGCTATGTCACATGCTTGCATAGTCAGTGAGAACTAAAGTTATTCTTTTTATGATGAAGAATGACAATAATTTTTGTCACAGTTTAACATGAAGGGATGATTCTTAAGATGCGTCCATTCAATGTGCATTGATTAGCGATGAAAATGATACTTTATACTATAGCCTGACGGACGGACGGACGGACGGACGGACCATCTTATAGAAATTAATGGACGCATCTTAAAATGCTGCTTTAAAATTAACTAGAAAGAAAGAAAGAAAGAAAGAGAGAGAGAGAGAGAGAGGCAATCTAACGGACAGAGCACTTTATAGAAATTAATGGGCGCATTTAAAAATACTGCTTTAAAATTAGACAGAAGAAGGGAGAGAGAGAGAGAGAGAGAGAGAGAGAGGGGGGATCTGACGGACAGAGTACCTTATAGAAATGAATGGACGCATCTAAAAACACTGCTTGAAAATTAAGCAGAAAGAGACTAGCTGAGAAGCAGAACTTCGTTACGATATGCTTCAATGCAGTTAAACAAGAAACTCTTAATTAATTATCGATTTTGATTGATTGTTTTTTTTTTGTTTTACGGCATATCAACCCTTTTCGGGTTATTTAATGCCGAATCCAAAGATTTTGCAGAAAAATTTTTTAATAGAATATATTTGTTGTTTTCAAGTCGATTTCTATTCAACCCATAGTTGGGACCCTAACAGGTACTACCACTCCGGGTCAGAGTGGACCTGGGAGCAATGGTAATTAAAGGGTGGCTCCACACTCCTCAAAGCCCACAAGCTGGGGCCTCACCACTGGATATTTTTTTTTTTTTTTTTTTTTTTTATTTATTACATTTTCACCCCAAACAAGGCAAATTGCCACTTTGGTGTAGGGGGCTACTATCAGGGGCAACAACTACTGGGGTACTATGTAGGGATTTGGGCAGCAAGGTGTCGGTTCACGTTACACTTGAACTTCTGCACGTCAGTACTGTTGGGGAAGCAGGGACCTGGAATGGAATTCCAGAGTCTTGCGGTTCTGGGGAAGAAACTATTGGAGTAAAAAGATCTTTTACATCTAGGGACCTCTACAGTGTGGGGGTGGGATCTAGTAGCCTGTCGGGTTTGTCGAGGGTGCTCGCGTCGTGGGGGCACAAGTGATTGCAGTTCATCAGAGCATTCACCACTAAAATACTTGTAGAACAGGCAGAGGGATGCAACATTTCGTCGATGGGACAGAGGCTGAAGCTTAGATGCCAGTTCAGGGCCTATCAGATTTGCGACTCTCTTTTGAACCTTGTCAAGGAGCGAGAGACTAGTAGCAGATGCACCAGCCCAGATGTGGCAGCAATACTCCATACATGGGCGAATGGTGGCCTTATAGAGGTACAGGATACTTTCGGGTGTTAGTAGTTTTCTAGCACGGTAGAGAGAGCCCACCTTTCTTGCAGCAGCCCTGGCAATGCCTTCAATGTAATTGTTCCAACTCATGTTTCCTGTGAACGTTAGGCCAAGGAGTTTGAAAGATGGACTCTCAGATAAAGAGTCGTTGGCCATTGCTATTGGTGGTAGAGAGGGTTTCTTGTAATTATTGAATGAAACTAGTTTAGTCTTGGCAGCATTGAACGCGACCAACCACTTTTGTCCCCATTCCACTACAGATTGGAGGTCTTCCTCTAGTGTTTCTGCCATTTCTTTAGAAATGTGTTCATTCGTCTTCCTGTCGTGTCTGCCATAGAGTGTAGTGTCATCAGCATATATACCCATCTCAGAGGCAATGTTGTCGGGGAGGTCATTTATGAATATCAGGAACAATAGAGGTCCAAGGATAGAACCCTGGGGCGGTCATATCCAGGACCAATTATCGATTTTAAAGCAAATGTAGAAATGCCAGCTACTTTTATCATCAAATATTGATGTTCATCTTCATGTGTATTTGTGTCAGTGCGTGTGTGTTTGTGTGTGTGTGTGTTTGTGTGCGTTTGTGTGCGTGTGTGTGTCCCTTTAAATAAAGAAGAATGCTTTGATCCCACAGCATTTACTAATCCGACCCCCCCCAAAAAAAAACCACGTGATCTTCGACAATTTTTGTATCAACTCGTCGTCTAATCAAAATAAATGCGTACTTAACACTTGAAAAGTCAAGCACACTTCAATTCCATTCTGGAATCTAAACTTTTTCTTAAACTATTTACAATGGAAAAACTGCTTGAAAATTAGGCAGAAAGTAAGAGATAGATAGATAGATAGATAGATAGATAGATAGATAGTGAGAGAGGGAGAAAGAGAAGAAGAGAGGGGAGATCTGACGGACGGAGCACCTCATAGAAATGAATGAACGCACCTAAAAATGCTGCTTTAAAATTAAGCAGTGAGAGAGAGAGAGAGAGAGAGAGAGAGAGAGAGAGAGAGAGAGAGAGAGAGAGAGAGAGAGAGAGAGAGATGAATAGATAGATAGATATTAGGTTGGTGCAAAAATAATTTCGTTTTTATAAGCTGAACGTCAAAGACGGAGAGACAGAGAGAGACAGACAGACAGACAGACAGACAGACAGACAGAGAAACCATCCAATGGACGGAGCTTCTTATAGAGATGAATGAACGCACCTAAAATGCTGTTTTAAAATTAAGCAGTAAGAGCGGCAGAGAGGGAAAAGGAGAAAGAGAAAAAGAGTGTGTGTGTTTGTGTGTGTGTGTGTGTGAGAGAGAGAGAGAGAGAGAGAGAGGGTAAGAGACAAAGAAAGAAAGACACAAAGTGAGAGAGAGAGAGAGAGAGAGGGTAAGAGACAAAGAAAGAAAGACACAAAGTGAGAGAGAGAGAGAGAGAGAGAGAGAGAGAGAGAGAGAGAGAACAATCGATGGACGGAGCTTCTTATAGAGATAAATAGATGCATCAAAAAATGTTGCTTTAAAATCAAAACTTTTTCCTTAAATCATTTACAATAAATTCTCATTCAGTTTCCCATTTGTTTTTGTTTTTTGTTTTTCAATATTTTCTTTTCTTTCCGCACAGTATCTTGAAGGCTTCAACTTGCAAGCCCCCAGAGAGGTGACGTTAGTTTTCTTCAGTGACGTTTTACAACACATATCAAGAGTGGTGCGCATAATCAGACAAGAACATGGTAACGCACTTCTTGTCGGTGTTGGTGGAACTGGTAAACAATATGTCACCAGGTAGGAGCATCCTCTTCATCTTTTCTTTTAAACAAAATTCTATTCATAAAAATGATTAGATCTTTTTGTTTTTTGTTATATGCAACTTATCTAAAACTGATTTTGCACTCAGATAAAAATATAAACAGCAACAGCCAATATTACGCAAATTCACTATCTTTAATATAACAATATGCCTATGACTCTGTTTCAATATCTCGTTACATAAATGCGTATTATTTTGTTTGCAACACTAAGGCGGTAATTCAATATATATTCAAACAAAACGCTAACTGGGGGATGACAGTTAATGATATTGACTGACGACCTGGGAGTCCGAAGTTCGAATACAGTTCGTTCCACAAAAATCACATTTACTTAGTCATCTACATACAGTACTGTTTCGCAGCTCATCAGTACGGATAGACAAGCAACTACCTCAAGCCAGGATCGAAACCCGATCGCCCAAACGACAGTCCGAGCTTCTAACCGTTGCGCTATATGGCTGCTGCTAAACGGGCAGTGAATTAACAATGTTTTGACATTGTCCAAATACCTATGCTCAATTTGTTTACACAAAGAGCATCGCTTCATACGCTAATGGTAATTTGTTTATCACTTCCCAAATGCTCAACCTAAGACAGGGAGCATTATAGTCATCCACATACAGTACTGTTTCGCTGTTACACAGCTCATCAGTGCGGCTAGACAATCAACTACCTCAAGCCAGGATCGAAACCCGATCGTCCAAACGACAGTCAGAGCTTCTAACGATTGCACTATATGGCTGTATATTAATATATATAGTAAAAAGTTTGACCAGGTAAACTACATCTAAAATTTCAAATGTTTAGACCCAAAATTGACGGGGAGTTTGGTTGAGTCTGCAAAGGTCAACTCTTTCAATTTTGACCTCTTCACAGCCAAATTTTCGCCCCCCCCCCAAAAAAAAACCTTGCTGCATGTCCGAATACCCTTCATGTAAATTTTCAAATGTTTAGACCGAAATTTGGCTAAATAGTTTGCTAGGGATCGTAAAGGTCAAATCTTTTGAACTTTGACCTCCTGGCAGCAAAATGTTCGACTAAAAACCGATTAAAAAGCTTGCCCTATGTCTGAATACACTTTCTGTAAAATTTAAAATGTTTAAACCAAAAATTGTCTGAGTAATTTGGTAGAGACCGCAGAGGTTACATTTTTAAAAACTTTGAATCCAATTTTCACCCTGGATATTTATTTTTTGGGCTCAAATCGAATTAAAATGTTTTATCCATGTCCAAGTAACCTGTATGTAAAATTTCAAGTGTTTAGACCCAAAATTGGCGGAGGAGTTTGGTAGAGTTTACAAAAGTAAAATTGTTGAATTCTAACTCCTTGACAAGCAAATTTCGTAAGGACCACAGAGGTATATTTTTTTAAACTTTGACCCACATTTTGACGTCTTAACATTTATCATTTTGGTCGCGAATCAAAATAAAAAGTTTTACCCAGGTTAAAGATACCTACATCTAAAATTTACAGTGTTTAGATAACAAATTGACGGAGAAATTTGATAGAATTTGCAAAGCTCAATTCTTTCAACTTTGACCTTTTTGCAGCCAAATTTTCACCCCCAAAACTGATTAAAATGCATGCCGCATGTCTGAATACCCGTTATGTATAAATTTCAAATGTTTAGACCCACAATTGGCAAAGTAGTTTGCTAGACACCAAAAACCTCAAATATTTTGAACTACTTGGCAGCTCACTTTTCGACCCAAACCGATTAAAAAGCTTTCCCTATCTCTGAATAAGCTTTATATAAAATTTCAAATGTTTAGAACAAAAATTGGCTGAGCAATATGGTAGAGACCGCAAACTTTGACCCCAATTTTGACCTTAATATATATTTTTGGCTCAAATCAGATTAAAACGTTTGATCCATGTCCAAGTAACCTACATTTAGAATTTCAAATGTTTAAACCCAATATAGGCGGAGGAGTTTGGTAGAGTTTTCAAAGGTCAAATCGCGGAACTCGGACCCCTTAACATGCAAATTTCTGGCCGAAGACCGTTTAAAAAGATTTTCCCAAATTCTAAAGACCGAAAATTGACAAAGTAATTTGGTAAATTGACAAAGTAATTTGGTAGGGAAATGTACACACACACACACACACACACACACACACACACACACACACACACACACACACATATATATATATATATATATATATATATATATATATACAGCAATCTCACATTCTAAAAACTAAAATATTTTGAAAAAGTTAAATCATTGTTTTATATTCCATCCAAAGCAACACTAGGACACACGTCCTGCTATTATATATATATATATATATATATATATATATATATATATATATATATATATATATATATATATATATATATACTGTTTTACAGTAACTAGAGACCTCTTTAGGCGATATTGCTCATACAAAAGTTCAGTCAGTAATATAGATTATTGACCGAACCATGTTAATGAATATGTCTTGCCCTACTTCGGTATGCATTAACCTCATTTAAACTTTATTGGTTACTTTACATTTGAAAAAAAATAGCCTGATGTATATATATATATATATATATATATATATATATATATATATATATATATATATATATACATCAGGCTAATTTTTAAAACCAAAAACTATTATAAACTAGAATACAGCAATTATAAGAAATTTATATACAAAGAATTAAACAAATCCTATAAACCTGCCCCCGAAAACAAAGTAGATGAAATCAACTTAGAAGCTAAAAACTTACTTAACATTATGAATATCCATGAACATACAGAAATTGTCACTCCTGGCACTCCCAGATTTACACTAAAAGACCACAAAGAAAACTTCCACGAGAACCCTTCAATTAGACTTATTTGTCCATCTAGGTCGGACATTGGTCTAGTAAGCAAGAAAATCTTAGATAGAATCATACCTTCCATTAGAGACAAAGTTAAATTCCCACTGTGGCAATGTACGGATTCAGTTATAAACTGGTTCTTAAAAGTTAAGGATAATCAACAACTAAGCTTTATCACTTTCGATATAAATAATTACTATCACTCAATCTCCCCAATACTATTAAATAAGGCACTAATATTTGCATAAAAGCATTCGGACATAACGGATTTAGAAATTAAATTAATCTTATTAGCCAGACGATCCCTAATTAATTTTGAAGGTAAATATTGGACAAGAAAAGATACCCCTAATGACTTCGACATAATAATGGGATCTTCCGATAGTGCACAAGTAACCGACTTAGTGGGTATTTATGTATTAAAAGAAATTAGTATAGAATTCAACAACATGCAAGGGGGGGCTATACAGGAATGACGCATTATTCGTCACCCCCGCAAGACCAAGACAATACAACAACACTATCAAAAAACTGCATGAATTTTTCAAAAACTTTGGATTAACAATAGATATCGACCCAAATAAAAAAAACTTCCAACTTTTTAGACGTATCTTTAAATCTATGTTATGAATTTTACACCCCGTACCATAAACCAAATCTAAACCTAAACAATCTAATGACCCAAAGTCAATAATCAAATCAATAGTTCCATCTATCTCCAAAAGAATATCAAATCTATCAGCAGACAAAAAAGCCTTTGACCAGGTATCGACATTCTATAATAATGCTTTAAGGAATTCAGGATATAAAGAACGCATAGAATATAACAAAAAACACCCTTTAGCGAGAAAACTACACTCAGTAATTACTCATGATATGACAATAAAAAATAACAGCAACAGAATAAGCCAAAATATTCCTAACAATACAAATTTCCTCACTAAATACATAGCCACCAGCCCAATCCCAAATCAAAAACAATTTAATAAGAAGAGAAAAGTAAGACGTAAGAATGCCATTTGGTTCAATCCTCCTTTCAGCTCCAATGTAAAAACTAACATTCCAAAAGAATTTTTCAGAATAGTGGAAAAATCTTTTAAATACCCTCATAAATATAGTACCATATTAAACAAAAACTTCATAAAAATCTCATACTCCACAATGCCTAATCTAGCACAGCCAATAATTTCAACAAATAACAGGAAAATTAAAAAAGCGCTGGATATACCAATTGACCTAATACCTAGTAACAAATGTAACTGCCAAAATAAAAATGAATGCCCCCTTAATAACGATTTCATACACAAAGACGTGGTATACGCCTGCACAGTCACGCACTTACCAAAACATACAAACAACCAATCAAACGAGGAAAACAATGAATATAGTCGAAGCGTTCCGAACGCAAGCATACATAGGGAAACATATGGTGAGGGCTCGAATAATAATAACAGTAACAACAACAGCCAGGCTAACGTATCCAATAATATAATTCCCAGTGAACACCAGTTTTGGACTAACCAGAACCCAGGCTATGAGTCCCCAGGCCCCATCTTTGCCCAGCCCCCCCATTATAGGACTTAATAGAAATGGGACCGATGAACAAATAAATAGTAATAAAACAAGGAAAACATTCACGTATATAGGTGCATCATCAAGCTTAATAAAAATAAGAATCTCAAACCACCTACATTCCTTCAGAAATGAAAGATCTCAAAACAATGATAATAATAGTACATCCTTAACTAAATTAATCAACAGCCTAGAGGACAAGAAAATTCCATATTCAATTAAATAGAGAATACTGAATAAATCTAGATCATATACCCCAGGGGATAAGTTTTGCAATCTTTGTATATCCGAGGCAGTTAACATCATAACCTTCAACAAACCCATAATAAATACCAAGAATGAGCTAGTGTCCAGATGTAAACACAAGAAAAAATTTAAATACAGCCATCTTAAAATAAAATAACATACACTCTCTGTATAAATGATAAATAGGTAAAAACAAAGGACTAAATACACATCAGTCTTGACTAAAATCTAAACAATTACTTTGCTAATATAATAATGTTCATTTTCTAAAGATAGGTTCTTAATCACCTCATTTAACATGAAATAACTTCCTCTTTTTGTATATATGCACATGTTAAGTAGAGCCTTACTATAAGCACATTAACATACTACACTTTAAATCTCCTACACGTAATTTGCACTCTAAATTCTAATTATAATAGTATTTCCAAAGACATGTAGCTTCCCAATGAAAGAATTTAAAATTTAGCCCCCATATACTAACCAGAAAAGGAGTAAAAATTCTCCATGGCAAGGTAATCTCCAGACCCGTACGTATAAACAAGAAAGAACTATACTCATTGATGCGTCATCACTGTTGGTACTAGGGTAATTAAATTGTATAACCATAGTTACGCAACCCCATTCTTTTCATCTTATTAATGTTAATTTAGCAGTGTAGCGGTTAAAAATTATCTATGATAAATTTAGGTAAGTTACCTACACTAATTATTGTTATAATTAATGGTGTTAAATAATGGTATACATTCTTTATATCTAAATATATTTTTTGTATATATGAGGGTATATATATCTGGGTATATATGGAACACGTGTTATATGTTGGTATATATGTGCTTAGATGTAAGTATATATAGAATAAGTGAGCGTATGTGTGTATAAACTGTATGGTTGCGTGTATGTAAAAATATATATTGTATGCGTGCATGCATGTGTACGTGTGTATGTATATATATGTGTGTGTGTGTGTGTGTGTATGTGTGTATATATATGTGTATGTGTTCATGTATTTATAGGTAACTTTGTGTATATTTGAATGCAGTTGTAGAAAATTTCCCCAGTTAAATATTATTAAATAGTATAATGTTATGGATATTACTGATTTTAAACGTTTTTCAGTAAGGTATTATCATTACTTTATTACCTTTTTTCAGCTTATTTAACATTGAACTATTACCGTAAGGATCATAAAACAAAGATAAAACGTTCCATCAATAATCTTAGGATTGGTTTCACAATTAGCTCATAAACATTAGTATATTCTAAACCTTATGTCAATCCTCCTTTCTAAGGGAAATATAGATACGTATAAAATTAATAATAATTAGCACCTCATGGGCAGTAATATAACTTGAGTTGACGGAACAAATACAATTTAAACTGACAATGAGATTTGAGATGAAACTAGGAAAAATCTGGAAAAAACGAATTATTCCATTTACGTATTTGGCTCCTCTTTTTATTTTATTTTTATTTTTGTTCTTATCTCTATATTCTTCTTGTTCCTCCTCTTCCCTTCCCGAACTAAGTCTCTATATCTAGTACACGACCTGACCTCAATTAAGCGACCGGTCAAACTTTATGATTCTTTGAATTCTATTTGAAGAGATATCTATTTATATATATGTATGTATGTGTGTATGTATATATATATATGTTTATACATATGTGTGTATTTGTATATATATATGTCTGTGTATGTGTATGTGTGTATGTATGTATCTATGTATATGTGTGTTCATATGTATATGGGGATGAATATGCACATATGTTTCACTCCACTTCCTACTACTTACCACTACCTACTCTCCCTAACACTTCACCCCACTAAAAATAATATAGACTTCTAATGAAAAGGTTTCCACCAGACTTTGAATTATTATCGCTGGACCCACAAACAAATTTATACAAACACTTGCCCGATTCGGATATCTACACAGCTATGCGGATTACCCAATATATAGCTTGGACATTATTACCAAACGGATGTAGAGAACGTATAACATGAATTTTATCAAGCAAGCTGGATCTAAAAAAAACATTCATATCCTTTTTCTACAAATCCTCCTGATACAGGACTTCTGATAAATGCATTATTTTCACTTTGAATTTCCATGTCTCACTGACTTTAGCAAATAAGGTGCATACCTTTATAACTATTTGCTAATATTTTCTCTCCTCTGATGAGATGGTAGACATCGAAACCCTATAGGTTAAGGAGATTAATTTTCTAAAGCATTCTTTGTCTTGCTTAGAATAATAAAAATTCTTTGATATGAAACTCAACCACTTCATTTCATTTCAATGAGAGTTTTTTTAAATTCATTGAATTACAATTTAATATATATATATATATATATATATATATATATATATATATATATATATATATATATATATATATATATATAAATGTAATTCTTGGTTTGTTCAACATTGATAAAATCATATTTTTACATTACCAATTTAATTGAAATTTTCAGAAAATGTATCTGTAAAGTCAATGAATGTTTGCATGTTATTAAAATAATTTAACATTGCGAATTATAAAAATATTAATTGAAATATAAATATATTTCGTAAGTCGTTTCTGCGAGACTGCCCGGTTTTATATCCGGTAACTTCCGTTTCAACTACTCTCGAATTACAAGATAAGTAAAAAAAAGGTACTCATGCAGAGAGTGATCCGTGCTGAAATAATAACGTTATTATTAAAAAAGCCATTCTTAACATGGGGAAGGGAGGGTGTTTTGTACTTATTCTATACTTTAACTTACAATTGAATAAAAAACATATCATAAAACTTTAATTAAACGTGGAAATACGATTTAAAATAATAACGCGAATCTCTCTCTGCATTAGCACAAAAAAATCCCATATTTTTTAAATTTAAATTCATTTAAATTCATTTATGTATCTTACCAATTTTTTAATTTTAAATTCCTTTACGTCTCTTAAGGCTTTTCACTCATGAAACATTACGTTTTAATTGTTTAGTTTCTTTCAAGGCATTGTTTACATAAAAAGTTTGTTTTAACTTTTTCTAAACTGTTTCATTTTTACGACATGCCTCAGGGTATTATAAACACTCTAACCTCCCCATGTTAAAAGCGGCTTTCAAATTAAAAACGCCCTTCCACAAACCTCGAAAGCATGGGGTGGTTGGGAGTGTTCATTCCGAAAGCCGTTTTAACATGGGGAGGTTAGGGTGTTTATAATATGCTGGGGTGAGTCGTACAATTAACGAAGTTGCTATTTATTATTTATTGCAAAAATTGCTTGAAATTTATTTATTTGAGAAAACAATCTTGACAATTCAAAAGAATGTTTAAAATTATTTATTTGTTCGAAAAAAACAAAAACAAAAAAAAAACTATTTTATAAAAGTCCAATGTTGCTTTCATTTCAAAATTGTTTTCTTAAAATTATATTTTTTTACGCAAACTTTTCAATCAATGTTTTTACAATTATATTTCGATTCCCAGTAAAATGAAAATAAAAATAAAAAACAACTCACTTCTCCGTTAAAAAAAAAATCATTTAAATTAATTTTGGTACTAGTACAGAGAGTGATCCGGACGTAAATAATAACGTTATTATTTAAAAGCCATTCTTAACATGGGGAGGGGAGGGTGTTTTGTACCTATTCTATACTTCAACCTTACAATTGAATAAAAAACATATCATAAAACTTTAATAAAACTTGGAAATACGATTTAAAAAATAGCGCGGATTACTCTCTGCACTAGCACCTTAATTTGTTGTTGGCCTTTCAAAGTTGCTTTAATACAAAGAAAAAATATAAAATTATTTATTTGGTCGGAAAAGAAATGCACACACACAAACGAAAAAATAAACAAACAAACAGAAAACTAATAAATGTTTTGGTTTTGTTTTGGTTTTCAAATGGCGCTCGCCCAGTTTAAACTATTATGAATATGTTATTTCAATTTTCTGTTTTTAATAATCATAAAAAAAAAAAATGTTCCATGAAAAACTTTCCCGTTCTCATTAATTAAATCGAAACATTTCTAATTAAACAATTATGGATATATGTTCTTTTTCACTTTCTTTCTTTCTTTTTTTCATAGTTCTTTCCGGAAGTTTAATTTTTTTTTCGAACAAATAAATAATTTTAAACATCCTTTTGAATTGTCAAGATTAATTTTCTCCAGTAATATCGGTTTACCATGTTTCTGGAAGTAATAAATGATAATTTTAGTTTAATTTAACGTTTCCGGAAGCAATAAATGTTAATTTTGGTAAATTTATTCTTTCCCTTTCTGGAAGCAATCGTTCGGCCATATAATGATGTCTCCCCTAGATTTGGATAGCAAGTGCGTGAAAAAAATGGCGTCTCCTATTTCGGCAATAAAGGCGAGAAGCACCATTTTATTCATTATTGATTTATTCAAACAGTCCTTTGGAAATTTCTCACTTACGTTGGCTGAACTCTTTTCATGAACATTGAAAAAAAAGAGAAAAAAAAACTAAACCATGTATTGATAATTTCTCACTTTTACAGACATTTTTAATTTACATGAGTGGACATTTTTTGGGTAAATATTTACATTTAGGTCCACCTCAACAATTTTCTTTTTTAAATGACGACTTTTATTGATAAATAAATCTACTTCTCTGCAACGGGCACTGAACCCCTCCTTTTTTAATAGTATTTTCGGGTGGGTATGCTGACAACAAATATCAGTTACATTTTGCAAATATTTTTTCACCCCCTCCAAAAATGTTTATTCCGGAAGCTGTTCTTAAGATGAGGAGGTTGTGGGTGATTATAAGGTGGACCTAATCTAAAAAAAAAAAAAATGATTAAAATAATTTCTCACTTTTACAAACATTTTTACATGCGCACATAAGCAACTGTTTTTTTATTAACTTTTTTTTTACTTTTTTTATTTAAAAATTAGTAAATTTCAATGAATAGAATAATTTATCATTAATATGTGTTTTTGGTTTTGTGTTGAATGAAACTTTTTTTTCATTACAACAATAATGAACCAATTTAAATCTTCCGGCATGCGTTTAAGGGTTACTAAATTATCAATAAATCGTTTAGTTACTAAGCCAACGTCAGTAAATAAAAGAATGTTATGTGCGCATGCATTATCCTTTATTAAGGGGTCAAAGTTAAAAAAAAAATTGACCTCTGCGGTCTCTTCCAAATTACTCAGACAATTTCTGGTCTAAATATTTGAAATTTTACATAAAGGATATTCAGAGATAGGGCAAACTTTTTCATCAGTTCGGGTCGAAAACTTTTAGTTACCAATATATAAATATATGTATGTATGTCTGTTTGCATGTCTGCCTGAAACTTTCAATAGAGGAGACGGATTTTACCAAGATCAGTACTGTTTTAAAGTTCGACCTTTCATACGACAAATATGGAAAATTTGCTAAAAACATTAATATCTTCCCCTTCAACTAGGCACTTTTCTACAGGGGGGGGGGGTTAACTTTTTTCGCCGATATTTTTGAAAGTTATCCTCTCTTTTAGATTGTCTAGCCTTAATTTAAAAAAATGTCGTTTCCTGCTTGGCGGTGGTCGTAACAATATAAACGTTAGGTTTTACCCCGTTACGTTCTTTTCCTCCTTTGCTGTACGGGTTCGAGCCTGCCTTCCTATTACCACTTTTTTTTTTTTTTTGCTCAACAGACACATCCAAACACCCGGGCAACGCCGGGCTGAAATGCTAGTTATCAATAAAATAAAAGATGAAAACATAAAAAATACTAATGTATTTATTATTCATTTATTCAATAAGGATGATAGAGCAATTAGGGGTGTAAGATAAGTAAGAGCTCTTTATACCATGGTATTTCGCAGCCTAATGCTTCTCATCAGAACAGGAGAGAAGATGCTAGGTAACATAATAGGGGTGTGACGTCTAGCGATAATTACATTGGGAACGAAATAATTGTGCAGTAAGAGATAAAAAAAAATTGGTACTCTTTGGAGTTTGGAGAACTAAAGCTAGATTCATCTTATGTCAAAGATATCATTTTAGTTGAATAATAAAAAAAATATTACTTGAAGGCCATCAGCTATAATCGAAACCGAAACTAAAACTTCTGAAGAATTCTTGGTGAAATTATTTATTACAAGAAATATAATGTCATAACAATTAAACAACAGTAACTCGGAAGAAAAGATGTAAGCATGAAATACAAAACGACACACACGTTATCGTATTAAAAGGTTTGAAAGAAACTTAAGTTATAAAAGATTTTAACAAAGATAATGTATTTAAGTTCAATGGAACCATTTCCATTCGTGAGATATCTTAGATGAATATCTTGATAACTGTTTCAGTTTATATATATATATATATATATATATATATATATATATATATATATATATATATATATATATATTAAGTAATGTGATTTATAATTTAAAAGTTTTAAAATTTTTAAAATTTAAAAATCAAAATTTAATTAAATTAAAAATCAGTTTCATAAGAAGGAACAACAACAAAGTCAATTATCTGTACGATCGTTTCGGAAATCCGTGCTTTTTATTTGTGGTATACATGAAGTCACGTAGAATAATTATACATGGTTTTTTTGGTAAGCACGGTCTCCTCATCAGCAAATTTAGGAGGATTTCTATTGAATTGAAAAGACACCAAAAATAAACCTAGCATTAAAAGTAAGGCAGATGAATCTGAAAAATTGAAGTAAAAGGTTTGGATATAAAATTTATAAGAAAATTAATAAGAAAATTGGTATAGGTTAGAGATAGAAATGAGTAGAAAAAAAAATATATTTTTGAATTTACATAATAAATTTGATTTAAAAATATATAGATATATAATTACCTTTTGGTTTTTCTTTTTTTGAAATCAGGAACTGTATTTAAAGTAGTCATTTAGATGTTTGCTATAGCTTTTTATTTTATTGAATGATGAATTTTAAAGTAAATTGTTTCCGTTAGCGTATTTTGATTTAGAGACGCTACAGTTAATATCTATAGAGAGAGAGTTTTTTTTTTTTTTTTTTTTTTTTTTTTTTGCAAGTTTTTAAGGGGAGATAATTGTCATGGCTTTATTTATTATTTGATTTACGAGTCTAAGGGCGGTAATTGGTTTAACTTAATTTATTAAAAAAAAAAAAAAAATCTATTTTTACTAATGAGTAATTTTTAATGATTTAATATATAGTGAGAAACACACACACATATGCACACATATATACACACAAATATATATATATATATATATATATATATATATATATATTTGTGTGTATATATGTGTGCATATGTGTGTGTGTGTTTCTCACTATATATTTGTTGATGTAATATTTATTAAATATTTTATAGATCTACTTACGTAAATATTTATTCAGAATTTATGTAGATTTGCATGCATGACAAAAATATTTACATAGAGTCTAACTGATATATAATCTAGCTTGGATACAGAATACAACAATGGATCCTTTCACAAAAAGCCTGGGTCGAAATATATTTCTATAAACATCTATCTCTTTTTCTACTTTTATATTAAAGGAATTTTGTCTGTCTGTGTGTCTGTGTGGGTGAGTTTTTTTATAAACTCAATAACGGCTGGGTCGATTTGAACCTTGATGAGTGGTGACTTTTGTTAAAAAAAAGTGTTGTTTGGTATAATGTTGAAGGTAGCAATCGAAATAGGAATTGATTTAGGTAGACCATTTTTAAATGTTCATATATATATATATATATATATATATATATATATATATATATATATATATATATAAGCTGAATGTGTGTGTGTGTCTGGTCACGAATAGACTCCTATATGGTTGACTATTTTAAAAAACTGATTACATATAATGATAGAAGATGTATCGAGAAACAGGAATGGGTATGTTTGATCTGGCAGAACGGTAGTTCATTCAAATTGTGGGGTCTGCGTTCGCGCCTGGTCCACAAAGTATGAAAATAAAAAATTTAAAAATTAACAAAAATGTTTACAAGTGTTTTTGATACAGATGTACATAAGAATACTTTGATAAGTATGTTTCAACTTAAATAGGGATGGTATAATAAAATTGTGAGGTCTTCATCCGCGCCTGGCCTCCATAGAATGGAAATAGGCACAAACTTTAATAAAGATGTATGAGTATCTTGTGTAGGAGACGGGGAGTCTCGTCGTGGGCGACGAAGCGTTTCACTGAAGAACCACGGCAACACACAGCGAACCAACAAACAATGACAGCCACGGCGCGAAGGTAACTAACAAAGCTCAGCTGACTGCACGAATAGAAATGGAACCCAACGGTCACTGTACTGATCGCCACGAACGTCAGAACCCGACTGCCTCGCACCTCCAATGGACCGATTTTTATTACTCAAGATGGCCTAGCTAATTTGCATCCCCACGAGATCTCGTGAGATCTCACGCGATCCTGCGAGATTCCGTATCTAATAAAAGCAGGCAGGCGCCATCTTGAAACTCTTTCGTCCGCTGCCCCGACCACAGGATCAGCCACCACCCCACACGCCAGGCACACACGGACCCTCTTGCGCCGAGGGCTATGGTTAGTCTCACACTCCCCCCTGGTCTCCAGATCACATACGTGACACGGCGGACGTGGCCGTTTGATTCTAGCACTCCTGCGGAGGGGTATTGCCGGGACTTCCTCATCGGAGCTCTCAGAAGTGTCATCGGAAGCATCAGCATCAGCATTAGAGCTCGCAGTTGAGTCATCAGGTTCGTGGGGCACAGGTTGGATCCATCGCTCATCGTCAGATGACTCGCTCCTTCCACTGCTCGCAGTTGAGTCACCAGGTTCGTGGGGCACGGGTTGGATCCATCGCTCATCGTCGGATGACTCGCTACTTCCACTGCTCACCGATTGGTCAGCGCTTAGAGCGGGCCAGACATCCCTTACGTGGCGCGGAGTATCATCGACTAGTATGGCCTGTTCACTGATGACGCCGGTGTCCCGCCCCCTCCAAAAGCTGCTGGTGCACCGGCCGCCGGGTGGCTTCACCCAGACGGTGTCTCCCACTTGGTACGTCCCCTGGGGTTCTCGTTGGTCGGGTAGACACACTTCAACGTCCTTGACGCGCACGTGGTAGTGATGAATCGCATCAGCGGGCGCACTGCCGCCAGTCACGGCGTCCTTAGGCGTTGTGTTGTATCTGTAAACCGGCTCCGCGATCGTACACTTCTTCCTGGCCGCGATCCTCTTCACGGTTCGGTGGCACCGCTCCGCTATGCCGTTGCCGCTCGGCACATACGTGCATCGGTGTCGAAGGCGGATTCCCCAATTGTCCATAAAATGCCTAAATTCCCTGCTGCAGAACGCCGTGTTGTTATCCGTGAGGATCTCCTCAGGCGGCCCCCTTTCGTAGAATATGGATTCCAATTCGTGGATGACACTGGTGGAATCCTGCCTCAATAATTGGCGCCAAATCGCGAACCTCGTTGGCCCGCAGTCTATCAGCGTGAGGAAGTGTTGGCTGCCGTAGTGGGTTATATCCATACCCAACCGACTCCAAGTCGCGTCCACTCCCAGCTGTCCTTTCCGCCATCTGGCTGAGGTGGGGTCGATGGACTGGCACGTTTGGCACTCCCTGACCACTGCTCTTACTGCGCTTTTTGGTATTGATGGTCTAGCCAACTTCACAAAGTAGTAGGTCCGTTGTACTCCAGGGTGCCCACTGTCGTGATGTATCTTCCTGATTTCGTCCTCCTCGACGGAGGCAGCACACAGAGGCAATGGCTTAGCTTCTTTCTTCATAGCCTCATACCATCTCCGTGGTACCCGAGTGAGCTTGTCGGCGAGGTTGTAGTCCAAAGTGACGAGCACTACGTCTACGGACAGGTTGTACTCCGTCACCAGTTTTTTCACAGTCTCCAGCCTCCGTCTTATCAGCATTTCGCTGGCTGCCTTGTTGCGTGCCCTGGCCTTGCTCGTGAGTGTGTCCGACACCCAGTGGTGCACGCAAAGTGAGTCAGTGCGCACACGCAGTTTCTTCACTTCCCATTGAAGTGCCAGGTTAATGCCCTTTATTACAGCGTCGAATTCTGCCAGGTTGATATGGGCAGCATCATTCGCCGGTCGCAGCCAGCAGGCATCCTCAACTACGGCCCCATCTTTCTCCAAAACTACACCGATCGCTAGAGAACTTGCGTCCACCCACACGCTCAGTTCGTCTCCCTGCACGCACTAGTCCCCTGTGGCGGGGTCATTCTTTTTCACACTAGCGACGGTCTCCTTTAACATTCGGACCAATAGTTCGTCGGTTATCTCATCGTCCCAGCCTTTGGTGACCGCATTTGCCCTCCTTTTTATGACGCCTGTCGCTGCACGAACCCATCCGCATACTGGAAGGTGCCCCACAAGTTTCCCGCACAGGGAGAACACGGCACGTCTTGTGTAAACTTCGGGTACGTCGGGAACTGCGGTTCCACGCCTCCACTTCAGGATCCCTCGCTCCTCTTGAACGCTCAAGCCCAATACGCGGGCGCCATCCTCAAGCCGCTCAGAGTCCTTGCAGTTTAGACCAAACTCGGCAAGTTTGGATCTTACGCGCGAAGATGACACGATATCTTCGTTCACGTATATATCGTCAATATACGCCGATGTTCCCTTTCTGATCCATTCTTCTTGTGACAACACGGCATTGACGATAGCCTTCATTATCTGGGGTGCTACGTTTAGCCCAAATCCGAGTCGCGTAAGACAGTATCTCTTCCCGGAAAACATCACTGTCTGGAAAGGCCACATCACCTCGCCGATCCGGACCTGCAAGTATGCTTTTCTCAAGTCCAGTAAGGACACATTGGACCCCTGCCGGCGCCACTCTCGCAGCTTGCTGGCACAGACGTCGGCGTCCGCTGTGAACGCATCAACATGCGCATTCAACTCGCGGTAGTCCATTACCGGCCTCACCTTTGACTTGTTAGGTTGGGCAACTGCCATCAGCGGTATCAGGCCCTTGGGGGGTCCAAGTTTGTCGTAGGGGTATGGAATCAGCCAACCGTTCTTAATCCATTCACGGAGCTCGCTTTCGTATGCAGGCCTTATTTGGTCGGGCATACGGTACTCTGCCATTTTGTTTCGTAGTTTGGCCGGTTCCTTGTCTTCTGACCACCTCCAAGTGGCGGTCCACGCCTTCTGTTGGTCGTCGAATTCCGCACTGAAGTTCGGCTGGTCGACTCTTAGTGCTGCGCACACCGGGGGCCTATCCTGAAACTCTACAACGCCAGCACGCGTTATGCGCACGCCGCCCAGGGCTTTGATGGCATCGTAGCCTAGCAACAGGTCGAAACTCAGCGGCTTTTCACGTGTCACCAGCGCTTCGACGTTGGCCGAGTTCCCAGTTCTTGTGCGAATGTGTACCACACCCACGCCGCAACACATTCATATTTTTCCAGTAATGGTAGTTATCCTGACGTTCTTCTTTTTCCACGCCCGACAGAAGTCCGCACACACTATGGTGCGGGAGCAACCGGAATCAAGGAGGGCTGAACATAACGTGTCATTAACTCGGACCTGAATGACAGGGAGCGCCTTGTTTATTTTCTGTTCGGGGAAGAGGTCGGCACTGGCACCTTGTCCCCGTCCCCGTTTCCCGCACAGTCTCGGGCCATGTGCCCAGTCTTGTTACAGCGGTAGCAGCGAACAGCCGTCGACCGCCTTCTACAATTTCTTGCCATGTGGCCCCGCCCGTTGCATCTGTAATAGATGACATCACCTTGCGGGCTGGGTCCCTGAGACGGTCCTTCGCCACTTGGTGGGGCCTGTGCGACGGCGACTACCGGTTCCTGCACCGTCGAGTCATCCTTCATTATTGTCCTGGCTCTGTCCACTAGGTCATTCAGCGGTAGTGAGGATATGGTAGATGTTGCTCGCAAGAGCTGCTTTGCTCCAGCGGGGAGTCCTGACAGGAATTTGTAGGCTAGGGCCCTCTCGGGAAGACCGCCGAACAACACCGTCAGCTTCTTAAGTTCGGCGAGATACACGTCCACAGTTTCGCCCAAGCGTATAGACCTCGTCTCAAACTGCTCCCATGCAGTGGCGGGGTCAGTGGCGAACGCCCTGTACAACGCCGCCTTGATACTCGAGTAGTCACACTTCTCCTCAGCGCTGAGTTGCTGATATACAGCGAAGGCCCCGCCGGTCAGCCACAGAGGAATCACGCGCTCGACATTTTTCACGCCGGACAACTGACAATGTAACTCGACCTTCTCAACCCAGCTGAGTACCGGGTCGGATCCGTCGAATTCCGGTATCAACTTTAGATCGAACCTATCCGCCATTGAAGAAAAGAAAACCAAGTTCGGAGTGGGGGGGCCGAAATAGCTTGTATGAGTATCTTGTGTAGGAGACGGGGAGTCTCGTCGTGGGCGACGAAGCGTTTCACTGAAGAACCACGGCAACACACAGCGAACCAACAAACAATGACAGCCACGGCGCGAAGGTAACTAACAAAGCTCAGCTGACTGCACGAATAGAAACGGAACCCAACGGTCACTGTACTGATCGCCACGAACGTCAGAACCCGACTGCCTCGCACCTCCAATGGACCGATTTTTATTCCTCAAGATGGCCTAGCTAATTTGCATCCCCGCGAGATCTCGCGAGATCTCGCGCGATTCTGTGAGATTCCGTCTCTAATAAAAGCAGGCAGGCGCCATCTTGAAACTCTTTCGTCCGCTGCCCCGATCACAGGATCAGCCACCACCCCACACGCCAGGCACACACGGACCCTCTTGCGTCGAGGGCTACGGTTAGTCTCACAAAAGACTTTTCATATCTATCTGCGTAAGTATACTTTGATAATTATGTTTCAGTTTGAAGAAATATGGTATAATAAAATTATGGGGTGTTCGTTCGCGCCTTACCTCCATAGAATGGAAATGTCACAAAGTTTAACAAGGGTTTTTTTTTTAATTCAATTTTCACCCCACAGAACGCACAGTGCCACTTTGAACTGGGAGCTACTATCAGGGACTTAATTAGCAGGGTCATTTTGAAGGGAGATGAGTAGAAAGATGTTTGTTCACATTACACTTGAACTTCTGCATATCAATACAGTTGGGAAAGCAGAATGCCGGAAGGGAGTTCCAAAGACCCGCAGTTCTGGGGAAGAAATTATTGGAGTAAAAGGCTTTCTTGCACCTAGGGATCTCTACTGTAAAGGGATGAGACTTAGTAGCTTGTCGGGTTTGTCAGGGGTAGTTACGTCGGGGAGGTACAAGTGTTTGCAGTTCGTCAGAGCATTCACCATTAAAGTATTTGTAGAACAGGTAGAGGGATGCAACATCTCGTCGATGGGACAGAGGCTAGAGCCTAGATGACAGTTCAGGACCTATCCGGTTTGCGACTCTCTTTTGAACCCTGTCCAGTAGCGAGAGACAAGCAGCAGATGCACCAGCCCAGATGTGACAACAGTACTCAATACATGGGCGAATAGTGACCTTATAGAGGTACAGGATACTGTCATGCGTAAGTAGTTTTCTAGCACGGTAGATGGAGCCAACCTTCCTTGCAGCAGCCTTGGCAATGCTCTCAATGTATCTATTCCAGTTCATATTCCCTGCAAGCGTTAGGCCGAGCAGTTTAAAAGAAGTACTTTCAGGCAATGTGTTCTTGGCCATTGCTATTGGTGGTAGAGAAGGTTTCTTGTAGTTATTGAAGGAAACAAGCTTAGTCTTTGCAGCATGTAATGTGACCATCCATTTTTGTCCCCATTCCACTACAGATTGGAGGTCATCCTCTAGTGTTTCTGCCATTTCCTTGGATATGTGTTCATTTGTTTTCCCCTCATATCTGTTTAGAGAGTGGTGTCATCTGCAAATACACCCATATCCGAAACAATTTTATCAGGGAGGTCATTGATGAATATCAGGAATAATAGAGGTCCAAGGATAGACCCCTGAGGTACTCCCGCATTTATGTCATATTGTTTAGATGTACGACCGTCGAGGACAACTTTGATTTTTCTATTACTTAAGAAGGATTTAATTACATTATGAATGCTTCCAGTGATTCCATATGATATAATTTTCCTTAGAAGACCATCGTGCCATACCCTGCCAAAAGCCTTAGATATATCAAGGGCTACCGCTCTACCCTCCCCTGTTTTATCCAATGAACGGTATATACGTTCAGAAACTACAGTTAAGATATCTGAAGATATCTGCTGTTGAACGGGCTTGCCTGAATCCATATTGTTTGTCAGTTAGGAGTTTAGCAGCTGTTAGGTGCTGGATTAGGGCTTGATTAACTAAGGAGTCAAATATTTTGGCGAAAAGTGGGAAGAGGCTAATGGGACGATAATTTAGTGGGTCAGTTCTTTCACCAGAATTCTTGAAGACTGGTACCACAGAAGCGGGTTTCCAGCAGTCTGAAAGCAAGATTCGTTAAGGCATTGATTGTAAAGTTTGGAGAGAACTGGAGCAACCTCGGCAGAGCATTTTTTTAATAGCACAGCCGGGATGAGATCGGGTGCACATGCGTTTGAGGTGTCTAGGTTTTTTATAATAGCATGTACCTGAGAAGGGGTGATTTTCAAATCGTCTAGTGTGGCGTCTGTTCGCAGAGGAAAATCAGGGAGTGAGTGGTGTACCGAGTTCAGTGTGGAGTTTGAGGCAAACCGACTGGCAAGCAGATTAGCCTTGTCAGTTGCCGTGCAAGCAACCTCATGATTGTTTGTTAGTGGGGGAATAGTTGACTGTCCATTATTAACTATGCTGTTGTAGATTTTCCAAAAATCCCGGGTTCCTAATTTCTGTGCTTCGACGTGCTTTCTGGTGGTTTCAGAGTAATCTGTCTTAGCTGTCTCTATCACTCTCTTACAATTATTTCTAGCTTCTATAAACTTCTGTTTATTTGAGCTGGACTTATGTCGGTTGAATCTGCGGAACGCATGCTGCCTTTGACAAATGGCAGCTGCACAAGCAGAAGTAAGCCATTGGGGAGAGTGGGGCTTGCTATAGAATTTCCGTGCGGGAACATGTGCGTCAATTGCAGTTTTGAACCATTCAGTGGTCTTATTTGCACACTGTTCCGCTGGAAGAGTAAAGATATTTTGCCATGGGGCATCTCTGATGAGTTTCCTGATGGCTTCCCAATCAGCCTTTTTGTAATACTTCGTTGTTTTGAGTAGTGGGTCTTCAGTTTTAGGGCGAGAATTTAGGCCGATTTCTACCATTATCACAGCGTGATCAGCATTCCCGAGTGGGCTGTTGGCATTTGTTGTACAGTCATCGGGAACCGTTGTCAGAAAGAGATCTAGAAGTGAGGCATGTTGATCTTGCTGGTCTGGGAAACGTGTCGGAAATGTAACCAACTGAGATAGGGAATGGGATATAGAGAAGCTATGTGTTGTGCTACCAGCTACGTCTGTGTGATTAGAGAATCCTAGCCAGTTACTGTGGTGGACATTGAAGGTTTTTTAATATAGATCCACAGAATATTGTGATAAGTGTTTCAGTGTGAACAGGAATGGTATATTAAATTATGGGGTTTATCAATTTTATTTTTACTTTCATCATATTTTGCTTTGGTTTTGATACCCCCAAATTCGAAGCTATCTCTTTACAACCCTTCCTTTTTATAACCTATCATCTATATATATATAAAAGCGAAAATGTATGTATGTATGTATGTGTATATGTTTGGATGTCTGCTAAAAATTTTCGACAGACGCGACGAATATTCACAAACTCGGTATCACTACGAAACTCCATCCTTTGCCTGAAAAATATCGAAAAATTGGCTAAAAAGTTAACTTTTTCACCCCGAAATTGACAATTTTCGACAGGGGGGGGGTCAAGAAAAACGGTCCTCTCATGACAATGACCGATTCTACGCATGCGTCAGATGACGTCATGACCTGATTTACTTTAAATAGTTGAAAAACCGGACAAATTTCATGTACGTCGCGTTAGCTCAGTCGATTAGCGCGTTGGTTCATTATCTGAATGTTTTGAGTTCGAATCGTGGTGTGAGATGTTTGCTTTTTTTCGATTTTTTATATTTAAATATTGAACCAGTGTTATTTAAGCCATTTTTCACGTAACGTTCGTTTTTTCTGCTTTTTTTTTTTTTTACTTCGCTTATTCTTAGCGACATCCAAAGTTGTCCTCGACGGACATACATCCAAACAATATGAGTACCTCAGGGGTCTATCCTTGGACCTCTATTATTCCTGATATTCATAAACGACCTCCCTGATAATATTGTTTCGGAGATGGGTATATTTGCCGATGACACCACTCTCTATAACAGATATGAGGGGAAAACAAATGAACCCATATCCAAGAAAATGGCAGAAACACTAGAGGATGACCTCCAATCCGTAGTGGAATGGGGACAAAAATGGTTGGTCACATTCAATGCTGCTAAGACTAAGCTTGTTTCCTTCAATAACTACAAGAAATCTTCTCTACCACCAATAGCAATGGCCAAGAACACATTGCCTGAAAGCACTTCTTTTAAACTGCTCGGCCTAACGTTTACAGGGAATATGAACTGGAATAGATACATTGAGAGCATTGCCAAGGCTGCTGCAAGGAAGGTTGGCTCCTTCTACCATGCTAGAAAACTACTTACGCCTGGCAGTATCCTATACCTCTATAAGGCAACCGTTCGCCCATGTATGCAGTACTGTTGTCACATCTGGGCTAGTCTCTCGCTCCTGGACAGGGTTCAAAAAAGAGTCGCCAACCTGATAGGTCCTGAACTGTCATCTAGGCTTCAACCTCTGTCCCCTCGACGAGATGTTGCATCCCTCTGCCTGTTCTACAAATACTTTAATGGTGAATGCTCTGACGAACTGCAAACACTTGTACCTCCCCGACGTAACTACCCCCGACAAACCCGACAAGCTACTAAGTCTCATCCCTTTACAGTGGAGATCCCTAGGTGCAAGAAGGCCTTTTACTCCAATAGTTTCTTCCTCAGAACTGCGGGTCTTTGGAACTCCCTTCCGGGATTCTGCTTTCCCAACTGCAATGATATGCAGAAGTTCAAGTGTAATGTGAACAAACATCTTTCTACTCTTCTCCCTTCATAATGACCCCGCTAATTAATTCCCTAATAATAGCCCCCTGCTTCAAAGTGGCACTGTGCCTTGTTTAGGGTGAAAATTGAATTAAAAAAAAAATTAAAAAAAAAAAAAACACCCGGGTACCCACCGATTTTTAAAATTTTAATATCGAAAAAGGCTTATTCAAGCCATTTTTCAAGTGTTCGTTTTTCTGGTTTCATCCTTCGTTTGCCTTACCTTAGTTTTTTTGTGTTTTTTTTATTGTTTGATCGCCGGACTCCGCAACTTGACGTTGTCGCACCTGCTAATTTCGGTTTATAAACGTCAGCTTAACACACTTATCAACTTATCTGTTCCCGTAGTCGAGAGGGTATGGTCGCAGGGTTTTTCTTTCCATTTCCTTTCCACCTCCGCGTCAAACGTTCGCGGTTCAAGCCTACCTTTATACTAAAACTATTTTTTTTCTTTTACACCTCCAAACAATTGGCCAACGTTTTTTTTAACAGGGTTGTTTTAATCTTCACCCCCCCCCCCCAACAACACACACCTCCAAACACCCGCGCAACGCCGGGTACCCACGCTAGTCTATAGATATAAAAGCGAAAATGTATGTATGTTTGTTCGCTTTTTCTGTATGTATACAAAAGGGTTTTTTCAGAGAAGCGGTCGGTCGCCTAACAACTTTTTAAAACTTTTTATATCACATATAAATCGTAATATCTCAGAGTTTACAACAAAGCTCTTATGTCTATTTATTTTGCTCGACTTTGGGAAGATAAATATTCAACATTTGTCGCTCGCCGCATGTGAGTTAGTCTTTTTCCTATAACACCTTGGGAAGCGTTCCCGCAGTAAATAAAATACTATCCCGCAGTCAAAATTGACCTCATTGAAACGGGCACCTGTCAAATCCAAGTAATTAAATAAATTCAAACGTGTTTCCTTTAGCATCTCGCGGTGGGGCAATCGGTAACGTCGCACTTTTTTTTTCACACTTTAATTTACAACTTTGCTTAAAGGGTTCGGGTTCGATCCTTATACTTAACTACCAAAACATTTTTTAACCCCACCCCTGGAGTTTCCACACACACCTTCAAACACCCGGGCAACGCCGGGTACCCTTCGCTAGTACTTTCATAAATCAGAGTCCATTTTCTGTAGGCTGTTTTTAAACCCAGTCAACGACGGGTACTTTTGCTAGTATATATATATATATATATATATATATATATATATATATATATATATATAATGTTGGGATTCGATCCTGGCTTGAGGTAGTTGCTTGTCTAACCGCACTGATGAGCTGTGAAACAGAAAAAGAGTACTGTATGTGGATGACTATAATGCTCCCTATCTTGGGTTGAACATATTGGGAAATGATATACAAATTACCATTAGCGTATGAAGCGATGCTCTTTGTGTAAACAAATTGAGCTTAGGTATTTGGAAAATGTCAAAACATTGTTAATTCACTGCTCGCATAGCAGCAGCTGAATAACGCAATGGTTAGAAGCTCCGACTGTCATATGACGGTTGGTATTCGATCCTGGCTTGAGGTAGTTGCTTATCTAGCTGCACTGATGAGCTGTGAAACAGCGAAACAGTACTTTATGTGGACGGCTATATATATGTATATGTATACTAGCAGGGAGACCCGATGTTGCCCGGGATTGAATGATGGTCAACGAATATTTCACACTCACAAAAAGTTACTTTATTTGGCTGGTAATGTTTTTAGGTTTTGTATCGGAATGTCTTTGAGAAGTATCGATAATTGAAAATTGAAAAAATCAGATGAAAGAAAGAACAGGCGATTTTGTTAACACCTTATACAGCCTAACACCACAAGTGCATTTGAAAAGTTTTATTACAACACTAGCAGAAAGGACAGCCATATTAAATTAACAGGTTGTTCTTCGATATGACAGGGGTGCGTTCAAAATGAAGGTTTCTGTTTAGAGCACAACTGAAACATGATACTTGCTTGACTTTTGCATTTTAAACTTTAATTCCAGCCGATATATATGAAAATAATTTTATAAAATCAGCATTAGATTCTCTACAGTGCAATTTAGACTATAATATGTTTTGGACTACGTCACTGCGGGGAGGCATGTGAAGCTCCCGTCCAGTGCACCATGATGTGTCCCCAACTAGAGCAAGCAATCCATCCATTTGATTGAAAAGTGTGTGATTTCATTGATGTCGATGACTAAAAATATGGGAGCGTGAAACATTCGTTGATCATTATTCAATCCCAGGCAACGTCGGGTCTCCCTGCTAGTATTTTAATAAAGTGAATGCATACATTTTTTAAATATCTTCTACAAGGCAACATCTACTACATCGGAAATCGGTTACATAATATATTTATTATGTAACCGATTTCCGATGTTTTTTTTAATTTACTGCGGACATTGTTTTATACATAGACTTCAATTTAGGTTGTTGTTGATCTATGTATATAGGCGTCAGCTTTCAGGTAATCCTAGAGAAGATAATGACAGGGGAAGGAATCTGGCAAATGAGCCAATCATGCAAAATCACAAGGTAAAGAGATCAAATGTTCTGAAAAATAGTTTCCACTGATATTTTCGTTGTGTGTATGATTCCTCTAATGCTATTGATATCATTGAGAAATACTCAAATAATGGTTAAACATTAGCTACATTATCATTTGTTATCAATTCAATAGTGCTACTTTGGTTCTATCAGATCAGTCTGTCTGAAGATATAGGCTACCTGAACTTAAATGCATCGAACAATAATGTCATTTTGTTTTCCTTTTCTGTTTTGCAAATCTCAACTCTGTTTTGCAAAGCCAAGAACTAAAACAAAAATGTTCCTCTATAAAACAGATAAACCAAAAACCATGAATAAATGTTTGAATATATAAAGAATCTTGAGCATAAAATTTTTCATCAAAATTACTGCGTTCGGCATTAAATAACATGGAAAGGGTTGATATGTTGTAAAACAAAACGACCAAAAACTCAAATCACTAGCACTATAGAACTTTTAAAAATGGAATGCTCTATTCTGCATCCTATATTTAAGAAATCGTATTGTGGATTGACTGCATTATGAACATGATCATGATTATGATTATACATTGATTTCCAAAATAACCTATTTATGCCCAGGTCTTTATTTTCATGCACCGAGTAACACCAGATAACCTTGCTTACGAGCTAAGGATTAGGTGTTGATGAGGGTGACACTTGGCCAAAAATATCTAATACGCCCAGAGGAATGATAGAATATGTTTTTGCTGAGAAATCGTAGGGAAAAATCAATTTCTCAACAAAGTAAAATAGACATTTGGTAACACATAATCTGGCATACTGCACATGGAAATATCAGCGTAAGCCTTATGTCTTTTGGATGATGAAAGAGAGAGAGAGAGAGAGAGAGAGAGAGAGAGGGGAGAAAAATGAGTTCAGAAGAGAAAGAAAGAAAAGAGGAGAAAAAGAGATTCAGAAGAAGAAAGAGAATAGTAGAAGGGATAATCTCTAAACGACAGAAGATAACAGAATGGGAGGAAGATTTAGAGTTTCCATAAAACCATTAGTTTGGCAGATAGGAAAGACAGTCTCAAATGAGGCAAGTTAGCTTTTTGGGCTGATTCACAAGGGTTGAAGATCCCTGAAATATCTAAGTGGAAAATCCGACCGAGAAGCTCTCTGAAAAAATTCAGATTGAAAATCCTGCATATTGAAACAGTTTATGTTGAGACCAGAAGAACCCGAGTATTTTAACTTTTCCTTACACGATTGCATGTGACATTATCTTATGCAACAATTATTTTCGTTTATAAGAAAGTGGTCTCTGAAGTTTGTATTGATTTTTGTGGTAACACAAGCTAAAAGGCCCTACATATTGTGTAATAAATTGCGAACAGACGGGCTTACTTGACAAACGCTCGAGGTGTGCACTCTGCAAAGCGGGCACGTCCAAAGAAAAATGGCAAGATGGCGGCGGCCGGTTAATATTGCCAAGTAATCACGCAAAATCTCGTGTTCTCTCGCACACACGAGAGTTCAGCTTAGCATAAAAACGGGTCACTGTGAGCAAGAAGGAAGAAGGAAAAACGTAGTTAAGACAAAGACGACGCTTCTGACGACTGAGAAGAAAAAAGAAGAAAAAGAGCAAGAAGTAGAAGAGGAAGAAGAGAACGATACATGAGAAGACGAGGTGTGTGCGGTTTTGAGTAAATCGAAACAGACAGAAAAAAAAACTCTGATTACAAGCTATTTCGGCTTTTGTATGGAGAAATTTGACATCAGATTAATTCCGGAATTCGATGGCTCCCCCACTGGTCCCTCGGTGGTCGAATGGCTGGAAAAGGCTGAGCGCGTTTGCCGGTTGTGCAAGATTAAAGACCCAGCTATGGTTATCCCATTGAGACTCACTAAAGGGGCTTATGCCGTGTACCAGCAGCTAGGGGAGGATCCGACCCTGGAGCAGATTACACAAGCGCTATACGGGGCATTTGGTACAGACCCTTTTGTCGCCTGGAGGCAGTTTTCCGAACGCCGACTTGGGCCGGGGGAGACAGTGGATGTCTACATGGCCGACTTGAAAAAGCTTGCCACTCCCTTCGGCGGTGCTAGTGATCGCATATTGGCATGCGCCTTTTTGTCGGGACTTCCGGATGAGGCAAGTCGACTGCTGCGAGCATCGTCAAGACTCACTGAGATTGGATTGGAGGAGTTATTGGCGAGAGCACGAAACATCTTGAAAGACGATCGAGAACTAGTCTCCGCAGCTGTTGACACTCTGGACTCGCCAACGAAGGGTCTACGATGCTATACCTGTGGTGGCCCCAACCACTTTTCCAGAGACTGCAAAAGCGGTACAAGGTGCACCCCTAATTATGGAGCACGACAAGTAATACGGTGTCACCAATGCAATAAGCCAGGCCACATAGCGCGGAATTGTCCGGGAAACGGGCAAGGGGAGGACGCCGCAGCGCTAGCACCCTCCCCAACGCGGCATTGAACAAAGCGCTGCCTGCAGTAACAGTTCAAGTTGATGAATGTGAACGTTCAGCGCTGGTTGACACCGGCTGTACCCAAACCCTTCTTCGAAAGGAATATTGCGCCACATGGAAGAAACGAAGGATCCCTGTACTTACTGTCGGCCAAGGCTCATTGGTGTGTTGTGAGGTCAGCGTTGTTCATGTCAGCATTGGCAATGGCTCTCCGGTTGCTGTGACGGTGTTAGTGGTCGATGGGGAGCTGCTCGGATATGACCTTCTCCTTGGAATGGACGCTATCACACAGCTAGGCGGAATTACTGTGAACGGCGCCGGTGATGTGAGCTTCTCTCGACCAAACAAACAAATGTGTGCAGCAATCACTCTCGATGAGCCCGACTTCCATGCAGAATACGATAAGGGCACAAACACTTGGACAGCGTCCTGGAAATGGGCAGGCGACCAGCCACCAGTGTCATTGAGGAATCGACTTACAGAGTATCCCCCTCCTGCGGGGCTTAGGGGACAGTACGAGGCAGAACTTCAAGTGTGGCTGGATAATGGCTGGTTAGTTCCATACCCAAAGGATGAGCTCGGGCCCCCGCGGGGGCTAATTCCCCTGATGGCTGTCAGACAAGAGAACAAGCAGAAAGTTCGACCTGTTCTTGATTACCGGGAACTTAATGAATACGTTGACCTACACACTGCGGGGGCTGATGTCTGTGCTCATAAACTACGGGAGTGGCGGCGGCAGGGTGCGGAAGCAGCCATACTGGACTTGCGAAGAGCGTACTTGCAAATACGTGTTGAGAAATCGCTGTGGCCGTTCCAGACGGTGGTGATCAAAGGAACTCGCTATTGCTTGACCAGGCTAGGATTCGGCCTGAATGTAGCCCCTAACATCATGACAGCAATCATGCAGGCGATCCGGCGTCAAGATGAAGCGGTGCAACATGCGACATCGTCGTATATAGACAACGTTTTTGTCAATGAGAGCCTCCTGTCTGCCCAGGCGGTCAAAGAACACTTCGAGCACTTCGGATTGTCGTGCAAGGAGCCGAAGCGGCTACAGGACGGGGCGAAAGTGCTCGGATTGCAGGTGAGCGGAAGTGCAGATGGCCTTCAATGGGGAAGGAGTGGTGAAATCCCGGAAATCCCATCTACCATCACACGTCGGAGCACGTTTTCCATTTGCGGAAAATTGGTGGGTCACTTCCCTGTGTGTGGGTGGCTCCGAGTGGCTGTAGCGGCCATAAAGCGACGGGCAACTTCTATGTCAACTGGATGGGACGATGAGGTGCATGATCCTGCCCTGCGAAGCATGCTGGTGGAAGTTGTGGCCAGAGTGACCAATGATGACCCTGTACGGGGGAGCTGGTGCGTCGATGGGAGTGAATTTACAGTTTGGGTAGACGCCAGCTCACTTGCCCTTGACGTTGCTCTGGCGGTCGACGGAAGGATAATAGAAGATGATGCTGGCTTCGGCCGGAGAATGACGCCAAGCATATAAACCTAGCTGAACTCGATGCTACACTGAAAGGAGTCAATCTAGCGCTTCAGTGGCAGGCTAAAATCCTTCACATCATCACGGATTCCACGTGTGTGCATCGGTGGATGACCAATGCCTTGAACGGAAAAGCACGTCTGACAACGAAGGCGTCGGCCGAAATGTTGATCCGGAGGCGGCTTGCTACCCTAACCGAAACCACTAAGGAATACGACTTGGTCATAGATGTGACACTGGTGCAGTCCTGTTTGAATCAGGCGGATCGTCTGACCAGAGTGCCACGCCATTGGCTAGACCTGCCAAAAGAAGTGAACGAGTCAGCACCTGTAAATTGCGCTGCAGTGGGACATAGACTCAGCCCGGAGCATATTAATGATGTCCATTGCCAAAGCGGGCACCCCGGTGTAAACCAAACGCTTTACTTCGCCAGATTGGTTGACCCCTCTGTGTCTCGGAGGGCTGTGAAATCTGTTGTGGGAAGCTGCAACACCTGCCGATCAATCGACCCAGCACCTGTCCGGTGGAAGAAGGGAATACTCAGTGTGAAGCGTAATTGGGATAGGATTGCTATGGACATAACGCACTACAACGGGAGGCATTTTTTGACGCTTATCGACTGTGGACCATCTAGGTTTTCATTGTGGCGGCCCCTTCGCCGGCAGGACGCGGCTGCCATTATCCATGAGTTGGAAGGTGTGTTCCTCGAGCGTGGCCCTCCTTCTGAGATACTCACCAACAATGGCCCCGCTTTTGTTAGTGAGCCGTTTAAACAGTTTGCAGATGGCTGGGGTGTCCATCTGCGTTTTCGGTGTGCCCATGTTCCCAGTGGAAACGGGATTATTGAGCGCAATCACAGAACTGTTAAGACAATCGCAGCGCGGAAGGGGTGTACGGTACCTGAAGCAGTCTATTGGTACAACGTCACCCCTAAGGACGATGTTTCACCCTCCACCGCGCCAGCCAACGCGCTACATACATACCGTGTTAGGGTGAGAGGTTTGGAGAGCAGCTCACTACCCGAACCGGAGCCACCACAAAAGAACATAAAAGAGGGAGATGTCGTCTGGGTTAAAAAACCCCGAGGCCAGTGCACGACTCGCTACGGAACCGGTCATGTCACTGAAGTGATCAGCCCGCAGGCGGTGCGAGTTGATGGAGTACCTCGTCATATTAAAGACTTAAGATCAGTATTCCAAACGCAGCTGCCGCTTGACGAAGATAGTGAAATTGAATCCGTGACCAGCGACCCATCATTCTGGTTCATGACGGCTTCAACGCACAGCGACACTGAGAGTGGTAGTCTTCAAAGTACTGACCCTCCTGCTGATGATGAAGACCCGGACAGTGATACTGCGATGCTCAGTTTTAGGTTCGCCGACCTTCGTGTCACGGAAGACAGCGCAGACGATGATGAAGCCCCGAATCCCCCTCTCCGAAGAAGCACTCGAAGAAAAAGGCCACCGCCTCCCTGCTCTTTCTGTGATAATGAGATCAGGGGGAGTGTGTAATAAATTGCGAACAGACGGGCTTACCTGACAAACGCTCGAGGTGTGCACTCTGCAAAGCGGGCACGTCCAAAGAAAAATGGCAAGATGGCGGCGGCCGGTTAATATTGCCAAGTAATCACGCAAAATCTCGTGTTCTCTCGCACACACGAGAGTTCAGCTTAGCATAAAAACGGGTCACTGTGAGCAAGAAGGAAGAAGGAAAAACGTAGTCAAGACAAAGACGACGCTTCTGACGACTGAGAAGAAAAAAGAAGAAAAAGAGCAAGAAGTAGAAGAGGAAGAAGAGAACGATACATGAGAAGACGAGGTGTGTGCGGTTTTGAGTAAATCGAAACAGACAGAAAAAAAAACTCTGATTACTTTTTTATCAATTTTTATGTGACAAGGACGTGTTCGAAATGAATGTTTTTATTTAAAGCACAATTGAAGCATGATACCTGAGTTTTTCATTTTAAACTTTTTTCATTTTAGAGCAGGCAATCAATCGATTTGATTGAAAAATGAGCGATTTCACTGATTTCAATAACAATAAAAATATGGGAGTGTTAAACATTCGTTGATCATCATTCAACCCCAGGCAACGCCTGGTCTCCCTACTAGTGTGTGTATATATATATATATATATATGTGTGTGTGTGTGTGTGTGTGTGTAGACTGATAGATAGATAGATAGATTGATAGATAGATTGTAAGTTGATAGAAAAATATATATTTTGTATGGTATATATTTCTTATTAAATCATCCAAATTATTTCAAATTACAAGCTTAATGAAGCTATGTTTTACGCGCAGCTGAACCTCACCCCAGTCTCCTTCTTCCCCAAAACATTTTTTTACTGTAAGATAACTTTTGGATTTTTATTACTGACTTTGCTTTCAATATAAGCGTGATTGCCTGAAGAAGTCTTAATATTAGAGGACCGAAACATGCTCATGACTGCTTATGTAAAAACAAATTAAAAGTATACCTTGCCCTACTTCGGTATTGAGCACTCTTGTATTAATCTCGTTATATTTAACTAGAAAACAACAACTTATATATATATATATATATATATATATATATATATATATATATATATATATATATATATATATATTTGCTTAATTTTAAATTAGGCGTTTACTAACATATTCTAACCGCCAAAAAATGTTCCATTGGCGTTCTTTTTGAAAATTAAACATTTCGTACATTTATAAGTTACAATCAACATCCAAATGAATGCTTTGACGATAATTACGGTTTTCAAAAGGCGAACATTAAAAGATACATCTGCCTTACTTAAAAATTTCTAGGTTTATTTATGGTGTCTTTTACATATAAAAAACCCACCCAATACTTTTGCTAATGAGGAGACTTTGTTTAAAAAAACTATATGTCAAAATTATTGTCCGTGACTTAATGTCTATCACAATAAAACATCGTTTCCGAAACGATCGTACAAATTATTGACTTTGTTGTTGCTCCTTCTTATGAAACAGATTTTTAATTTTTAATTCTAATGGGAATTTTAAATTATCAATCACATGACTAAATATATATATATATATATATATATATATATATATATATATATATATATATATATATATATATATATAACTGAAGGGAGCAATATGAAATCAAAACAGCAAATCAACTCATACAATAAAAACATTTAAGATATAGCATTATAGCAATATAACCTAATGCACGTGCTTTATGTTTAAATCATACTGTAGTTTCGCGAACCATCTCTCGATCATGCAAATTCTTACAAAAAAATTTAAACGTTTATATACATTGGCACCTGACACGAACTTCTTGTACCTAACGTAATAAATCAATTTTATATTTGATATATGTGTATTGTTTTTCACTCGATGACACAACATATATTTTTAAATTTAAAATGATTAAAAAGGAACCTATTCAGAAAATTATGTCAGTGACTAATTTTTTTTTACTTATAAGTCACCACTTATGAAGGCTAAAACCACTCAAGGATAAGAGTTTATGAGATGGGTCGATTGTCAGTTGAATGATAATGAACATTATGAGAAGATTGAAAATCATGAATAAAATCAACAATTGCACAGGTTAAATCATTTTTATTTAAAAAAAAATATTTTAGTATTTAAAGTTGATACTAATCCGGATTCAATATGTGGTCTGTAATTTATGTTTTTAAAATAAATTTCCAAATTTATGCAAACCAGTAATACATTTTTTTTTACTCGTATTTATCTTCTGATGAAAAGACGCTATCTTTGGAAAATCCATGGATTAAGGGTTTTTCATTATTATAATTCTTTGTTGACTTTATTGGATCAATGAAGTATTTAATTTTATTTTCATCATCTATTTTTCCCCATTTTCTTTAAATTGCTCTATATAGCATACTGATCTTTTATTATTTTGATCGATTACAATTTTTTAGATAACATTTATATTCATCTTTGCAAGTATATTTATATTCTATATATACAAACATACACACCCATACACATATATATATAAAAAATACATATATATATTCTATATATACACATACACTCATATATATATACATTCTCATGAATGGCTGTTATTATAAATATAAAAAAAACAAAACCTTACACGTTTTTAAGACAATACAATTTCGCATTGTTAATTCAACTTTTTAAATAAAGAATATACACTGCAATATAAAATGTCAGTCTTCTTAACCTAAGAATGTTACAGCTACATGACAATTTTGTGTATACTTTTTTGTATATTTTCCTATGAAATAAGCTTTCAACGTTTATCAATATATTGTATCTACTTTAGCTTTTCGTTTAAATGGTGGCTTTTGTTGGCATTATGATCTGCAAAACCCATCAAATCCATCAATCCATGGATCCATCTTAGGTGAAAGTGTTTATGAAGTTAATGGATTCCATTAGTGTCTAATGTCGATTTGGCGACAGAAAATCGGATCGCTTAAAAGCAAAACTTTTCAATTGACAAAATCGTGTATCGAGAAAGTCAGAGAATATTTTAAAAACAATGAATCTCTGCTTCAAATGAAGATTATAAAAATATTTATTTTACTATGATATAGTTATTATATCTGCTAGGCCTCTTATTGTTATTGTCTTGCCGTAAATGCATTATTGTTTCTTATATTCTAATGTTTATAGTCTGAAAAATAACCCCCTTCTAGTATAATTTGTTTAATTACGTCATAAATATTTATCACATATATAAAATTATTATGCAATAAAAATATCTTATAATGAAAATATTTCACATATTGCTGCGGGGGTACAAACCACCCCTATTTGAGAACTAAGTGGAATCAACCAGCCCTATGAATACCACTGGTTTCAGAGACTAGATGGAGACATTTATACCATGTTTAACCGCATGCTACGAACACGTTCCTCTTATATCACTTCAGTGACTCCTGTATTTTTTTATGATAAATACATATTGTATTTTATACACTTTACACTACTTGTGGTTTCTTTCATTTGTGAACCCTAGCATGGGTCTACAACACATGAAATCATTTTTGCATTTGAACGTTCTCCAAATTTATGTAAGGAATGTTTTTTATGTTACCATGATAGATTTTCAAATTCGTTTCTTTCAAAAAGATAATCGTTGTGAACTTTATTTACATTTTTTAACATTTTCACAAAGACATCACACCATGAGGTGAACAATGCTAAAAAAATTAATCGCTTAAAAACAAATCTTGTCAATCATCTAGATTTGTGTATAATACTAATTTAATATAATACGACCCCTAACTCTAACCCGACCCCAAGTTTCTGAAATCAAAATGGTATCAGAATTCTTTGACATCTTAATTGTTTTACACATATGCACAAAAGAAAAAAAAAACAAAAAGAAACTAAAAACATTATATTACATAGAAAAATACGAGTATGAAAAGTAATTAAGACTAAAAAAGTCTCTGATCTAATAGATCCTGTGAGCCTGAACCCTAACTCCTGTCCCATCACCATAATGTTGCATCCTTGTGTTTATTTTCCATCTCCGATCTACAGAACCTCAACAAACCTATCTAGCAGAAAAATCCCACCTCTTCACTCTTGAGTTCCCTAGATGCTAGAAAGCCTTCTACTCTAATACTTTCCTTCCTCAAACTACTAAATTTTGGTATTCTCTCCCTGTTTCCTGCTTCTCTGCCTGTTGAAATTAGAATGTAATGCAAGCAAACATATCGTTGCTCAACTCGCTACATAGAACCTCAACAAACCTATCTAGCAGCAAAATCCTACCTCTTCACTCTAGAGTCTTCACCCTATAGATATGGTCCTATTTAGTAGCCTATTATTCCAATATGACTTTTTATTCTGAATTGCAGATTATGAATGTTTTGCTTATTTTACATTCATTTGATGCCACAAAAAGAACTTCATGCTTCTACGAGTTATAAAGAAATCATATTGAAAAATTTTCAACAAAATTCTTTCTTCAATAAACTATAGAATATTTACAAATTCCATTATTATATATATATATATATATATATATATATATATATATATATATATATATATAGTCTTTGAAGTTTTTAACATTTTAAAACTATACAAAACAATTTTTTTATCATTTGTTAGAAAACCATCCAGTCAGTAAGTTATTTAATCACCTGCAATCACTGCATCAACTCGCTCTCGAATTTACTATAGTACCAATAATTTATTTTTCAAGGGATCATCAGTTATTTAGCATGAAACACTGTTTCGGGGATTTAAAAATAAAATAGTATATTACATCATGGCTCCCCAACAGTGTTGATCAAACACCACCATACTTAATCTTAGGAAGAAGACATGTTACAAACATTTGATACAATTTCCTATTCTTAATTGCAGTTACTAACCTTTTCATACTATAAAAATGAATTTCTTACCTGTGTGATTCATCAATTTCCACATTTAAAATGGATATTTTTTTAATTTATCAGTCTTGTATTCATAAGATTACGGATTAATCCATTTAACTACTTATCACCCCCCCTATGATTAGTATTTAGTATATTTACCTTCTTATTTATTTAATATTAGATATATAAAGGTTAAAATATTGTTACACATATAGATTTATATATATATATATATATATATATATATATATATATATATATATATATATATATATATAATTATAAACTAAAATGACCTTGTAACGGATGTTGAAACCACACATCCGGTTTACGACTTCCGGTTGCGCATGAGTACATAAACATAAACCCATAACAGCGTTAATAAAATCGTCGCAATCGTCCCAATTATATTTTTTTTGCGTTTAAATTATCCAAATAAAAATTGTTAATACTTTCTGCCTTTTCTTTTACATCGTTCATTTTCGCATTGTCTTAATTAGTTTTATTGACCTTATTATTAACATATAAATAAAATATTTAATCCAATGGGTCATGAATGTTTGTTTAAGATAAATGAAAAAAAGTTACATTTTATTTTCATTTTCTATTTAAAAAGCCATTCTTAACATGGGGAGAGTGTTTTTAACTATTCTGTACTTTCAACTAACAATTTAATTTAAAAAAGATATATCAAAATTGGAATTTAACTTTAAGTATTATTGTATCTGTTCAGTGCACATTTACCTATAGGTATCGCAAACCACTTACAATTCGATAGCTGTAAGCTTTTTTTTCTTTCAAAATAAACAATTATAAACAGAACGACTCATAGAAATCTATATTCTTTTTTTTATTTTAATATACTTTCACCGAAACGTTTCTGTTATGTCACAAAAAAACTATTTTCTTTACGTCACAAGTGTCACGCTCATACATTAATCCCATAGCTAATATGACATAGTGCCCCAACGGGTCACGGGTAGTCTATTATATATATATATATATATATATATATATATATATATATATATATATATATATATATATAGTAATTTATAAAATATATATTGCAATTAAGCTACACTGAATATTCTGCGTTTCATCCAACTATAGGATTCGTCAGGCTTATATATATATATATATATATATATATATATATATATATATATATATATAAAGAGAGAGAGAGAGGGGGGGAGGAAGGGAGAGACAAAAACAAAACAGCAAATAGGAATGTTACATTTATATAACAAAATAGCAGAAATGAAATATAATCTGGTTTGATCCACCTTATAACAGAGCAAAAACAGAGATTGCTAAAGTATTCGGAGGATAACACGGGTTAATAAAAATTTTTATGGTGGCTAAGATGTTTAAACTGTTTATACCTAATTTGAGGGCTTTGATTCCAGAAATGCTGTCCCTTTTTCTATCAGGTCTATTTTTTCTATAGTATACTCCCCTCTGTCTGTAGGTAGCCGATAGCTAGAATAAAAACAGGCAAATCGAAGAAACAATATATTTTATGTAACTTTCAGACACATATTCATGGAATTACACCAAAATATTCACAATTAAAGCTTGAAGAAGTAAATCATAGGCATCATCATCCATAAATTGATGTTTTACTGACTGGAGGGCTCCGACATCATCGTGTTTGATAGACCAACAGTAGTCTGCAAGCATGGTGGCATCCAAACGACCTTGATAGCGAACACCATGTTGCTGATGTCTTGATAAAAGCGCTCTCCTTGCTTGTCGTTCACATCACCTAGATTTTCTGGAAAACAGGCAAGATGACTGTGGAAAAAGTGTAACTCGATGCTCATATTTGGTCCCAGTTGATGGAGACGTATGAGTAATGTTTCAACACGATCTTTGTAGTTGGGCGCCGTCATTTTTCCCAAGAAGAATTTTACTACATTTGTAAACGCCGTCTAGGCACTCAGTCCTACAGAATTCATAAAACTACAGAAAATTTCACCAATCATTAAATTTCGAATCTGAGGTCTATCAAAACTTCCAGCTTTTAATTTCTCTATGGTTAGGCCTGAAAACTTCAAGCAAATATATTTGAAACAGTCGCCATCTTTCTCAAGAGCATTCACAAATGCCAAGCTTTATGATTCAAATCGACACATACGATCCATTGGTGCTGTCTCTATGAAATTTTTTCCAGAAAAAGTTTGATTTCATCATATTTTCCTTTGAGGGTCGTTGAATGGCCTAGAGAAACTGATCCATATAAAAGGCTATTGTGAACACATTGTAAACTTCTTTTGGAACTGTCTATAAAAAGGCACCAATCTTGAGAATAATAGTGTTTGCAATATACTATGTTGTTTCCTGTGTTAAATATTACAAGGCTTCAATATGGCGTTTTCTGTAGAAGATTATGAGAGTTCTAAGTTGAAGTAGATATTTTCTTTGAGTCTTAAAAGTTCATAAGATTCTTTGGAAAGGTCGAGATCTCTAGTCAGATCATGAATTTCTCCTTGAGAAAAAAGCTTTGATAGTGAAGAAAAGGAAAATCGACATCTGAAACTTCACGAATGTCAGTGAACAAAACAGAGACTTGGTCTTCTTCAAAACCAGGCAATTTCAATTCAGACAAGCCTTTAAACACTGGAACAGAAAGTTCATTGCAGTATGGGATTGGCCTAATTGCAGATTTGAGGTTTGGATAAACCAACGAATTCCTGTTCTTCCTGTTGATTCCCTTCGTTTTGACTGCACAGAAATATCAGTCATCGAAATGGTTTTTAGGTTCACGCCTGCATTGGAATACCAAAGCAGAGTGACTTTCTATCCATTTTTGTCCACTGTCAAAGATGCTCAATACATTGCTTGCATACAATATACGGTGCCTATGCCGTATCTTGGTAACCCAGCATTACTTTAAATTAAGCAAGTGAAATGTTGAAATTAATGTTTTAACTCGGCGAATAAAAAACATCTATCGTTCGTATTAACGCATACAAAAAATAACTTCTCTTGATTTCTCAACTCTTTTTCTTCTTCGTCATCGTTGTCGTCACAAAATCATGATTACATTCCGACCCTCTCGCAAAAAAAAAAAAAACACATCTTTATATACATACTTTTAATTGCGGCAGTACCACTGTTTGCATACCTTTCTTCCCTTCTCCTCATTTCCTAGTACTGGACGGATTCTGGGTTCGAATGACGGTGGGTCTTGTGCACATCATTTTGTGATCTCAGGGTTGTTCAGTCCCCCTCCCCGCAATCTGATGATCACATAGGATACATCCCGACAATGGTCGTCTTTGTCGGGTGCTTCTTCACAATTGTGGGGCCTCTTCTACTCCTACCCCAGGACCATCTTCTGAGTCTATTTCATCGTCGGATATTAGATTTTCCGACATGCTCTCCAAGGAAGTTGTGCTGTCGTAATCTTCTGACGAGAGTACACGGTATCGAGCTCGTAGGTCCTTCCCATGTTTAGCCATCTCATCTATCAAGACGGATTGTGGATTGATTATCTCGGTTACCCGACCCTGGCCAAACCTCGTGGTACACTGATTCTCTAGTGCCTTCACCCACACATAGTGTCCAATTCGGTATGGACTATGCTCGGGACCTGCTACTAGTGGAATAACGTCGATCCTTTTCACTTGAACCTCGTACGGTATATGGCATTAGCTGATGAGGTCAAAGATGACTCGTCGTATTTTGGAGTCACGTTGTACTAGTAGACCGCGTCTGGTATTGAGCAGTGCATTCTAGCTACGATCTGTTTACAGTGCTACTGATTATCTGAATTGTATTTAAATGAACGGCTCAATACAATAAAAAGGACGTTTAATAATTTAGCATTTCCCGTTATGAGCTACGCAAGCGACTTTTAAATGTTCAAAGTTTGCGTAAATTCGTTAAGTTAAAAGAATAGATAAAAAGACAAGAGAAAAAAATAATAAAATAAAATCAATTAATCAAAATAAATTTAAGATTAAAAAATACATAAATTAATAAAATCATTAAATAAGTGAATAAATAAATCTAGTCACAGAGATAACTACACTGTAGACAATTGCTACCATATCATGCGGTATTCCTTTTAGCTCAGAGCCACATTGCGCATCGTTATTTCCATGAGGCGTTTACTGACTGCGATTATTTTTCGGCTTTTAATTTCAAGTTGGCTTGAAAGTTAATATAGGGAGACTACAAGGAAACCTCTAGCTCCAATCTCAACAGCTCGAAGGATTGCAATGTAACCTTCTCAGATCAGCCCTCTTTTTAGATCTCCATATTTCTCTATCTTTTATTAATGTTTTTCTACCCGACTCCCATAAGGTACTGCCAATTCAATCAAGATGAGTCTTTTCTTTGTTCTCGATGAGAGTACAATGTCTTGCCGTTGTCCCTTTTCTCTTATAATTTTTAGGTAATTATTTGCCAGCCAGGGAGATCTGCGGCGACTATCCAGTCGTCCTCGGTTCCAAGAATATTTTGGTTAGGTACAATTAATGGGCCAGTTATACGTTTTGATCTGATCCACATTTTTCCTTCCTCAGCAAAAAAACTCGTGGCTTATATTAGGTGCTTTAGGCTTTATGTGGTTACTTATTGCTGTGGTCAGTTCTTCCAGTACCCTGTTGTACCGCCACGTATATCGGCCATTAGGAAGGACCACTTTGCAGGAACTAAGAACATATTCCATAGTCTGTGGTTTTTCTTTGCATAAAGGACACGTTGAATCACCCCCTTCTTTGGCAAGGTGAGTCATTGATGGAAGTACGTCGTAAGTTGATCATATTATGAAGCTCAACCTTAGCGGTGACATATGCCAACTGCCATTCCTATTTATTACTTAGTGTCCACTTCTTACCAACTACATACCTCATTGCATAGCAAATTTTACGATTAATTAAGGTTTGTGATGTTATAATAAATTAACATACATCATATGGGTCGTTGAATTACATTCATCTGCAAAAGATCTAGTTAATTTGCATATTCTTTTAAACATTCATTTTGATTAATTCCCCTATTAGTTTTTTTCGGTTTTCTTATGGGATGATTATCTTTAGTTAAGTATTACGTGTAGTTGTATTCATGCTGATATTCTACATGATTTATACTTGCGTAATATTTGCATAAAAAGGTTATAGTAAACACAAACCTCTTTCTATATATATTTATGTATGCATATATATGTTTAAAAAAATTATATATATACTTGTTTATTGTTATATAAACATGGTTACATCCTGCTGCTACAAATAGCCACTTGTTTCAATCAAACAACAGATATCATCAAGCAGCGACTTGACTATTCAAAAGTTCAATGAATAATGGATTTTTATTTTAGGTAGGAACTCTTTAAAAGTTGGAGTTAAAAAACTTAAAACACAGAACTTTAATTATAAGATATAAAGAGGGAGGGGGCAATTTAAATAAGGTTAAAAGATTATAATGGAGAGAGAGTGATTAAGAAGAGAGAAAAAAAAGATATAGAGAAAGAAAATAGAGAGAAAAAATAGAGAGAGAAAAAATATACATATAATACGGAGAAGAAAAAGAAAAAAAGATATAAATGGTTATTATAAAGAGAATAAGGATTAGAAGGGAAAAGAAAGAATGTTGAGATATAGTTAAAGAGAGAAAGAAAGAAAGTAAGAATTAATAGGAAGGGAATCTTAAAGAAGTTGCCAGTATATAGAAAAAGAAAAAGAAAAAAAATCTGCGTGTCAACCAATTTATGAACAATTATACAATTCAGTAATGAGACATTATTACAAATACAATCTAAGCGTTAGAAAGTTAGCATGTCAAAAAAGACAGCGGATGTATCCAACTTATTCATTGAACTTTTGAATAGTCAAGTCGCTGCCTGATGATATCTGTTGTTTGATTGAAACAAGTGGCTATTTGTAGCAGCAGGATGTAACCATGTTTATATAACATTAAACAAGTATTATCAGCTCTTTTTATTGAGCACTATCTAACAACCTCGTTGAATTCATTAGTCCATTACTTTTGAATAAAAAAACCCGAGTGTATATATATATATATATATATATATATGTATATATATATATATATATATATATATATATATATATATATATATATATATATATATATATATATATATATTAATGTATGCGTATATATATTTGTTTAAAACATTTTGCCTGCCAACTCCTCAGTCAGTTTTTGGTCTAAAGACATAAAATTTAATATATAGGGTATTTGAACTAATAATACATAGGGTATTCGAACCCATGCGAAACTTTATATTTGGGTTTTAGCCCGAGAAAATCGGTGCAAAAAGTGCGAAAATTAAAAAAATGGAATTTGCCAAGTGAAGGTCAAACGACGGCATTACGAATATGCATGCGTAACGTAATAGCTATTGGTTCATGTTTTTTATTTGTAATCTTGCAACAAACATGTGTCCATAGCTCAGGCATCAACGTACAAGGAAAAAGTAAATCGTAAGCTAAACGTTTTGGTTTCGATTCTTGGTGGTGGTCATTTTTTTTAACTCTTTAAATTATTACTATATATTTGGTCCAATATAATATTATAATTAATACGAAGTCTGCATTAATCAAAATATCATATTTAATCGTATTTTACGACCGGGCAATGCTGGAAAGCCTGCTAGTAAACTATAAAAACTATCAACAGAAATAATATTAAATATATTTATTCGTATGGAAAATATGAAAACAATAATAAACAATAAAAAATAACAATAATAATACTTCTACTGCTGCTACCACTGATAATATCAATTGTAGTCAAAAGCAATTGTTCATCTATCCACACATTTTCAACTTAATGCAATTGTAAATAATATTAATTAATAGCAAGTATATATGGAAGATAAAGTTAATCCATTCAAGGTTAGATGTAATTATCCTATGATAACATTTGAAAAAAATGTTTTTCGTCATATATAATATAAATGTAAATGAAAACAAAACAAAAATTAAATGATGCAAAACGTCTAGAATTGAAGTTAATGGTCTGGTGTGCTGGCCGATTAGCATTATAGTGTTTCGTAGTACAAGTGGAATGTCAGCTAAAGTAGGTGTTTTAGAATAAAATATTTGTGGGGTGTATACGAAAGGAAAAAAAAGGTACCGTTTAAGGCTAGAAACAAAAACAAGAAAAATAAGTAATATACGACGTAACGAGCGTATCTGCATCGCTCTTTGGGAAAGAAGAAGGAAAGGATGGCTAGTTCATTTATATACCCGAAGGGCATCTTGGGAAGGTAGTGCATGATGGGAGAAGCTATTTTTTTTCTTGTCTCTTCCTTTTTTTTATATAGGAGTATATAACAGCCGGGAAAAATTACCTGCGAAGAACACAAAAAGAAAAGAGTTGTGAACATCTCTTGAAAAGTATTTCGTGTTGCTGGCGTTCAGATCGTGCGGTGTGACATTGGTGGTGAGAGGCCAGGTGTGGTCTATTGGAAAAGAAGAGCGCAGAAACGTGCTGTTGTCGAGCGAGTGACTCACTCCTTCCCGAACCCCAGAACCAAATCCTGATCGTAACCTCACAATATGTATTTACAATAGGTAGGAATCTTATCCATCAATGGAATTTTAGCTGGAAAATTTAGAAATTTCTAGATGAACATTATCTATTATGTAAAAGCATTAGGGGATTATCTTAGCGCCACGTGTAATAATGACGTCATTTTAGATACATGTAGTTTAGTTAGGAGTTGGAGCTTGAGAGAGACAGCCTAGGGAGAGAAGAGCTGGCAACCGGTCGTGATTGCTTTGAACCCCAAGGAAGCTGTTGAGGCAATGTCGATCGAAAGTAAAACCAAGTAGGGAAAGATTCTTGAAATAAGAGATGCTGCAAATACATCCGAGACTTCTGACGATTCATTGGAATGAATGTTCAGTTTCCAAGATCCATCAAAACAAGACCAAAGATGGACGAGGTATATTTCTCTGACTGGTCAGATGTTAAACTTCTAGAGAACCGTTATCCGTCCCTTTTTGTCATAAATGTTATATATCCGTTGTTAAACTGTGTCTGTTAATATAATTGCATGCACAAACACGAGAACACTAGACGATCATAGGAACACACATAAAACTTCATACACACTCAATAGACACGTAAATACATGAACGTTAAACGATACAAGTAAACGGTTATATACACTCCGTTATATACACCTCGTTTATATAGCAACCACCGCTATATAATATCAGTACAAATAGACAAAACTTAGTCTAAAAATAATTAAATCGTTTTTATTAATATTTTAATTGGAACAAATAAACTAATAAGTCTTAAAAAGGCAAAATAATATCCCACTATTTATTAATAAATATTCTGATCATACTCAACAATTTTCAACAAAATTCTTACTCAATAAGCTATAAAAGAACTACAAATTTCGTTAATACTAACAGGACTTGTGTACCGGCGTTGCTCGGTGGAAGCATGACACAAACCCAAGACAGATTTGGTAAAGGACCGTCCACTCCTGACAACAAATTAAAATAGGGTTGTCAACCCTAGAAAAAAAACGGGCACTGGCGGCTGTGGTCAAATTGAAATCATCTGGCTTCCGCTGTTGGGCATTGTTTAGCAGTAGCAGCTAGCGGAAGCCACTGGCTGTCATTGTCATGACTAGGGGTTACTGGCGATTAGTGTAGGTTTGGGGAGATTACTTGCAGGTACTAGTGGGTACTGGCTGGCTTTGCAACTGGTAGTCACTGGTGGCCATGATCAGCGTCGGCCTTTAGTGGACTGATCTGAACTGAACTCGTTTGTCTTCAACTTTCGGGCATTGTTAGGCACTGACATCCACTGGCTGTCACTAGCTGCATATGGTATGCCATGATGGTAATTGGCGCTTAAAAGTATTTGGAAACAGTTTGCATTTACTGGTAGACACTGACTGCCTTTCCAATTCTCATTATAGATTCTCGGCATTCAGTATCAGCCTCCATTGAAATGAAATTGTCTTTCTTCAATGGCGCACAGTGGTAGTCATTTGGCGTTTTTAAGTGGTTACATGCGTTTGTTCATTTTCAGGCTCTATTGACCATGACCAATGCCGAGCTCCATTGGATTGCTTTGAAATGAAATTCCTGTCTTCAATATTCGTGCACTGGCATTCATTGTATGGTACGGTCATCCAGTGTCGAGCACTATTGGTTACTGGCAGTTATGACGGTGATTGACAGTGATTTGCAGTTGATGACTCGCTTTTGAGCAATGGTTGGCAATGCTGGTTCACGTCGATTACTGTTTTTTTTTTTTTGTAGGCGGTAATTGCTATTTCAGTGTGGTTACTTGTGAGTATCGGCGTTTACCCGCAGACACTGGTGGGTAGCATTTTGTTCCAAGCTCGAGCAAAGTAATAAGCAGCTTATTCTCCGTTCTCAGCCGAATTTGCTGTGTCAGTGGCGATATGTGTTTGTATTCATGCAGAATACGGACCATGCATAATAGTTAAGGTTGTTTTTCCGTTAAGACTGCTTTACAAAAAAGACTACATGTACATAATTTGAACAGGAATATTCTGTATGACTGGAAGTGTAAACAAATCAGTATCGTTGTATTAAATTGTCACATGAAAATGAAGAGTAGGATTAAACTACACAGTGGGTAAAGAAAAGCTTTTGCATAGCTAGGACAAAGGACAAAGGATACCCCGTTTAGGAGCAGTTGCGCATGTAATTGTGAGGCAAGAGTTGCGCAATCTCCAACCAGATCTCTCCTGAATCGGCACTGTTTGAGTCCAGTGGCAAGGAAAAGTCTAGGACGTCTGGAAACAATGCAGAGAGCACATACAGCATCTGGAAGTCCCAAATGGTCACCCATTTAGTACTGACGAGATTCAACGTTGTTTAACTTTGCTGATCCAGCGAGAACCGGTGTGTCAACGTAATTATGCCGTACATAACTAATAACGTCAACGCCGTTGCCACTGCAATCAACAACAACGACGACGCCACCACCGCTGACGACAACGACGACAGGGTGTAAATGTAAACAAATTGGTAATGTTGAATGAAATTATTAGGTGAAAATGCGTGGATGAAAGCACGCAAATAAAGCAAATTTTGCGTGCTATGAGTATGAAAGCGAGAAGAAGAATTGTATGTTTATGTTATATCCTTACTTTAAATAAGAATACAGCAAGAAACGCTGGATTATGGGTGAAAGACAAAGGGGGTTATTTACAAGGGAATACATGGGACATAAGAGTTACTCACCATATTTTCTTATTCGCTTTTTTCCTTCTCTCTCAGTCACGTGAGATGGTTTAGTTCATTTCGTCTGTGAAAGGATGTTAGGTTATTCCATTACATCAATTTAATCAAATCGAAATCGATACTGCTAATTTTTTTTACAAAAGTAGATTTAGCTAGGATCAAATTCTGTAGAAGCACATGTTTCGTTTGTACACCGTTCCGAAAAGCACGACGTGAACATAATTTAAACCGGAGTTTCCTGGGTGAGGTAAAATGTATTAAATCGTTATTTGTATTACTTGTTTTCATCGGACTATTGTTCTCATCTGGAGTGTTATCTGTGCAACGTTTCGGTTGGTATAGCTTCCGACCTTCATCGGGGATGCTGGTCGCCATCTTGGAAAAGAAAAGAGAAAAGTTACTGGCTCCGTAGATTGTTTCGTATTCTTGGATTTTTTTTTTTTGTTTTTTCAAGGTGGTTTCGCATGTGTGAACATTTTTTTTGATTGACATGGGTAGGCAATTTTAATAAAGTTTGACGGGATTATCTCCCTTTTACCGCTAAAATTTTAAGGACATGTTGTACAAGAACACAAAACAATCTTCGGAGACAATAGTCCGTTCAAAACAAGTAATACAAACGATTGGTCCTCATCTAAAAAATTCAGAAGAGTATGATTATGTGTAAATAAAAGTTTGTAGAAAAATTGAAAGTGAAGTATATTTGGGAAAGTCAGAATTAAAATTACTTGTTTGGTTGAACAATAGAAAAGCAAAAAATCGTTCTGTGGCGTGCCAATCCAACAGCATCACTCCATGTCAACGACTGCTCTGCCTGTTCAACTCGTTTCTCTAATATTGATACTTTTGCTAAACAAACAACGTCCCCAATAACTTCTAATCTAAAAAACAATGAGCTCCAATTCTCAATTCTATCTACCAGTCTGTCTACGTCATACAGCAATAGGAGAAAATAATTAGTGAGTACAATTCGCTACTGCTGTTAAATATGACTTATTTTGGAATATGACACTTTTAAGAATTAATACAAGATTCATGATAACAGATAAGATTGATGGATAATATGCGCAAAACCATACATAGGCTGACCAAATCGAATTTAGATGTGGCTTGTGTGTTTGCAAAGCTATAATGTTTTTTTTTCCGTACAAGAATAATCTTTCCCAAGTTATTAAGTATATAAGTGATTATATATATATATATATATATATATATATATATATGTATATATATATATATATATATATATATATATATATATATATACATATATATAAGGGAAAGAAAAGTAACTAAAACTGTAAATTAAAATGTACAATTGAATATATTATTCGACAGAATACTCCAAAAAACAATATATTTTTTTCATTTTACAACGCACTTGCACGTCCTTTTTCTCAAT
>NC_136504.1:16345956-16398456 GCF_053919585.1 Euprymna scolopes | reverse complement strand
GTAATAAAATTAAGTAAGAAATAATTTATGTAATCTTTTGCACAAAGAGGAAACTATATGAATAAACTCTTTAAAACCCTTACGAGTTTCCATTTTTTCTATACATGAGCAAATTTGTCTTAAGTTAAATAGAAGATCACAATTACAAGGGAATAATATCTTACACATGGAAAAGTGACAATAAAATGAATGAAAGGCGAGCGACCGTGCACGTATGTAAAATACTTTGATTATTTCTTCGTTTCGTGATCTCTCTTTACGAGTTTGTGTGAAAAGACTGTGTAAAAGGTTCAGTTAACGTTTGTTAAATATCGAAAATGTTATACAAGTACGTTTATTCCAATCAAAATTCATTACGAAATTTGGATTCTAGAAAGGGGTCTTAAGAAATAAAAATTTGGGAAATCTTGCTTAGTTATGACTATAGAAACAAATTTAATGCAAATCTGAATTATTTGAATTTTCAAATGGTATATCTAGAGTTTTAAGCCATGTTTAGTTTCAGAACAATTTCCGATGGTTAGTTTTTCTACACAACTCCTGGAGGTGACTGGTTCTCAGTAGACAGTTCTCGAGTTGGAATTCAGAGAGCAAAAGATTCTTCCGGTGTTGACACGAAGAAAACATATCCGAAGTTGCTACAGCAATTCTGGTTTTTGATTGGTTGGTCGAAGAACGTGAATTAATTCGATTCATCAGTTCCTAGCAACATCGTTTATAAATAGAATCTCCCGACTGTGCGGGATCATACCCCATTATAGTCTTTTATGATGGGATGTCTCCCAGCGGCTTCGGCTGCAGGGAGACAGGGTAGTACATGGCAAGGATTCGTCACTTGACACTCAGCCCAACAGGTGAGGGGCCGGGAACCGGCCCAGCACCTGTTGGACTGAGGTACACCGCCTGGGTAATACCTAGGAGGTCCACCCTCCCAGGCCTTGCCACCGGGCTTTCCGGTGGGGCAAGTTTATTGCTTGCTGCCTGAGGCGCCCCGACCGGGGAATGCCGACGGGGTTACTCGGGCAATTTTTAGAATTGCAGGAGTACCCCTCCTTTAGGGGAGCCTGCGGATATCCCACTTTCCAGGCCTTGTGACAAATAATGCTGATGTGGGCAGCATTTAAATAAATACCCCATTATAAGTCTCTTATGATGGGATGTGTCCTAGCGGCTTCGGCTGCAGGAAGACAGGGTAGTACACGTCAAGGATTCGTCACTTGACACGCAGCCCAACAGGTGAGGGGCCGGGAACCGGCCCAGCACCTGATGGACTGAGGTACACCGCCTGGGTAATACCTAGGAGGTCCACCCTCCCAGGCCTTGCCACCGGGCTTTCCGGTGGGGCAAGTTTATTGCTTGCTGCCTGAGGCGCCCCGACCGGGGAATGCCGACGAGGTTACCCAGGCAATTTTCAAAATTGCAGGAGTGCCCCTTCTTTAGAGGAGCTTGCGGGGTTCCCACTTTCCGGCCTTGTGCCACATTTTGCCGATGTGGCCGGCAATTAAATAACTACCCCATTATAAGGCAAAAATATTGTAACAGTACATTTGGCCCAGATATTCAACACAACTCATAAACAGATTTGGCATTGAAAATTTGTTTTCAATATCTTGTCATAGGAGGACTAACGTATATGTGTGAATTAGTATCGTTTTCTTCAATTCGGGTTTTAAGTTTACAATTATTACAATTATTCGGTGTCTTTCTCAAAAAGTTAAATCAGTATTTGTGAATTTTTTTTGTTAGATTTTTAAAACTTTGGTTAGAAATCTGTAACAAAGCGCATATGAGCGCATATGAGAGTATCAGCAACAGACGAAGGATGGATGGCGAGCGATTGTATTAGCAGCAGGAGCAGTTTTTGGGTGCGTATGCAAATTGGCAAGTGTACTCGGACTTCCATCTGAATAAAAAAGAAAAAAATACCACCTGGTGGTGGAAGAAACAAAATCGATGCCGAAGAAGACAGACGTGTAAAATGAAGGCGAGAATGGCCCCCACTGTGGCTAGCATGCGGTCGGAAGAAAGGGAAACGCTCCAGATTAGATAAACATGTTAAGTGGTGTGAAGATGTAAGAGTAAAGATAATAAATTCTTTCGTAAAAAAAAAAAAAAAATGCCGATCCGGATTTATTTATATTTATTTTGTTTTTTGTTTGCCCATTTAAACATTTTGTAAATTTTTTCCGACTCCAACTGACCAGAAACTGTTGTCTCCCGAATATGTAACGTCATTTCTATGTGATATTATTTGATATATGCATTTCTACTGCATTTTGTCTAAAACGGTAACACTTGACCCCTCACCACTGCTTCAGTCACGTCTATTTCCGTTTATCGCCAAGTTACCCTGATCTGTTAATACATATTCATATGTTTTTACGTTATAAACGTTTATAATAATCACGTAGTTTCACGGTTCACGTAATTTGATTGGAAAGACGATACGACGTAGCTCAAAACGTAACATTATTTTTTACTAGCAGGTCGCCCAGCGTTTCCACGTCGTACAATACGCTTAAACATGATATTTTAATTCATGCAGATTGCGTAGGTATTATTATAAAATAAATCTTCAATTAATTATTATATATTATGATGAATAATTTGCCCGGTGTACTAATAATATACAATAAATCAATAAAAAATAAATACATAAAATAAAAAGTTTAAAAATAATATATAATGATGATGCCGTTCATCAAATTCCATCTGTGTTTGTTTACAATATCGCGTCAGCTGATATTTGAGCTTGACGGCGAATACCCTGGAAAAGTCACATCTGATTAATGTTTAGTTTTAAAATATGCAAACAAAGAAATAATTTGTGGAAATTTTAAATGGTACCTCTTTTTTATCGTAAATTGAACTCATTAATAAGAAAAATAAAATAAAATGGTGAGGTACAACTGGGCTTAAACAGGGGATCATTCGATCTGTAGTCAAATCCTTTATTACTGAGCTATATCTCCAGATGACAATAAATTTGTTTTGAAATTTTATTTCCTTTGGCCAGTGTAACGTAAAATATTCCCTTGTAAAATTCTTTTTTATCTATAAAAATATTCCCTTGTAAAATTCTTCTTTTTTTTTTTTTAATCTATTTATGATATTTTAAGATCGGAATTTTTCGATATCCGAAAATGATTTGCTCATGTTTTATTATTTCCCTTGGCCGGTGTAACGTAAAATATTTCCCTGTAAAAATTATTTTTTATCTATAAGAGAAGAAAAACGGTTTTTAAGATCGGATTCTGTTCAATTGTCGATACTTATCGGATGAATTTCTGTACAAAACATATCTAAGAACACTGCCAGACATATAAATTACCTTTGCGTGAATTTTTTGCAAAAGATAGACTTAAACGTTTCGGAACCTGTGATGAAGGATCTCACACACACACACAAAGTCAGTTTTATGTAATCGTAGATATATGAGATGTCCCTTCTTTTTTTTTAATCAATTTTCACCCTAAACAAGGCACAGTGCTACTTTGAAGTAGGAGGCTACTATCAGGGACATACGTTGCAGGGGCATTATGAAGGGATATGGGTAGCAAGATGTTTGTTTACATTACACTAGAACTCCTGTATATCAGTACAGTCGGGAAAGCAGAATCCCGGAAGGGAGTCCCAAAGACTTGCAGTTCTGGGGAAGAAACTATTGGAGTAAAAGGCTTTCTTACACCTAAGGATCTCTACTGTAAAAGAGTGGGACTTAGTTTCTTGTCGGGTTTGTCAGGGGTAGTCACGTCCAAGAGGTACAAGTGCTTGCAGTTCGTCAGAGCATTCACTATTAAAGTATTTGTAGAACAGACAGAGAGATGCAACATTTCGTCGATGGGACAGAGGCTGAAGCCTAAATGACAGTTCAGGACTTATCAGGTTGGCGACTCTCTTTTGAGCTGTGTCCAGGCGTGAGAGACATGCAGCAGATGCACCAGTCCAAATGTGACAACAGTACTCCATACATGGGCGAATAGTGGCCTTATAGAGGTACAGGATACTTTCAGACATAAGTAAGTTTCTAGCACGGTAGAGAGAGAGCACACCTTCTTTGCAGCAGCTTTGGCAATGCTCTCAATGTATCTATTCCAGTTTATGTTCCCTGTAAACGTTAGACCAAGTAGTTTAAAGGAAATACTTTCAGGTAATATGTTCTTAGCCATTGCTATTGGTGGTAGAAAAGTTTTCTTGTAGTTATTAAAGGAAACAAGTTTAGTCTTTGTAGCATTGAATGTGGCCATCCATTTTTGTCCACATTTTACTATAGATTGGAGGTCATCCTCTAGTTTTTCTGCCTTTTCCTTAGATATGTGTTCATTTGTTTTTCCCTCGTGCCTGTTATAGTGAGTTTTGTCATCAGCAAATATACCCATCTCCGAAACAATTTTATCAGGGAGGTCATTTATTAATATCAGGAATAATAAAGGTCCAAGGATAGACCCCTGAGGTTCTCCCGCATTTATATGATATTGTTTATATATACGACCGTCGAGGACAACTTGGGGGTTTCTTTTACTTAAGAATGATTTAATTACATTATGTATTCTTCCAGTGATACCATATAATCTAATTTTCCTTAGAAGACCATCATGCCATACCCTGTCAAAAGCCTTAGATATATCGAGTGCTACCGCTCTACCCTCCCCTGTTTTGTCCAGTGAACGGTATATACGTTCAGAGATTACAGTTAAGATATCTGCTGTTAAACGGGCTTTCCTACATCCATATTGTTTGTCAGTCAGGCGTTTAGCAGCTGTTAAGTGTTGGACTAGGGCTTGATTAACTAAGGACTCAAATATTTTGGCGAAAAGCGGGAGGAGACTAATGGGACGATAATTTAGTGGATCAGTTCTTTCACCAGAATTCTTGAAGACTGGTACCACAGAAGCGGTTTTCCAGCAGTCGGGAAAGGAAGATTCGTTAAGGTATTTATTGTAAAGTTTGGAGAGAACTGGAGCAAGCTCAGCAGAGCATTTTTTTAATAGCAGAGCCGGGATGAGATCGGGTTCACATGCTTTTAAGGTGTCTAGGTTTTTTATGATACCATGTACCTGAGAAGAGGTGATTTTCAAATCGTCTAGTTTGACATCTGTCCGCAAAGGAAAGTCGGGGAGGGAGTGGTGTGCCGGGCCCAGTGTGGAGTTTGAGGCAAACAGACTGGCAAGCAGATTAGCCTTGTCGGTTGCCTTGCAAGCAACCTCATGATTGTTTGATAGTGGGGGAATCGTTGACTGCCCATTATTTACTACACTGTTGTAGATTTTCCAAAAATCACGGGTTCCTAATTTCTGTGCTTCGATGCGTTTTCTGGTGGCTTCGATACTTATCGGATAAATTTCTGTACAAAACATATCTAAGAACACTGCCAGACATATAAATTAGCTTTGCATAAAATTTGCAAAAGATAGGCTCAGACGTTTCGGAACTTGTAAAGGATATCACACACACAAAGTGAGTTTTTTTTTTATAATAGTAGATATATGAGATGTTCTGACATGTACTATATTATTATCACCGAAATTCATACTAGTTACCATAATCTCTAACGTAGAGTCCCCCTATATTACAATTTTACAACACATGGTTCAGACAAAACGAAAACAAATAAGGTATTTTGGTGAATTATATAAAAATAATTTATTTAAAAAAACTCAATATTTTTATAAAACATTTGTTTTACAACATATTTTTTGCATTCGCTTGTATTTGCTCTGTCTTAAACAACCAATATAAGAAAGGTCCATTTTCCAGACTAAATTGATTTTAATGCCAATATGTTCAACATCTCATAAAATATAATGCAATGTTTTGAGCTACATTATATCGTTTTTCCAATAAAATTACATGAATCGGGAAACTACGTGATTATTTCCTAAACATTTCTTAAGAAAAACATGAATATGCATTCACGTAACGTAGTAGGAGTATCAGTTTTCTGAATGCTGATTGTATTTACTTGCTTCCGATATTAACAACACGTAATATAAGGCTGGAACGTGGGAAAACTAACTCCTGCGAGAGGGCATCTATTTGGGTAGAAAAATAGTTGGGAAAGGCCTCTTGGGGCATCTAAGTAATAAACCTTTATTTCAAAGAGAAGGTAATGCCTGGGAGATTAACTGATTAGGACCTAATCGAGCTAAACTTTGTTCTAACAAATGAAGCAGTCTCTCTTCACTAGAATGATTTCAATGAACACATCCCCGGCTGGTATGAACAGAGCCGGTGAACCAGACATTATGAATACTGGTAAACTGGCAAAAACACACCACCATTCTATAATCAAAAATGGTGCCGATAACTGTTAAAATAAAAGTTTATTTAATTTATGTCCTCCCAATAGTTTTATATGGCTTTGATTGTATCACGTGACTAGCCAATCGCATTGAGGTGTTTCAAAATCACAGAATACGTTTCATTACAGGACATCGCCTGACGAAAAATAAACAACAACAAAAAAAAAAAACACCCTAAGTCAAACTACTTCCCTACCCCCTCTATTTGATAAAATCAAAAGTAAAACCTCTAAACATTTGGTCCATGTCAAACGATCAACCACTGGCCTGTCCAAATTATGCTCTGAGGGTATGTTAGTCGGCAAAAGAGGCAGAGGAAAGCCAAGGAGAAGATGAAGAGAAAATGTTTTTGATTGGACAGAAATCCAATTAAAAGCATTTTCTCTTCATCTCAACAGTTAGGTATCCATTAACCAAGTCGCCCTGGATCGGAAGGAATCGCGAAAAATAAGTCACGTGGGTTCGCAATCTGCACCAAGTGGAAGATGCAGCTCATGATGATGGCTAGAAATGGATTACTTTTGGAGTCAATTGTTAAAAGCCACCTAACACATGCCAGCATCTAAAATAGATGTTAACCCGCATATTATGATGATGATGATGATGATGATGATGATGATGATGATGATGATCAAGAGATTAGGTTTACTGTTTATGGATATCTGGCACAAATGCAGACTTTAGAATGATATCATAAAATGCCATAATACAAAAGTAATACCATAGTCTTATTATTGCCAAAGTCCACAGCCAGGTAGAGTAACTTGGTGTGTCAATCCCGTGTGGACATTTCTTAGGGGGAATCTTTTCATCCTCATACAGCAGAACCAGTTGTAAATACAGAGGTTAATTCCGTTTGTAAGCTCAACGCCTCTTTGGTAGGGGTTTATGTGTCATTAGTTCTCTCCAGAAAATTAATTAGTTGGGTTGAGGGGACCGTCATGAAACTGAACTCTTGTACAATAGGAGCGAACAATACATTTTATCATATATTAATATATAAAATCTATTTATTCATTACAAAGGAAAATAATTAATAATAGCTTGTAGAGTTGGGCTCGGCTTTATTTAACTGATCGTCACTCATGAAGTCTCTTTCGTGGTGAAATAAAAGAAAGAAAAAAAAAGAGAGCGAAGGAAGGCGGGCGAGAAAAAACATGAATACATATCAAAAAGAAAGAAACAGAAAAGCACGTGTTCTTCATTCGAAAGGTGACAAATTTATTGAGTTCAGCCTTTTTGACCATTTGGCAGTACCTTCAAGCCGTCGATTTCATAAACTCAGCTAAGAACACAGTGTAGTATCTGTTCTGATGCTACACTCCACCTTTTCTATTCTCGGTCAGTGGAGGAGAAATCCTTCATGACTGAGACAATTTTTATTTTTGTTCCTATCCAGAGTGCCTCTTTTGGGGGAGCTGGATCTTCCCTAGATTAAAAACTGACCTTGTGTCTAACTCTGCCCTCGTGGGGAGGCAAGTAAGATTAAATCCGATTGACATACTTCTTCAAATGACATTTTGAGGCAATAACACCACTTTCGTGATTTTACTGGTCTCCACGCAAGTACAAAGAGTCAAGCACATGGCTTTTAAATAGTGGAAACTCCAGCCCCCTAGAAGGGAGCTTATAATTGTGCCATGCTACCACCACTAGATTCCTCATAAAATTTTATATAAAAAAATTAAGGCGCTTTTTGGTTATAATAACGAAATTCATAAATCAGAATATTGAATTTCAAATAAAACCGACAGTATATATTTGAGTTTTGCTAAAAATAGAAACCGGAGAGTTCGAATCGTGAAAAGGGAGATAACTATTTTCCGAAAACTTTGAAAATCTTAGGTCAATTTAACATAACCCAATTTTCACTAATTGTCTTCGAAAACTGTTTTCATTAATAATTATTTTTCTACCTCATTGTTTTTCGCAATTTTTGGATATGTTACTATTTGCAACATGACAAGTAAATACCATTATTTTTACTTGGAATTCAATATTTCCAATTTCGAATTTCGCTCTTATAACGAAGAAGATCCGAAGTTAAATGCACCTTTTATTTTGTAATTTGCTGCAAACTCCTGTAATTGTTTACTTGAGGAGGTTAGACACAAGGTCATGTGTAATGAAGAGATTGGGACGTTGACAAAGTTGCCAACATCATTGGGTGAAAGTGCTTCTGTGGAAGGAACTGGATTCGAACTTGGCACAAAACAGGATTTTAGGCGTGCCATTAATCACTTCCACTTCTAGGAAGCAATCCAATGACTGGGCTCTTTATTTACATGGAATTTACGAGAAAATATGCATATATGAAGAAATATAGAGTTTGATTGTCTATTATATGAAAAACATGATTAATTCATTCTTTTCTTTGTGTGTGTGTGTGTTCGTTTTTCTGCAAAGTTAAATTGAGTTAGGAGGATGGAATCGTTCAAAAATGGCAAATATTCAAAGATTCGACTGCAATCGCCAATCTTCTATAGAATATTTTAAAATTACTTTTCAAGATGCCAAGTTTTCTTGATTGTTTTGATTGACTTTTCATTGCAGATTTTCCAGTGCCATTCACAATAGTTATCATGCATATCTGTCGAATCATATAATTCTTGGGCAAAACCAGTTTAAGTTCGTAATTTGCAACAGGAAAAATATTTTATGTGCGTCTTTATATCTCTATGGGAAGTTCTATACGTCTGTCATGTTTATGTTTCAAATAACATTTTCGTTAGTTTGTAACAAGCTTAAAATTGCATTTTTGTTGGTTTGTAACAAGTTTGAAATTGCATTTTCATTGTTTGTAGCAAGTTTGAAATTACATTTGCGTTGGTTTTCAGTGAGTTTGAAATTGCATTTTCGTTTGTTAGTAACAAGTTTGAAATTGCATTGTGATTGGACTGTAACAAGTTTGAAATTGAATTGTAATTGATTTGTAACAAATTCAAAATTGCATTTTCGTTGGCCTGTAACAAGTTTAAAATTGCATTTTTGTTGGTCTGTAATAAGTTTGCAATTGCATTTTCGTTAGTTTGTAACAAGTTGTAAATTGCATTTTCGTTGGTTTGTAAAAAAGCTTGAAATTGCATTTTCGTTAGTTAGTAACAAGTTAGAAATTGCATTTTCATTGATCTGTAGCAAATTTAAAGTTTCATTTTCGTTAATTTGTAACAGATTTAAAATTGCATTTTCGGTAGTCTATAGCAAGTTTTAAATTGCATTTTTGTTGTTTTGTAGAAAGCTTAAAACTGAATTTTTTGTTTGTCTGTAACAAGTTTGAAATTGCAGTTTGTTTTGTCTGTGGCAAGTTTGAAATTGGATTTTCGTTGATTTGTCGTTGTATGGTCATCGGTTTCTTCTGAAATAATTAATGTTTTATTGTATTTTTTTTACTTTGGATATAAATGAAATACATAGAAGAAAATCTCATAAATAATAAGTTTATCAAAATCTTGGATAATATTTAGAAATATGACAAATTACAAAAAGAAATGACATCCAAATTTAAACGTATCCCTTCCCCCGAAAATGAAGAATGGGATTCAGATATTTGTTAATGTAACTAATAGAACAACACGGAGATGAAAAAACAAATTTTCAACAAACATATGTGGTCAAATCTAAGAAAAGTTTCTCTTCTGCTTATCTGGATAAGTATATTTGTATTTAAAAGCTTTTTCTATTTCAAAACAAACAGGAGTAACGGAACTGGGAATATGCCTTTTCCACAAGCGTCGGCGGGAGCTCAGCAGATGACAGCGATCAGGCTGTCATGTTGGTGATGTTCTCAACATATGACCAAACGAAATAGTCCGGCGGGTTCAAGTCGGGGGATGAGAGGGGGTCAGTGAGAGAAGGATACAAAGTCGTAGTACTCCTTCTTAAGCCAAGCTTTGATCTCTTAGGACCAAGTCCTGCTGCCACACCCAGGCTTTCCCAGCGGCCACCTGATTGCACCAGGGGATCACTACAATCTTCGGCACATCCAGATATACTTTGGTGTTGACTTTCAAACCGATTTCGAAGATGTGAGGTGGCATGATGTGGGCCTCACTTGAAACCACAATAAAGATCATAACCATGTCCAGAAACTGTGTTGAGCTGTGAGCTGTGTCCTCAAGCGTTGAACCGTCAGGATTTGCATGTTGTAATAACCTTAATCGGTACAGCGACGCATCTCCGATCTCGCTCGTTGAACATTGTGTTAATTACAGACATGATAGAAGGCACATATCACTCTTAGGATTTGTACACAACTGGACTGACCAACCAGTAGATGTGCTGAAAAAAATAAAAAAGAAAAGAAAAAGAAAACCGGTTTCATCAAACGGTAATGGAATTATGTCGTCTTTTCTAGGACGAAAATTTTATCGTTCCACCCTCTACTTGAGACAAGTAAACCCGATTCTGTCGAACAAACTGGATTCGAACTGGGTACAGCCAGGTTAGCAGTCCATGCCTTAAACCACTTAGCCCCGTCACCTCCTCGTTACACCTGCTGCTGCTGCTGCTGCTGCTGCTGCTGCTGATGATGATGATGATGATGATGATGATGATGATGAACATATTAATATATGAGTGCATACAATTTCCAATTGTTTTTTTTTTTGTTTTTTTTGTCTTTGATTTTTTTTCACTCTGGCTATATGGTTGATTTATTGAATTGAGAAAATAGGATTCGTATTATTTGGATTCTTCGGACTACTATTCTCATCTAAACTGCTATTTGCACACCGTTTCGGCCAGTGCAACCTCCGACCTCCTTAAGGTGTATCTTGTTGAACTCGGGAATCTTGCTGTCGAATTCGGGAATCTTTATGACGAACTCTGGAATCTGCACGGAATTTTGAATGTAACCATTTATTTATTCATTCTATAGGGTAGCATGCTCTCGTTCCGTCAGCCATGACCAAGTAGAAGTCCTAAGTAATTCAGAACCTTAAGACAAAATAGGAGTTGGTCAGTTTAAAAAAAGATTTCTTGGCTATTTAACTTGAAAATTTAGTAAATTTGTAGCTAATTACACAGAATAAAGACCGTCATATTGTCGGAATGTTTTTTTTTTTGCTATCAGTTGTCTGTTATTGTAAACATAAATAGTTATTCATGAACTTACCTTACAATGAATGTTTTTTATTTGAATTTGAATTTTCTTAGTTCTGTAAAAAAAAAAATTGCCCAATAATTATTCATTATATTTTCTTTGTAACAACAGAAAGGATATTATTTTCATTTTTCAATTAATTTTTCAGTGAATTATCTTCATAATAAACAGAAATAATATATTTTTAAAGAAAAGAATTAGCCAGTGAAAAAAATACGAAACTTTCGTTCAACACTTTTTGGCATTTTATGTAAACTACCCATGAAATTCAGACCATAGCACAATCCTTATTGTGATAAAAAAATTAGTACAAATCTGATTTTGTACAGCATGCAGTGTTCGCGTCAGGCAAGAAGAATAAAGAAAAGAAAATGTTCGCTGCGTTTACTTATAGGCTGGCGATCACATGAGGTAACAAGACTTCAGATTATCTAATATGCATATGAAAGTCAGGCGCTTTCAATAAAAGGCCTGTTGATCACAGAAAGCCATTCCTTTAGGAAGAAGTGAGTTTTGTTAGATGTTTATTGAATTTTGAGACTGGAGTTTGTAAGAAGGAGAAGAATCATCTGTTTATTGAATTTTGATACCGAGAATTGTGAAAAAGGAGAAAAATAGTCAACATAAATTTTTTGGAGACTGCAGAATATTTTACAGCAAGCTATTTCGGCGATAGTTACCAAATGATATAAATGATTGCAAACTTGTGACTGGAAGTATATAGACTAGCATGAACATGCAAAATTGCATTGTGGGATCGAGATTTTTTATTTATTAAAAGGGAATTTCCTAACATCACGAAAATTACGTTGTATTTACTATCTATTAATGTAGTTCACCGGAAGTACTTATCATGCATTTATTAACACGTACTTAGATTTATTACCTTCTCATACCGCTTGCTTCGATGTACTTACAATTGCCGCAATTCAAAAAGGTTTTGGCTTTAACATAATTATTGATAATGCTTTATTTTATGTACATTGACATTTATTATTTTTTTTAATTCATCGTATATAATTGTAATTGAATCGTATTGTGTTATTGTTATATTTATTGTAAGCATGTCTGCTCTTTCAACTTGAACAACTATTAAGAAACCATTGCCTGTAAATTATGTCTCACATTTCGTATGTTTGTTCTTTCCTTTATATTTTATCGCCATTGTCGAGGAATTAATCGCTGATGAATTTCATTTTATATGTTAAAATAATACCAGTTTATAAAGCTGATTGCTTTTGAGTAGAATATCAATTCCGATAATATTACATAATTACAGAAGCAGGTGTTTCTAATACAACATGGCTTATTCGGAAGGAAGCTTTTATGTCAACTCGAATATCAATTCTCAGGTGCACATTTGGCGCAATGGATAAAGGTTTTAAGTGTGATCAGTTTTAAGCGACAGTCTTGTGTTGATTTATCGTTTAGTCCTCACCACAGGCAATACTAAATAAGAAGAAAAATTCAAATATTGTTTTACCATGGCTGTTGGAAGAAGCACAATCTATTTGTTGCCATTAAGTAAAGGGCTCAGCTAAAAATTCTGAGTTTGTCATAAAGATTACCAAGTTTGACAAGACGCACTCGAAGAAGGCCGAATGTTACATCCGTGGAAACGGTTGTGAGAATAACATTCAGAATGAGAACGGTAGTCCGAAGAATCCAAATAATGCGAATAACTCATCCTCAGCTCATAAATTCAGAAACAAAATAAGCTGCCTAATTTAAATGATTTGTTAAACACTGAAAAACGGTTTACTATGGTATCCGCCAGCAACATTCATTCCTCGCAGTTCTCCCCACTTGAACTTAATATCCTTCCATATGATTTGTACTTCTGCGTTTCTTCCTATAATCTCGAAACGCGAAGAAATATACTCTAAATTCAAAATATGTTTTACTCAATTAGCAATTTTTCCGGTAGATACACACCATTTTATGACCTCTATCAAAACGAAGTTCCATGAAAATTTTGTTGAATGGGAATTCTTTATGCTGCAATTTCTAATTTGATCAGTCCTGCTGAGTCTAACAGTAATCATCGCTATGGTTTACCTAAAACGCATAAGAACGGGGTATCATTTTATGAAAAATTATTCCTATACTGAAAAATTTATGTGTTCCGTTTTTTTTTTACAAAGAGGTTACCGCATATCAAGGCACGGAGACTACTAGAGGATAAGGGTTAATGCGCATATTGTAGTCATTGGGACAGTAGCGTACTAATCGTTTATTGCGAAAATTTGGTATAATTAGATTGTTTGCGAGGACGGTTCAATAAAAACTTGTTGGACTTGATGACTGCGATATTGTAGTCCACTGGAAAGTAGACCAGCTGAATAGAGTTCCACATGCGGGAAATTCTAGGAAAGAAGCTTCGTTCATGGAATCCACGTTTAGGCTTAGGCACAGAAAGAGAGAGAGAGAGAGAGAGAGAGAGAGAGAGAGAGAGAGAGAGTGGGCGAATTTATTTATAGTGATTTTGGCTAGACGAATGATTTTTGTAAAGGATTGGCGAGTGGGACCATAGATTGAAGCTTAGTCGAACACTCACCACGGAAGTAAAAACAGCAAAAACAGGCTCGCAACGTCTCTCCTGTGGGAAAGAGATTGCAGAGAATAGAAAAGGACCTCGCCTACTACAAAGTCTGTTTTGAACTTTTGCAGGATAGAGTGCTCCGAGCAACTCCTGCCCAGATGTGGCAACAGTACTCCATCATAGGAGGTACTTATCTCTTATTCAGGTAGGGAATTGCATCAGCAGTGAGATATCTTCTGGAGCGGTAGAATGATTCAACCATTTTTCCAGCGAAATTGGCAACGGATTTGATGTATGTATGCCATTTCAGATCAGGAGTGAAGGTCAGTCCAAGAAGGTTTTGATATTTCAAGTCTTTTATCTGTGTTCTCATTTTAGAGACGATTCATACATGGGCTAGTACCTTATATCATAGCCAACTACTCACTCCTCCTGTTTCCGAAAGTATTTGCGTGGAATTAATGAAATTCGACACTACATCGGTTGAATTCAGTTTTAACCATATTATATACAGATAGGTTGATGGTGTCCTTCTGGGTTCTCACTTGGGGCCGGCATTGAATAACATCTTTGTAGGTTTTCATGACGAGGGTCTGTTATCTAGTTTTAAAAAACCGAACTTTGTTTTTTACATGGAGGTCAGCACTTATCAAGGCCCAGAAGTCACTCGGGGATAAGGGTTATTGTGTGTACAGTAATCAATGGGGTAGTGTTGTAGTACGAGGGGCGTGCAATAAGTAATGCCCCTGACCCAATTTCCATAGGAGTAGAGCAACGAAACTTGGCACAGTCATTAGTCTTTCTCTACATAGGAACCATCCAGAGTTATGTATTTCTCCCATCGTTTGGTGCAGCTCTGGAGACTATTTTTGTAGAACACCCCAAGTTGGTCCTCCAACCATGACGTAACTTCAGAAATCAAGGCTGCATCATCTGGGGAACGCTTTCCTTTCAAAAACAACTTCATGACTAGGAAGAGATGAAAGTCAGAGGGTGCAAGGTCAGGAGTAGGGAGGATGGGGAAGGATTTCATAACCACACGTCCGTGCTTCTGATCTGGCGATATGCGAGTTGTGGATCGGAGCGTTGTCCTGCAGGAGGAGGGTACCTTTGCTGATCTTGCCCCGCCTCTTGATTTTGATAGCTTCCCTTAATTTCCTCAAAAGTGAAGCATAATAGACTCCTGTAATTGTGGTGCCCTTTGCCAGGAAATCTGTCATCATTACTCCGTCCTGGTCCCAGAAGACTGTGAGCATGACCTTGCCAGTGGAGGGCTTCACTCTTGCCTTCTTTGGAGGTGGTGAGTCCAAGTGCTTCCACTGCATTGACTGGGCTTCCACTGCATTGACTGGGCTTTGGTCTCTGGATCATTGTGATGGACCCAGGTTTCATCCTGTGTGATCAGTCTTTTGAAAAACTTCTTGGTACATCCTCGAGCACTCGACGCGTTCTCGCTTCTGGAATGGTGTGAGCAACCTGGGAATCCATCTGGCAGACACCTTATGCATATGTAAATGGTCATGAATGATAGTTTCCACAGACCCTGTACTAATCTTGATATCTTGGGCTATTTGGCGAATAGTAATGCGCCGACCTTCCAAAATGGCAGCCTCAACTTGACAGACAGATGCCTCATCAATGGCAGAAGGGGGGCGACCAGGTCTGGGAGCTGTTTCCACAGACTTCTGGCCATGTTTGAATTCACGATTCCAGCATTTTACAAGGTCATACGATGGGGCATTATCACCATAAGTTTCTTTCATTTCATCAAAAGTCACTTGTGGTGTGCGTCCTTTCAAATACAAAAACTGGATCACTGCTCGACATTCAACAGGCTCCATTTCACACCTGACTCAGTTCAAAAACCTGTAAAACAGAAACCACGATTAGTTCTGAGCTGTAATTTGCCACATAACCCGTAGAGATATAAATCAGTGCACATGCAAAATTTCAGCTCGATCAGACAATTGCAAGTGAGTCAGGGGCATTACTTATTGCACGCCCCTCATATTCGTTAGTATTGGAGATTTCATAAAATGTCATTTCTTAAGGGAGCGGTTTATCAGGAATTTGTTTATGTTGGACCTGAAGACATTCAAGTTGAAGTCAGGAGGGAAACAGGCAAGCGGTAGAGAGTTCCACAGGCGTGCATTTCTAAGAAAGGAGCTTTGTTCATGGAATCTGCGTTTTGATTTAGGCACGGATAAAGAGTGGGGAACATTTTTGACAGTGGTTTCAGCTAGTCGGGTGTTTTTCGTGAAAGATTGGCGAGGGGGGGACCAGAGATTGGAGCTCAGACGAGCACTTGCCATGGAAATAACGAAAAACAAAAATAGGCTCGCAACGTCTCTTCTGTGGGTAAGAGGTTGCAGGGAAGAGAAAAGGGCATCCTCTACTAAGCCACGAAGTCTATTTTGTACTCTTTCAAGGCAGGATAGGCTGTTTTTAGCAGCTCCTGCCCAGATGTGGCAGCAGTATTCCATCCTTGGACATACTTGGCTTTAATACAGAAAGAGAATTGCATCAGTAGTGAGATATCTTCTGGAGCAGTAGAAGGAGACCACCATTTTTCCAGCGACCTTGGCAACAGACTTGATGTACGTGTTCCATTTCAGATCAGGAGTAAGGGTCAAACCCAGAAGCTTATCAAAACATGGGACCTCCCCTAGACGAGAGCAATCCATTTCAATTGATGCCAGATGGAGATCAAAGTGTTGATGATGTAAAGATATGAGTTTTGTCTTAGATGCATTAAAGGTAGCCAGCCACCTCTTCACACACTGTACCACACGCTCAAGATAAGAGGAGAGAATATCAGAGAGAACTTTGTCATTTACGGCCTTTGATGTGTTGCCATAGATGGTCGTGTCATCAGCATAGATGTCAACGAATGATTTAAGTATGTGTTTTGGGAGATCATTGATGTAGATCAGGAAGAGAGTTGGGCCCAGGATGAACCCCTAAAGGACTCCAGCATGAATACTTCGGGTTTCTGATTTCTGCCCATCAACCACTACTCTTATGAGCCTATCAGAGAGAAATGATTTAATGATTAAGAAAACACTTCCAGTTATACCGTAGCTTGAAATCTTGTGAAGTATGTCTTTATTTTTATATCTTATCGAAGGCCTTTGATATGTCAAGAGCAATTGCCCTAGAAAGGAAGCCTTTGTTGAGAGATTCGCTAATCCTATGAGATATAACCGTTAGCACATCTGCTGTAGATTTAGCAGAACTGAAACCATATTGCGTGTCACTAAGAAGGTTATTTCTGCTGAGGTGGTTGACTACTTCTCTATTTAATATAGATTCCAGCAACTTACTCATAACACACAGGTCTGTACTGAGAGGGAAATGACGTATCACTTGAACTCCTAAACACAGGGCATACTGATTAGGTTTTCCAGGGTGTTGGAAAGCACTTCTTTTTAAGGCAACGCTTAAACAGTTTACTTTCGTTATGTTGATAACACTTTTTGTTTGTTCAACAATGAGCCGAGGCGTATTTTGAGGCCCTCAATAACGATCATCTAGCTCTCAAGTAAACTTTAGATAAGGAACCAATTCTTCTCTTCCATTTCTTGATGTGTTAGTTTTTTCTTGAAACCAACTTTTATTGATGTCTCCACTCGTTGTGAATCATTTTATTCCATAGAACAGAAGTTCAAGAATGACCCCTATCTATAGGGCCTTAATGGTATGTTCAACGACCAGACTGGATGATTATATTAAATGCCTTAAGATCCCCCGAAACAATGGATATTGTTTTAGATATTGCTGAATCTACTATTAAATATAAAATTTCAAATTTTTATTAACCTAAAACAGCGTCTGTTAACAGATGTCCTATGTCCTTAGTTAACATAAAGGACAGATTTACCAAGCAATGTTATTTTTCCATTGAATATGCGATGACTATTTTGACGTATATTCGAAAAGATGTTCTTCTTCTTCCCCATCATAGTAATTCTATTATTTATTTATTTATTTATTTAAATGTAGTTGCAGTTTGCGCTATGTTGGGAGGACATTACATAGATTAGACATACGGATCAAACAAAAATCACCATGCAAATTATTCACCATAGGTTATTCTGAATAATTGTTGTGGCCCTAGAAGGGTAACTAAGGAAAACACAGATTCGAAGATGAGTTAGAAAAGGTAAAATGTATTGCAATAAACAAAAAGCAGCATGTACAAAGTGCAACTGTTGTAGTAAGTATCGGCAAGATAGTGGACTACGGAAATCGTAACTCTCAGTTAATTTATACAGTTCGGGAGAGTTCATGTCCTGTGCATGGGAAAGTCCTCATAATAACACTCCCTTCAAAGCCTTTTTGCTTCACAAAAGGCTTGTAAATATCTTTTCCGCTTTGAGATGATAGTGGTCGGTATCCTTTTTTTTTACTCTCGACTGTCACTCGGTTGGTTGGAGTTAGTCGCAATCGATCATCTTGAAAATAATGTCGATTGAATTTTCCTCTATTTGTAATGTGTAGTGTTATCTGAGTGACGTTTTATTCGGTTTGGGTGACGTTTTACAAGTACGACTTGTACCTTTTATGATATACCCGATATCGCCACTTCTTTTACAATTTGATTTAAGGTCTGCGTTTCTTCAGTAATATGATTCATTAATTTCTGAATGAGATTCCAATTTCATTGTGCAAGTTCAGTTAATTTGCTAATTCTGTTTATTCAAATAAACTGGAATGTTAGAAGTTGGTAATGTTGAACCATCTTCGTATTTACCAATCTTAATAAATGCTTGAGTGGATATTGTTTTTTTGTGTTTCTCTCAACGCTTCAATATCCTTTTGTTTGCGTTTAAACAAAACATCTTTTATATGCAATTCTACTTGCGACGCTTTTATTTTCTGCTCACTTTTTAATTTTTGCTTCGTTATTTCTCGACGTATTTTCGAATCATACGAGTTATTCTTAATGATATCTTCCTTGATTTACTGTATGCAATTCATTTGAAAATCTTGGGTTGTTTGTCTTTTTTTTATAAATAATTTGATTTGGAAGGAGTTCGTTTCGTTTCTGTACCATTCTTCATCTTACCTGTTTTCTGATTAAAAATAAACAGATAAATAAAATTGTTAATTTTTAACAGAGGTCAACAAAAAAAGTAGATAAACTAAAATATATAACAAATAAATCTTACCAAATGCAATATAAGTTATTCTTTTACGTATCTGGATAATTTGCTTTTTTAACATATTTTAAAGAGTTTTTCATCCCAAAAGAAATCACATATTCATATTGTTCAGTTAGAACGGAAAATTATCAAATCTGACAGAAGGCCTGCAAGGGGACCATTCATAATCGATCAACATTCGAAAATTAAACAAAATAATGGTGGAAGCACACCCAACAAATTTCATAAATAGTACAAAGATGTAATGTTCTAACATTATTTTGTTTAATTTTCGATTCTTTTATGAAATAAGTGAACACGTGATTTCCTTTGAACCGAAAATCGCTTAAAAATTAAGTTAAAACACAATTCATACAGGTAGGTAGAAGAGTAACTAAGTTTGCCTTTGGTAGTATTTATTTGTTGTGTATTCATTTTTTCGCATCACTTCTTTTTTGTTTTGTTGGCTATTGTAAAATACGACGGAATATTGAAATACAAATAAATTTTAAATCTTTCAAATTTTTGTTGTTGGCTATTGTATAAAATAGTAATAAAATGAAATGCAACTGAATGATTTATTTAAATACTAATAAGTTTGCAAACTTGCTTCGATTTGTAATGCTATAAGTTAACTTACTAATCAACTAGACGAAATTAATATTCCAAACAACAAATTATGGAAGTTATTTTAATATTTAATCAAGTTTGACTCAAATCACAAATGATTACGATCAAATGTTGGCTTTCCATTGATTTAATTATTCGTATTCACGTCATTGATAAAAAATAAAGAAAAGCTTTCGAATGTTATGTGGAATTTATATAAGGGTGAGTCATAAATAACCGGGCATTAAGAAAGAATCTGGTCAAAACTATCGCTCAAGTGATTATTCACACTCCCCCTCGATCGATTGTCTCAGATTTTTTGATTGCCCGGTTACTTTTGACGTTGTATGTGAAAGGCATGTAAACAGATAAACAATAATCTCTCTCTCTCTCTCTCTCTCTCTCTCTATCTCTATCTCTATCTATCTATCTATCTATCTATATCTTTGTCTTTCTGTCTGCCTGTCTATCTATCTATCTATCTATCTATCTATCTATCTATCTATCTATCTATCTATTAGTGATTGGACAATTCAAGTATTTTCCCGATCTCGATACAATTACCGATTCTGTATTAAATTACCGATTTCGATAGAATTAGCGATTCCAAATCCGATTCTTTATAAATCTCTAAATATTTAACTATAAAGTTGTTATTTTTCTTAATTATCGTAAAAACACACGTTATATATGTGAATATATTTTCTCAAGCGTAAAAGCAAAGTTGTGGCAGGTGGTCTATAGATTTTGGTTTTACTGATAGTTTAAAATTAATAAATATTTATTATTTTACAGGAGTTCAAGATTTATTTCTTTTTTAACAAAAGCAAATAAAACAGATAAATAAAGGAATCGCTTTTGGCATATATGTGCAAATTTTTCCGATTCCGACACCCCAAAAAGTTCCGATTTTTTCGATTTCCGATTCTGAATATTCATCCCAATACTGATATATATACAGGGTGTCCCACAAATTATCTGACATCCTTGTAGATAAAAAAATAAATAACAATTAAATAAAGAAAATATTTTTTTAAATGCATGTAGAATGCCATTTTATTTTAATTATGTCAAAATTTATTTATATCTGTATTTATGCATATTTTTAAGGAAATATTCCCGAATCATTTGATCTCTTTGCGTGGTGATATTGGTTGGTCCGCAAGATCGCCTGATCTAAACACCTGCGATTTTTTCTTGTGGGGGATATTTGATGTCAAAAGAATTCAACCAACGCCCTCGATCTTTTAAAGAATCAAAACAAGCTATTTCTTGTGAAATTGCTGCTATTCCACCCGAAATGATCCACCGAGTTATCGAAAACTTTCGTGAACGTCTGCAATCGTGTGTTAGCAATGATGGGAAATATTTGGCTGATTTAATATTTAAGACCGCGTGAAACAAAATGGCATTCTATGTACATTAAAAAATAAAAATTTTTCTTTATTTTTTCTATTATTTGAATTGATTGCATCATTGTTCTCATCTTGGTTGTCTTTTCCACAACGTTTCGGCCGATGTAGTCTAAACCATCCAAAATAATACAAAAAAAATAATTATCAAAACTCACCTAAATATATATATACAAACATCAATATTTTTCTTTATTAAATTCTTTAATCAATTTTGACTTTGCAGGCTAGTGTTTTTCCTTTGGCAATCAGCAATTAACATTTAACTGGAAGAGAATTAATTACTTATGAAGCCATGTCAACGGGCCGTCACAATTAGTAGTCGTGACAGTATTCAAAAACAGGAAGTTGGACTGATATATATTTACTAGTTGACCGCTTTTTGTCAATTCTCTAATTAAGGCTCATCTGTAATTTCTTATATATATATGTAAACACATACAAACATATATATATATCGCAAAATACATTCGAATTCATTATCGATTTCGGGGTTCTTACTCATCAGATCAGTTCGGATAGCCACATCCGATCTGTTATTCGATCATACAAGTCGCCACCTTGTAAAGATTTGTGCTTCTGTTATCTTTGCAGAATTTATAATTTCCGCGCTTCTTCCTTGCGAGTTAGCAAATGAAAAGGAAACGCGTTTTCAAAAAGGAAATAGAACTATAAAAGTGGTGGACGAATGTTTGTTGAAATGGACATTTGTTGAAGTGATTTATAGGCGCCGCTCCCGTGGATCGATGGGTAGAACTTTCGGCTATCAACGCGATGATTCTAGGTTCAATCCTCGGCTTGGTAGAGGTGTTAGTCTAGCCGCACTGATGAGCTGTGATACAACGAAACAGTACTGCATATGGATCACCACACACACACACACACACACACATATATATATATATATATATATATATATATAATTGTGAATTAAAAATCAGTTTCAAAAGGTTGAAACTGATTTTTAATTCACAATTATTAATCGTTTTACTCAATATTGATATAGCTTTAGGATGCCTATACCTATTAAGCTTATTATATATCTACAGTGCAATGGACACTGTTTTCTTTTAAAAGTATTAATACATTTACTAATACATTAAAGTATACTTTGCTCTTTAGACTCCAGGTCTAATTCCCTCCAAAAATTAAATAAAAAAAATCACACACACACACACACACACACACACACACACACACACACACACATATATATATATATATATATATATATATATATATATATATATATATATATGTGTTATTTGAGAAGGAAAACTGAGAATTAATAAAATAGGGATCAAGGTTTAGTCCCTATCATCAGGGTTTCATAGGAAAAATGTAGGAGAAAATTATTACAGACCACATGCGAGTGAAAAAGGAAAAAACCTAAAGTCCTTCCCATTCTGGGCAAAATTTATAAATGTGCGTGTGGAAAGGTTGGATTATTCTATGCATATATATATATATATGCATATTAAAACGTTATTCATATACATATGTTCATGCACATTTACAGAAACGATTTTTTTACCTTATTTATTTTGTTGAAATTATATGAGGAGAAACGATTAAGGACATATTAAAGACTTATTACCCAGGATCTGTATTCATATTTACTCTCTGATTATTATATTTTCTATAATAGGGGCTAAATTGTAGAAACCCTTTCTTTGCGTGGTGGTGCTAGTATTCGAAATAAGTGCTGATTCTAGAAGTCTTCGTTTAGCTCTATCTACAACGAATTTCATGATTTTGCATGATCAAAGTCAAACAAGTGATCATGTTCAGCACAATGGCAGAAAAGTGCATTTAAGGAGTTTCCATTCTTTATGTCTCTTCTATGTTCATTAAGTCTTATTTCTAACTTACGTTGTGTTTCTCCTATATATGTTTGGTGGCAGGTATTACCGGGGATAGAGTATATGCCTGCGTTGGATGTGAGGGTTTTGTGGGAGGTCATGTTGATGATGATTTCGATGCATGATCAAAATGATGTAAAGTAATTTAGCAGATTCAGATTCGGGACAATGAGAGAAGGGTCGTGGTCATAGTACTCCGTTTGAAGCCAAGCTTGGGTCTTTTTGGACTTGTGGGTTAGCGCCGACTCATGCTGCCACACCCAAAATCTGCCAGTGGCAACCTAATTGCACCAAGGGATCACCACACTCTTCAGCACATCCAAATAAATTTTGGTGTTGACTTTCATGCGGATTTTGAAGATGTGACGTGGCATGATGTTGCCTTTACTTAAAACCCATAAAAATCCATAACTGTGGCCGGAAACTTTGTTGTCATCATCCTGGGCACGTCGCTATTATTCGTGGCAATCCAACGATGCATTTTGAGGATTCTGGAAATGGCCCTGTTGTCATAACTTGGATCGGTAGAGAGCATGAGTTGTATAGCGGCGCATCTCTGATCTCGCTCAGTGAACATTGTGTCACTTTTAGACATGATAGAAGGGTCTTATCGCTCTTGGAATTTGTACCAACTGGCCAACTAGTAGCTGGTCAGCAACAAAAAAAAAACGGTTTTCATCAAACGGAAATGAATCATGTCGTCTTTTCTAGGGCAACAATTTTATCGTTTCATCCTGTATAAATAAAAGCTGGCTTAATGTTTAGATTTGAAATGAAGGAAGTATATATTAAAATATAAACAGAAAGAAAGAATTGCGCATACGTATGATGAAACGAAAGAATCAGTCCAGAAACATCATTTTTGTTTATTTTTTAATTTTTTATCTTGACGAATGCTTACATCTTTACTTTTACCGTTATGCGCACGTTTCGCAATGAAAAATATTGATCTTGGTTTAGTTGGCTGTTTCTGCCGTGTCGCATTCCTGTCATTATCTTGTTTCATCGAGCCCCTTATGTTTCTTATCACCCACCCGTTTAATCGAATTATACACTTACCCCAACGTTACATTGATTTTTTGCTCATGTTTCATCAACCACCTGCACTTTTCTGTCATACCCATACGTCATCGAAACATATTTGCTGCCATAACTATATTTCATACAACGCTCCCCTTTTTTGTCATACCCATGTTTCGTCGACACCTTCTCTTTCCTGAACAACCAATGTTACATCGAACACCTCCACTTTTCTGCTATACCCATGCGTCATCGAACGCTCCTCTTCTTTTCTCATACCTGTATTTCATTGAAACTTTCTCTTTCCAGACATACTCATTTTTCTCTCGAAGCCATTCCCTTTTTGTCATACCTCTGTTTAATCGACCCTTTATCTTCGCCGTCATACCCATGTTTCATTGAACATTTTTCTTTCCTGTCATGCCCAGGATACATCGAACCCTTGTTTTTACTCTAAAGCTTTTTTTCATCGAACATTTCTTTTTCCTGTCATACTCATGTTTGTCGTTCCTATCATACCCATGTTTCATCGCAAACCCTTTTTTGTCATACTCATGTTTTATCGTACCTGTTCTCTTTCTAGTCATTCCCATATTTCATCCGACATTTTTATTTCCTGTCATACTCATGTTTCATCAAACTCTGTCCTTTTCTGTCATATCCATATTTCTTGGAACCCCTTCTCTTTCACGTGATACATATGTTTCATCTAACCTTTTTATTTCATGCCATACCAATGTTTCATCAAATGTTTTTCTTTTCTGCTATACCAATGTTTCATTGGAGACCTACTTTTCCCCGTCATACCCATGTTTCACTGAACCCATTCTTTCTCCTGTCATGCATATATGTCATCGCATCCGTTTCTTTCCAGTCATGCGTATGTTTCATCGAACCCATTCTCTTTCATGGAATACCTATATTTCATTCAACCATTTTCGCTCTTTTCACAGCATGGGTCCATCTCCATACTTATGTTTAATCAGAACTTTCTCTTTCTGATCACACCCATCTTCCATTGTGTGGCACTATATCTTAGTGCCCTGGTTGTGGTGATTGTTACCCCCCCTCAGAACGGTGAGGATGTGATTTGGTTGTAAGCGGAAGGATACACAGAAATAAGCAACCAGAATGCAATCCCACAATTCCCTTCCTTTTCTCAATATATTTTATAAATTCTATAAAATAAAATAGTCACGATCTTATATATTACAATTGTGTCGTGCGTTGTTTGTGCCTGTATTGAATGTCTGCCTTAAATCAAAGGAAACGGGCCTGAATATGAAGAAGATTCCAGCCAGAATGCCACCAGAGCGAGGGCATAGTCCTGAGTAAAGGAGACAGCCACACCCAATATTCCAGGTATGCTTTTAATCATACTTCTGACAAAAGACGTCTAATCGACAGATCTTCATACACGGACCGGTTCCAGGACATTTAGTGTAACACGTGCGTCGGTCATACGCCAATGACCGGCCTATAGGTGTACAATTGTGCTTTTCTTTTTCTGGTCATATACATGTTTCATCGAAACTCTTCTATTTCCTGTCAAACTTATGTTTAGTCGATCTCTTCGCTGCCATACACATGTTTCGTTGAACCCTTCTGTTTATTGTCATATGCATGTTTTATCCAACCTTTTCTCTTCCCTGTCATAAAACGTTTAATCGAACCTTACTCTTACCTGCCATACGTATTTTTTATCAAATACATTTTTCATTCCTACCATACCACTACTACATCAAACCTATCATTTTTCATGTCGGATCCATGTTTCATTGAACCATACTCTTTGCTATCATGCTTTTGTTTCATCGAGCCCCTTTTCCTTGTCTGTCATACTTATGTTTCATCGAAACTTTTTCTTTGATACTCGTGTTTCATCAAAGCTACTTCTTTCTGTCACACCATGTTTCAGTTACATTTCCGTTAGCTTTCGTACCTATGTTTCATCGAACCACGTTCTTTCTTTCCATACCCATGTTTCATCGAACCACGTTCTTTCTTTCCATACCCATGTTTTATCGAACCACGTTCTTTCTTTCCATACCCATGTTTTATCGAACCACGTTCTTTCTTTCCATACCCATGTTTCATCGCACCACGTTCTTTCTTTCCATACCCATGTTTCATCGAACCACGTTTTTTCTTTCCATACCCATGTTTTATCGAACCACGTTCTTTCTTTCCATACCCATGTTTCATCGAACCACGTTCTTTCTTTCCATACCCATGTTTTATTGAACCACGTTCTTTCTTTCCATACCCATGTTTCATCGAACCACGTTCTTTCTTTCCATACCCATGTTTCATCGAACCACGTTCTTTCTTTCCATACCCATGTTTTATCGAACCACGTTCTTTCTTTCCATACCCATGTTTTATCGAACCACGTTCTTTCTTTCCATACCCATGTTTTATCGAACCACGTTCTTTCTTTCCATACCCATGTTTCATCGAACCACGTTCTTTCTTTCCATACCCATGTTTTATCGAACCACGTTCTTTCTTTCCATACCCATGTTTTATCGAACCACGTTCTTTCTTTCCATACCCATGTTTCATCGAACCACGTTCTTTCTTTCCATACCCATGTTTTATCGAACCACGTTCTTTCTTTCCATACCCATGTTTTATCGAACCACGTTCTTTCTTTCCATACCCATGTTTCATCGAACCACGTTCTTTTTTTCCATAGCCATGTTTCATCGAACCTCTTTTTCTTTGCTGCCATACTCACATTTCATCGATCCTTTCCTTTTCCTCACATTCTCTTATGTTTTTAGTGAACCCATTTTCCCTGCTGTACTCATGTTCCATTGAACCTCTCCCTCGATTGTCCTTATTATGTTTTATCGGACCATCGTAATTCCTCTCATCTCCATGTTTCATGGAAATGTTCTCTTCTTTGTAATACCCACGTTGCTATCGAAAACATCTCTTTGCTATCATACTCATCTTTCACCTAACTCTTCTCGTTCCTGTCATAACCATGTTTCCATCGAACTTTTATCCATATTTAATCAACACTTTCTATTCGCTATCATACATATGTCGGATTGAACCTTTTTCTTTCCTGTCATACCCATGTTACATAGATTCTTTTCATACCTATGTTAAATCAAGCATATCTCTTTGCTATCATACCCATGATTTTGTCGAATACTTCTCTTTCCTGTCATATCCATGTTTCATCGAACCCCCCTTTCTTTGCTGTCATACCCATGTTTCATCGAACCCCTTTTTTCTCTGCTGTCATACCCATGTTTCATCGAACCCCTTTTTCTCTGCTGTCATACCCATGTTTCATCGAACCCCTTTTTCTCTGCTGTCATACCCATATTTCATCGAACCCCTTTTTCTTTGCTGTAATACCCATGTTTAATCGAACCGCTTTTTCTTTCCTGTCATGTCCATATTTAATCAGATCCTTCTCTGTGCTTGTCAATCCCATGTTTTATCGAGCTTTGCTTTCATAGAACATTTTTTATTTTTTATTTCCACTTTATATACTCCGTATTCTTTATCACATCCTTTAAGGTTCTTTAAATTATTTACCGTTTTGTCTTATATCGCTTCTTTCTCTTTATATCTTTCTTTTCTTTCATTTCTCTTTCTTTCTTTTTCCTATTTTTCTTTCTATTTTTCTTTCTTTCTATTCTTCTTTCTTTCTTCTACTTGTTTCCCTATTTGTCTATCTCTCTCTTTCTCTCTCTCTCTGCCCGTTTTCCAAATGATAAACCACTAAAAACATAAAGAAATTAAAATCAATGAATCCCACTTGAATTTTCTGCCTCATTTTCCATAAATAAATCGAAAGTGGAAATCAATCTCCTCGTCTCTTCTAGTGGCCTCTTTGTCAGTTCGCATCAATTAATTGCGATGACAAAGTAAAACATAACTCTTCAAAACAATCAGATTCCCATGTGAACTTGAAGTTCACAATCATTCAATTCTACACACGACAACACACACACACACACACACACGCGTCAAAACACACACAACTATGTTGAATATAAATATAAAATGCGCAAATTTAGGGGAACATCCTTTTAGTTTTCCCAAGTCTATGTAGAAAGCGACGCCATTGTTGCCAGGGTGGAATTGGCATGCAAGGTTCAATTTTACCTAACACATAAAATGTCACTATAACTAATAACCTTTCTACAGACATGGTTTAAATAGAAAGACAAGCAAGACTTGCAAGGCTTAGTAGAGCAGCTTACATTGAAGAAAACCTTGAAATAGCACTTGCAACCAAGTAATTTTTTTCATTTTCCTGGTGAAGAGAGTTAATCTTGTTATCCATAGTGCGTTATTCACTTTAATAAAATCCATCTAGAGGGTAGTCTGGTTAGTGGTCAGCAGAAAAAAGAGTTCATAAGCAACTTGTAATTATTGTTGTTGTTGATGATGATGTGTATGATGATGATGATGATGATGATAATGATTGTTGAGCATAATTTGATTCATTCATGTTGAATGAATCAGATAATTTTTTTGTTGGCATACGTTTCCCCGATATCTTTTTAGTAAGAATTCTTTCTTTTCTTTTTTCATCAGGTACTCACAAGAAGCACCACGTGCAGGTTGCCAACATCTCTCAGTGAATGTGTTTCTGTAGAACGAAGTGGATTCGAACTTGGCACACCTAGGTTATTAGCAGTCTGTGTTGTTAACCACTTAGCTATCGTCATTTCGATGTTACTGCTCCTGCTGCTGTTGCTGCTGTTGCTGCTGCTGCTGCTGATGATGATGACTGCAGTCTTCTTCGCTGGTATTTATGCAATATTCTTAGCTCTCTCACATATACATACATCTGCTGGAGCGTTGGGGAGACTTGTGATCACCCATATTCTGGTAGTATGAATGTACAAAGTTCATATAAAACAAACAATAGACTATTATTGTTATTTGCTCTTTTGAACGCCCACGAGAAATGATCTCCTCCTTTCAGAGAGAGATGAGGGATTTATTGCTCTCATTCGTGATAGAGTTGCATCATAGCTGTAAAAGTTATTTTTGTTCCAAGTTTAGGGTGTTCGTTTTTTGGGAGAACTGAATTCTACACGTTAAAAGTTGGCCTTGGATGGCTATTACACACGGATGCTCAGAGTGACCCTCAATGCATTAAGGAGGAGCCACGCAACAACCCAACAGTTTTATGGTGACCTACCACCAGTATCACTGAAAGTACAGCAGAGAAGGTTGAGAGCAGCCGGTCACTGCATGAGACACAGCGAAGAAGCCAGCAAGCTAGTTCTCTGGATACCAACAGATGGACACCCAAACCGTGATGGAAGAAGAATGACCTACATCGACAACCTGCTACAGGACACAAGAGTGGAAAGTGTTCGGGACCTGCAAATTGTCATGCGAGATCGAGAGAACTGGAGAAGTCGTGTAGATTCGGTGGAGAAGCGCCCTGAAAGACGATGGAGATGAGATGGGATTGTGTGTAACTTAGCTGCCGTGAGGAAACCACAAAATAGAGACGATAATATACATTCATTGCTTTTATGTTTTTATATTAAAAAGAGATAGAGTATGGAGAGGACTTGTAATCGTTTACATTTTGTGAACTAAAAAAAGAAAGACCCCATACATTCTTTCCCCATCTAGAGTGCGAACAGTATATAAATGAGCCAATTTAAAATTACTTCTCTAATTATAATCCAAATATTACGAATTATCAATCTGTTGTGGGAACTCATCCATACATAACATTTAAAATCTTTCGAACAGTATAAACATACCGAGAGGTAATGACTCTAATGGGTGTGTATGTATATTTCGTATTACACAACATTGGCGTTAAGCACTACAACTCTCGTTCTCTATGCATTCTGCCTTGTTGTAAAGACAAATACCTTTTTTTCGAAATCATATTCATGTTCGAGTCTTTCTTAGTGATCCTTACGGGCTACAACACAGTCCTTATCGCAAAACTTCAGAAACAGTATTATATCTGTTTATGCTAATAAGATTATAATTTGAAATTTAGTCTTGATCAGCCATTTTTCTCGCTCCTTTTCTCACTTTATGTTGATTCAACCATTCTCTAATAGGGTGTAGCCAGCCATGCTTTTCGTGCTTTTTGCCCCCTCCCCCGTCCCACCTCAAAGAAGTTGACCAAAAAATGTTCCCTAATTTAAAGCGCCAGTAGGGGAGCCAGAGATAGATAAGCAGGCATTTGCCATTCGTAAATGATTTGCCTGCTAATGGGGAAATAATTTACAAATCGATTTACAAATTTACAAATCGATTTACAAATTTACAAATCGATTTACAAATTTACAAATCGATTTTGCCTTCCCTTTCAAAATAATGCCTCAAAAGTTTACCTACCCATAAGGAGATTTTACAGGGTTGGTTTAATCTTGTTTTTTTTTTTTTAATTTTTTGTTTAATTCAAATTATTTACTAATTTATTTTCATGTATTTGTATGAAAACAAAACGTAACTTTTTGCCATTGTTTCGTTTCGTTTTTCGTTTTGCTTAATCCATCTATAAACATTTAATTACAACTAGATTGTGGCAAAAGATACCAAGGCTTAAGAAAAAACTATGAAACATGAGAAGTTATAATTAGGGCAACCTAAAAATTGCATTTATTAATCCGGTTGAGTAATTTGACAAAGTAATTCTATAAAAAAATTCACAAATCAATCAAACTATTTAAATTTCACGTTATAAGAATATTCAATGAGCGTTAATTGCAATTTTTAGGTTGTCTTGATTATAATCAGAAACGACGAAAAGAAACTTTACTAAACCGAAACGAAACAAACAAAAATATTATATTTTGTACATTTTTTTGCTACGAAAGTTGTGACCCCCCCCCCACACCCTTGGTCCATTCTAGCTACGCCCTTGAAGCATTTGCAAAATTGTTATGATTTACTGCTGTTTTTCAATTGCTTTATTTTATCTAATCCACATAATATAAACACAGATTCAAATTAGGAAGCAAAATGTTAAAAATCTCTTTACGCTTTTATTATCTACTAGCATTTCAGTCTGGCGTTGCCCGGGTGTTCGGAGGTATATGTTGAGCAAAAAAAAAAAAAAAAGCGGTCAATTTTTTAAAACTTTGACCCCTATTATGATCCCATAACATTTATTGTTTTGGGTTCAAATAAAGTTATTAAGATAGATCCATGTCCAAAAAAAACTATATCTAAAATACCCCAAATTGTCGAAGGAGTTTGGTAGAGTTCTCAAAGGTCAAATCGTTGAACTTTGACCTCTTAACAGCCAAATTTCTGGCTGAAAACTGATCACAAAGATTTTCCCAAATCTCAGTACTCTGTATATCAAATTTCGAGTCTGTAGACTTAAAAATGACAGAGTTATTGCGTAGGGAAATGTACACAGACACACACACAGACACGTTCACTTTTATAGATATATAGATAACTGATTTTCTCTTTCTTGATGCCATTCATTGCATGGTAACACTACTAAATAAACGATTTATTTAGTTCACGGGGCTAGATATAAATACAAGATTGCCACAAAGTAAAAAAATATAAACTCGCACACAATTCGAACCTGAGTACCAAAAAAGAGTCGTTTTAACGCAGGTATTGTTTTGAACCAATCGAATAATGAGTCATATGTTCATAAAAAGTTGAAATTGAAGAAATAATTTAAGCATTATAGCAAAACTTTATGATTTTACCAGCAATGTAAACATTTCTACTTTTCCCCAGGTCACAAAATATGATGAACATTTTTTTTTTTTTTTTTTTTTGTATTGACAATTTATTTCCTATATTGTGTTACATATTTTACATTATGTGGTATTCTTTGTTTATTTTCTATGTATACAGATAAAATAAATTTCGTGCAAACAATATCACCAACAAAAAAGTAGCTTGATACATAACATACTATATACAGTGAGAAATAAATTCTTAATATTAAAAGGCATTATGCATAAGGATAATATAGAAATAAAGAGACTTATAATATAGAAATAAAGAGACTTATAATATAGAAATAAAAAGACTTATAATATAGAAATAAAGAGACTTATAATATAGAAGTAAAGAGACTTATAATATAGAAGTAAAGAGACTTATAATATAGAAATAAAGAGACTTATAATATAGAAGTAAAGAGACTTATAATATAGAAGTAAAGAGACTTATAATATAGAAATAAAAAGACTTATAATATAGAAATAAAGAGACTTATAATATAGAAGTAAAGAGACTTTAGTGCTTTTTATTTCTATATTATAAGTCTCTTTACTTTAATATTGAAATAAAGAGACTTATAATATAGAAATAAAAAGACTTATAATATGGAAGTAAAGAGACTTATTATTTTAAGTTATACTAGAATAATGTCTGAACAGTTTTCTTTATGAATTTTCCAAGCAACTCAAGTAGAATAGTGATTGTGACTCAATGCATAACGCGAGTCTAGTACACTTTTAAAGTTAATTGTAGGTATTATTTGCCACGTGCAGTAGGGTCGGCTTAAATCACATATGAGAATGGGGAAGATTAATTGACTCCTGCACCAGAAAGAGGTCTTCGTGAACACTAAAAGAAACTATTTCGCAGACGATTTCGATTAAATTGAAAAAGGGCCGCTTTCTCAATCAAAGTCCTTGGATCTTGGAATAAATTCTAAGTGAAGTAATAAATTCTAAGTGAAGTAATAAATTCTAAGTGAAGTAATAAATTCTAATTGAGGTAATAAATTCTAATTGAGGTAATAAATTCTAAGTGAAGTAATAAATTCTAAGTGAAGTAATAAATTCTAAGTGAAGTAATAAATTCTAATTAAAGTAATAAATGCTAAGTGAAGTAATAAATTCTAAGTCAAGTAATAAATTCTAAGTGAAGTAATAAATGCTAAGTGAAGTAATAAATTCTAATTAAAGTAATAAATTCTAAGTGAAGTAATAAATTCTAATTAAAGTAATAAATTCTAAGTGAAGTAATAAATTCTAATTAAAGTAATAAATTCTAAGTGAAGTAATAAATTCTAAGTGAAGTAATAAATTCTAATTAAAGTAATAAATTCTAATTGAGGTAATAAATTCTAATTGAGGTAATAAATTCTAAGTGAAGTAATAAATTCTAAGTGAAGTAATAAATTCTAAGTGAAGTAATAAATTCTAATTAAAGTAATAAATGCTAAGTGAAGTAATGAATTCTAAGTGAAGTAATAAATTCTAAGTGAAGTAATAAATTCTAAGTCAAGTAATAAATTCTAATTAAAGTAATAAAGGCTAAGTGAATTAATAAATTCTAATTAAAGTAATAAATTCTAAGTGAAGTAATAAATGCTAAGTGAAGTAATAAATGCTAAGTGAAGTAATAAATTCTAAGTGAAGTAATAAATTCTAAGTGAAGTAATAAATTCTAAGTCAAGTAATAAATGCTAAGTGAAGTAATAAATGCTAAGTGAAGTAATAAATGCTAAGTGAAGTAATAAATTCTAAGTCAAGTAATAAATTCTAAGTGAAGTAATAAATTCTAAGTGAAGTAATAAATGCTAAGTGAAGTAATAAATTCTAAGTGAAGTAATAAATTCTAAGTGAAGTAATAAATTCTAATTAAAGTAATAAATTCTAAGTGAAGTAATAAATTCTAATTAAAGTAATAAATTCTAAGTGAAGTAATAAATTCTAAGTCAAGTAATAAATTCTAAGTGAAGTAATAAATTCTAAGTGAAGTAATAAATGCTAAGTGAAGTAATAAATTCTAAGTGAAGTAATAAATTCTAAGTGAAGTAATAAATTCTAATTAAAGTAATAAATGCTAAGTGAAGTAATAAATTCTAAGTGAAGTAATAAATTCTAAGTGAAGTAATAAATTCTAAGTGAAGTAATAAATTCAAAGTCAAGTAATAAATTCTAAGTCAAGTAATAAATTGTAAGTGAAGTAATAAATTCTAAGTGAAGTAATAAATTCTAAGTGAAGTAATAAATTCTAAGTGAAGTAATAAATGCTAAGTGAAGTAATAAATTCTAAGTGAAGTAATAAATTCTAAGTCAAGTAATAAATTCTAAGTGAAGTAATAAATTCTAAGTGAAGTAATAAATTCTAATTAAAGTAATAAATGCTAAGTGAAGTAATAAATTCTAAGTGAAGTAATAAATTCTAAGTGAAGTAATAAATTGTAAGTGAAGTAATAAATTCTAAATGAAGTAATAAATGCACTAACAACGCAATAATTCAAGGTGAATTTCGGCTGGTGTTAGGCGACTGTATCCTAGAAAATTAAATACATTTTTACCATACTTTTGTTACATGGTATTTGAAGCACGGTTGTTTTATCTTTTATCAAATTAATTCTTTTTTCTTATTACATTTTCACTCCAAACAAGGGACAGTGCCACTTTGATGTAGGGGGCTACTATCTGGGACATAATTTGTAGGGATACTATGTAGGGAGTTGAGCAGCTAGATGTCTGTTTACATTATACACGAACTTTTGCATGTCAGTACAGTTGGAGAAACAGGAACCCTGAAGAGAATTCCAAAGTCTAGCAGTCCTAGGGAAGAAACTATTAGAGTAAAAGGCTTTCTTACATTTAGGGATTTCTACGGTGTAGGGGGTGGGATTTTGCTGCTTGTCAGGTTTGCCAGGGCTATTTATGTCGAGGTGGTACTAACAATTAAATCATAGGAAATGTTTTAAATTTAATCTCAGTTGCAAAATATTTATTGAAGAAATTGTGAAATACAATATTTTTTAATTAATGGATTACCATTTATCAAAGCCAAAAAGTACTCGAGGATAATGCGAAGGAATGATTATTGGTTGAAAAATGAAGACTATTATGAGAGGAGTGAGGATGATTGAGGAAATAGTTCATGTTTGGATACTTTATAATAGGAATCTGTTGACATTGTATTCTGCTGAGAAGCAGTTTCATGGTAATGTGTTCCACATGTGGAAGCCCTTGCAAAGAAGTTCTGTCCATGAAAATTCCGTCCGATGCTAAGAACATGAATAAAGAAATGTTTTGTTTGTTGTTGTAGTTGTAGTAGCAAACACTATCTTAAAAGAAGGAACCAGAGATTGGAGCTCAATCGAGCACGTCCCATGAAAATACCGATAGAGTAGAGAAAGACGAAAACTCTCTATTGTGAGAAAATGGTTGTAGAGAACAGAAGAGATCAAGCCTGAACTGCCATGAGATTGCAAAGTCAACTTTGTACTTTGTCATGGCAGGATTCTCTATCATTAAACAAATTTGACTCTTATATGGGTAGAGAATTGTGTCTGGAAACATGCGCTTTCTGGAACCAGAAATTGCAGCTCAATCGAGCACTTGTCATGGACATAATGAAAAAGTAGTGAGAGTCTAGCAACCTCTCTTCTGGGAGAAAGGACTGTAAAGATCATCATCCAGTAAATGTAAATCCTAACAAATATGTGTACTTACTCTGTTGTTGGGGTGACACAGACCAAAACAACTCCCATCTAAGAAATGGAGCTCCAGCAGATAAGCAAGTAAAATATGGTTAACATTGGAATGGTCGTTATCGTCTTAGTTAAGAACATTCTGAGAAAATCCTTAAGAGAACATCTTCAACTTTGATCCACATTAAAATAGACATTAGACAACAACATAGTTCCACGTGAGAAAAAAACGTGGTCACTATCTCCATTATTAAACTTCTTCAAGATATCATCCCCCCCCCAAAAAAAAAACTTTTAGAGAATATCTTCAACTCTGACCCACATTAAAAGAAAAAGACTGGACAACAATATATTTCTAGGTAAGAAAAAAATATAACTCGAAATAAATCACATAAGATAAATCTCCAATTTTACACAGGAAATGGCCTGATCCTTATGACCACAAAACTGTCGATCAAAACCGGCTACCTTAGCTTAATAATCCAACATAGAGTAAAAGCTATCACAATAAGACTTAAACTTAACTAGCCGTATGAAAAGTATATGGCAGTATCCATTAAACCAATCATCTCCTTGCTCATCTTAGATTCTAATAGACACTAATTCTTTTTATGGCACGTGTCAGATTGGAGATCTAAAATAATCGAATTACATTTGGGCAGAGTCGTCAATCAATATGAGTTACTATTGCAGCTTATTTGTTTCACTGATAACAATCTGCCATTATTTCGTATGTTTTATTTGAGTTTGGCAGCCAAAAAAGTGTGCAATCCTTTTTTTTCGTTCATGACAATTTGATTAGTTTATTTTTCATGTCGTTACTTTCAGTCTGGCAGGCAGCAAATTTGTCAAATAAAAAGCTGCAATGATTCGATAAGTAAAAAAAAATATATGCGAGGGTAATTCCAAAAGTAAATCCTCCTATTTTTTTTAACTCAAGAGGTTGAAGAGCTACGAGAACGGGAATGGTACCATTTAAACGAGCGACCATTTGTGATCCAGAATTTATATTTCTACATACTCACCAGCATTCTCAATGCACTTTTGCCAGAAATTCAATGACGCACGTCTATGACAGGGGTTGCCTTCTTAGAGTCGCACACCGCCAATATCTGCAACAGAGAGATGAAACTTTCAGGTTATGAACGCACATGTTCAGTCATCATAACAATGCAGTTTTTAATCCCCTCTGATCCATTCGGGTGGAATAAAAAATAGGAGGCCTTATTTTTGGAATGCCCCTCATAACAGTCCAAGCAAAAAACATTTATCCATTTCTGTCCCTTTAAGAAGTAAGGTTCTTAACAGTTGACCAATGTCTATGAAATAAGTCGGTCAGTTGGCTGACATGAGAGATCGCAACTTTTGGTCGCTGTAGATCGCTTTTAATAACGTTTATGCCTATATTTGGCTTTATAAAAGTAAATTTCACTTAATTCTTGTCGTAGTTGACAGTGGTTGTGGGATTATGTTCCTTGCTAATGGAGTCAGAGATGGCTTCCTGGCTGTGTTTGGATCCCACGTCCAGCGGCAATGATTCTGAAAGAATGAAACACTAGTGTCTGTAGGTATAAAAAATAATTATTCATAAACACACACACACACACACACACACACACACACACACACACACACACACACACACACACACACACACATATATATATATATATATGCGTGTGTGTGCGTATATATATATACATACATATATATATATAGATAGATAGATAGATAGATAGATAGATATAAAGTAATAGTTGTGTAGTTCCAACGAGAGAAAAAAAATGTATATTTAAAAGAATGTAGCCATAAAAAATTGTGAGCTTTTTCAGTCTCTTATCATATTTTTATTTAAAATATTTTTATAACGCATTTCAACTTTCGCTCTCTTCAGATATTTTTGTAAAAAGGTTTTTTTTAAATGAGAGTTTGAAATGTTATTTTTACATCTGCTGATACTAAATATGTTTTTCAGAGTGATGTGGTCTCAGACATTCTGTAAGTTTTGGTAGTGTCAGACATTCAGTAAGTGTTGGTAGTGTCCAGACAGAGTTAAGTTCAAAGAGGGGGCTTTTGGTCCATTTGGTGAAGGTTTTTATGGTTTTTTATGACTTTCTTTCCCCCATGTATAGCGCACGCTCACACACAATCACACACACATATATATATACATACATGTACATATACATATACACACGCATACACACGCACGCAGGTATATACACATACACACACGCATATACACAGAAATATATGTACGAGCATACATATATACATATCAACCTACACATTCACACACGTACTCACACACATCCACCCACTAACATATCACACACATATTGGTTAAAGTTTTTTATTTTTGTCTTTCCCAATCAAAACACGCATGTATACATGTACTTAATCATTCAAACATAAGTACACGCACACACGCACAAGTAAGATGGAGAATAGGTAGGAGATGATATACACACACACACGTACACACAATCACGCACATACATATACATGCACACACACATATATATACATACATGTATGCACATACACACTCACATACATCCACATACGTATGCAGGCACACACACATACATACACACACATGCATATATATATAGACGTATGCAGGGGCTCACACATACGCATACATCCATATACACACACGAATGCATTTACCCACCCATATACATGCATACATGTATATACAAACACATATACAGATTCGTATACATCCATCCACCCATATATATATGGACACACGCACCCACAATCACACACACATACATATTCATACACCCATACCTTACATATATATTGGTTGAAGTTTTCTTTCTTTCCTAATCCAAGCACATATTCATACATGTAGTCACCCAAACATAAGTGCACGTACACACAAACAAGATGAAGGATAGATAACAAATGATATATATATGCACACACACGTATACACAATCACACACATACACGCATACATACACATAAATATATATGCATAGACACATATGTATGTACATACACATACACATACACACGTATAATTTCTAATTGTTTGTTAAGTTTAGGGAAATGCTATTATACTGGATATGGATGTGCGCGCCCGTGAAAGTGTGTGTTTTATTATGCTTGTTTTGTTTCGTGTGTGAAGGTGCACATTTACCCAAGTATGCATGCGTGTATTTTGTGTTTTGCCTATCTATGTGTATAATTATTGAGAGATGTTCAAGGCGGGGTTGAACTTTGCTATGAAGTTTTTTTTCCTGTGTTAGTAAGTAGAAGTAGTTGTCAGTTTGGAAGATGGGCATTATCTCGAATCTGCCTCCACTGCATGTGTGTATATGCTGTGATACATGCAGGTGTCTATTTTCCGCGATTTTGATGTTGGATCGGTGTAGGGCTACTCTATTACTAAGGTTTTTTTGTGGCGCCTATGTAGGATTTATTGCATGCTGCACATTTTATTACATAGACCACGTTTTTGAGGTGCAATCTAGTTTTTTTTTTTTAATTTTGAGTGTTTTTATGGGGTTCGTGAATGTGTATGTGTTTCCCTCTAATATTATGTTGCAGACTCCACATCGTTGTTTGTTGCATTTTGTGACTCCTTTTGTGGTGTCTTGATTTTGTGTGTATATATATATATATATATATATATATATATATATATATATATATATATATATATATATAGTCATCCACATAGAGTACTGTTTCGCTGTTTCACAGCTCATCAGTGCGGCTGGATAGGTAACTGCCTCAAGTCATAATCGAAACCAGACCGTCCAAATGACAGTCAAAGCTTCTCACCATTGCGCTATACGGTTGCTGCTGTGAGGGTAATGAATTTAACGATGTTTTGACATCGTCCAAATGCCTCCGCTCGATTTGTATACACAAAGAGCGTCGCTTATTACGCTTATGGCAGTTTGTATATCACTTTCCAATACGCTCAACCGAAGATAGGGAGCATTATAGTCATCCACATACAGTAGTGTTTCGCTTTTTCACAGCTCATCAGTGCGGCTATATATATATATATATATATATATATATATATATATATATATATATATTAGTTATTATTTCAAAACTAAAATTTATTAGTTTTTATTCTAAACATTTAAAAAACATAAGTTTTTTTGTATGTCTTGCATGTGTTTCATTGAATAGCGGACGACCATATATATATATATATATATATATATATATATATATATATATATATATATATATATATATATATATATATATATATATATATTATAATTCAATAACTTGAGTTTTATTTCTTCCGCCCGTCACACCAATAATTTCCTGGGTTGTCCAAACTTCCAACTTTCAAACTTCTGTATACGTAACGCACCTTCTCTCAACTCCCAACGAACTTCTGCTAATTCAACTTATTTCTTCGAAATCAAACTTCAAAATGAACGACCCTCTAAAAAGTCAACCCTCTTTTATCTCCAACCAGGAGCATCTCATTTGCATATCGCGTGGTCACATTGCAGGCATATAAAGAGATAAGGCAGCCATTTTTGTTTCTTTCTTCTTCATTCATTTCATTCCACGACCGACCCGTTGAATTATGCACACGTGCTAATTAGGTAAGTCGCACGTTTCCCTACACTCCCCCCTGATTTCATGATCACACACAGGGCAGGGGGGCAGTCGTCTTTGTCGGGTACTTCTTCGAAGAATCGGGGGAAGCACTTCCTCATTGCCATCTTCCTCATTACCACCGTTAATGCCACCAGTCTGTTCCATTATCCCCTCTCGTGGTTCCCCATGCGGTGTTTCACAATCAGGGCAAGAGGGCAGTATCTGTCTTTGTCGGGTACTCCTTCGAATAATCGGAGGCATCACTTCCTCGGTTCCATCTTCCTCAGTATGTTCCATCATTCCCTCTTGTGGTGCTATAGGCGGTGTTTCACAATCACAGCGGGTGTGCAGTATTCGTCTTTCTCGGGTAATTTGATGAGGAACTGGTGGTATTACTTCCTCATGTCCATCGTCCTCATCACTATTGCTACTAGTATGTTCCATCTTTCCCTCATCTGGTTCTGTAGGTAGTGTTTCTATGCTCACCTGTAGGGACAGTAGGCCATCAGGATCATCCCTGAACTGTATGTGATCTTCCTGATTTTGTCTATTTTTCCTCTGCAAAATTTTACAGTGCACCCAGCATTTGGGGTTTTTACTCAAGCACGGTCTCCCACTTGATATGGTGTATTGACAACGCTAACCACTGATAGTGTGACATTAATTCCTTTTATACGCTGTTCATAGCGGTAAATCCCATTAGCTGGTGCAGTTTCTGGTGTTGCATCGTCCCTTGGTGTCACATTATACCAGTACACAGCTTCTGGAATAGAACACTGTGTCCTGGCCGCAATTCTTTTAATGGTGCGGTGACACCGCTCCGCTATACCGTTACCTTCTAGAAATTATGCACATCGGTAACGCATTCTAATCCCCCATTCCTGCGTGAATTTCTTAAATTCTTGACATCAAAATGTAGTGGCGTTATCAGTCAGAATTTCCAGCGGGCACCACGTTCAAAAAAGACAACGGCCTCCACATACAGTGCCTGGTATTCCCAGATGGTCACCCATCTGGTATTGACCAAACTGAACATTGCTTAACTTCAGTAATCTAGCGAGAACCTATATATGCCATACATCCTTCCATATAGATAGATAAGCAACTCCTACATACAGCATCTAGTATTTCCAAATGGCCACCAAACCGGAAGTGACGTAGGTTTAAATTAAGGCTAGCCAATCGAAAAGAGGAGATGACTTTCGAAAATATCGGCAGAAAAAGCCACCCCTCCCTGTTGAAAAGTGCCCAGTTGAGGGTGAAGAAATTAATGTTTTAGCCAATGTTTCGGTATTTGTCGTCTGAAGGATCGAACTTCAAAATGTTACTGATCTTGTGAAAGTCCGTCGCCTCTATCGAAAGTTTTAGGCAGACATGCAAACATACATACATACATTTATATATTGGTATCTCAAATTTTCGACCCAAATCGATTAAAAAGCTTGCCCTATCTCTGAATAACTTTTATGTAAAATTTAAAATGTTTAGACTAGGAATTGTCTGAGTAATTGTGTAGAGACTGCAGAGGTCAATTAATTTTTTAAATTTGATCCCTATTATGTCCCCTTAACATTTATTGTTTTCCACTCAAATCAAGTTATTATGTTATATCCATGTTCAAGGAACCTATATCTAAAATTTCAATTGTTTATACCGAAAATTGTCGGAGGAGTTTGTTAGAGTTCTCAAAGGTAAAATCGTTGAACTTATACCCCTTAACAGCAAAATGTCTTACCGAAAACGGATTACAAAGATTGTCCCAAATCTCAGTACCCTGTATATCAAATTTCGAGTCTGTAAACGGAAAATTGACAAAGTTATTGTGTAGGGAAATGTACACACACACAGACAAACACACAGACACATTCACACACACACACAAACACACACACACACACACACACACACACATATATATATATATATATATATATATATATATATATATATATATATATATATATATAGCATGTGTGCCCGGCGTTGCCCGTTTGGAGGTGTATGCTAAGCAAAAAAAAAAAAAAGGTCAATTTTTAAAAAAAATTTGACCCCTATCATGACCCCTTAACATTTATTGTTTTGGGTTCAAATAAAGTTATTAAGATAGATCCATGTCCAACGAACCTATATCTGAAATCCCAATTGTTTAGACCCAAAATTATCGGAGGAGTTTGGTAGAGTTCTTAAAGGTAAAATAGTTGAACTTTGACCCCTTAATTTCTGGCTGAAAACCGATCGCATAGATTTTCTCAAATTTCAGTAACCTGTATATCAAATTTCGAGTCTGTAAACTAAAAATTAACAGAGTTATTGCGAAGGAAAATGTACACAGACACACAGACAGACAGACAGACACACACACAGATACGTTCACTTTTATAGATATACTAGCATGGGTGTCCGTCGTTGTCCGGGTGTTTGGAGGTGTATGCTGAGAAAAAAAAAACAAAAAAAAAAACAAAAACGGTCAATTTTTTAAAGTTTGCTCCCTATTATGACCCCTTAACATTTATTGTTTTGGGCTCAATTCAAGTTATTAAGTTAAGACAGACACTTTCACTTTTATAGACATACTAGCATGAGTGCCCGGCGTTGCCCTGCTATTTGGAGGTGTATGTTGAGCAAAAAAAAAAAAAAAGGTAAATTTTTTTAACTTCAACCCCTATTATGACCCCTTAACATTTATTATTTTGGGCTCAAATCAAGTTATTAAGTGAGATAAATGAACAAGGAACCTATATCTAAAATTTCAAGTGTTCAGACCCCAAATTATTGAAGGAGTTTGGTAGAGTTCTCAAAGGTCAAATCGTTGAACTTTGACCCCTTAACAGCTAAATTTCTGGCCGAAAACCGATCACATCGATTTTCCCAAATCTCAGTAGCCTGTATATCAAATTTCGAGTCTATAGACTGAAAATTAACAGAGTTATTGCGTAGGGAAATGTACACAGACACACACACAGACACACACAGAGACACTTTCACTTTATATATATATATATATATATATATATATATATATATATATATATATATATATATATATATAGAGAGAGAGAGAGAGAGAGAGACAGATAGATAGATAGATAGATAGATAGATAGATAGATAGATAGATAGATGTATAAAATTTTATATCATATGCATGAAATTTTATATCATACTAGCATTTCAGCCCGGCGTTGCCCGGGTGTTTGGAGGTGTATGCTGAGCAAAGAAAAAAAAAAGAGTAAATTTTTTTTTTTAATTTGACCCCTATTATGACCCCTTAAAATTTATAGTTTCGGGCTCAAATCACTTTATTAAGTTAGATCCAGGTTCAAGGAACCTATATCTAAAATTTCAAGTGTCTAGACCCAAAATTGTCGGAGGAGTTTGGTAAAGTTCTTAAAGGTCAAATCGTTGAAATTTGACCCCTTAACAGCCAAATTTCTGGCTGACACCCGTCACATCGATGTTCCCAAATCTCAGTACCCGGTATTTCAAATTTCGAGTCTATAGACTAAAAATTGACAGAGTTATTGCGTAGGGAAATGTACACAGACAGACACACAGACACACAGACAGACAGACAGACACGTTCACTTTTATAGATATATAGATGTGTAAAATTTTAGCAGATAACTGTATTGGCAGCAACTGCTGGTATTCGAAAGGTCTGTCTTAAAACTGTCATTCTCCTTTAATGTTGAAAAATTTACTTTTCATACATACAGGAATTTTGAACCATCTGGAGTTCTTTTTAACAGTGTCAACTACATCCGACTTACCGTGGTTGTCCAGCAAGGCAACCCGATGTTGCCCGGCACTAGGCTGGCATTACATCCACCCCTCCCTCTTGTCAATGGCCTCCTGCAATTTCTTTTACATGGCCTCCTGAACGTTGACTCGAGAATAGTAAGTTTACAAAATAATCAATAAAGGAAAATTGACAAAATGTTCTTGGATTAATTGTCCACTTGGCATGCAAAAATGTTCTGGTCTATTGGAGTTTTTTTATATTCGCGTATATATTCGATATAGCCTTGTATGCGAAAATAAAGAAAATGACTATAAATTCAATAATTAAGCGTGCAATTGAGGAAGAAAAATCACGTTTAGTTCGCTATCAGCTGAACGTGAGTTTTCTGCTTTCTTAAACATTGTTAACGAGACTAAACTAAACTAAACTAAAAAAAAAAAAGACTTCTGTCTCAATCACACTTTTTAAGTATTGCAGATTGCTGACCTAGCGGCAACTCTGTTGATAATCGCTTGGACCGTCCAAAAACTGTCATCCTCATTTAATATTGAGATATTTGCTTTTCTGATATACAGGGATTTGGGATCAGCGGACGTTCTATTGTTATTTTTTTGAAAATGTTAACCACACATTACTCACTGTGATTGCCCAGCAAGATAACCCGGCACTGCCTGGCGCTAGGCTAGTGTTGCAATATTCTATCGTATTGACCATTGCTTCTTATCTTCTTTCTCAGTATATTATTTTTATTCATTTAACGCGTATTATCAACCCATGTATTCCTGCCGCTACAAAATGCTATTTATATTTTACTAGCCTGGGTGCCCGGCGTTGCCTGTGTGCTTGTAGGTGTCTGTTGAGCAAAAAAATAAAAATAAAAGTTGTAGTAGGCAGGCAAGCTCGAACCCGTGACGCGAAGACGGAAAAGAAAGTGGAGGTGTGTGTAAGTGTGTTGGTTGTGCAAAAAAAAAAAAAAAAAAAAAAGAAAGAATATTGCAAGCGCAAAAAAAGTGGTAATAAGCAGGCAGGATCGAACCCGTACCGCAAATGAGGAAAAGAAAGTGAAAAAAAAAAACGTGACGCGTTAGCTGTTGCACCCATCGCTAAACCGGAAGTGACGTAGGTTTAAATTAAGGCTAGATAATCGAAAAAAGGCGATGAATTTCGAAAATATCGGCAAAAAACGACCCCTCCATATAGAAACGTGCCCAGTTGAGGGTGAAGGAATTAATGTTTTTGACCAATTTTTCTATGTTTGTCGTCCGAAGGGTCGATCTTCAAAATGATACCGATCTTGTTAGGATCCGTTGTCCCTGTCGAAAGTTTTTGCGAGACATACACGCACACACATGCATACATACATACATACATACATTCAAACAGACAGGTGAGATTTATATTATAGATTAAGTTGTTATTTTTACATGTTTCATCCTGAATATGTGCAAGATGCTCAAGTACGAATGGATGTGCGATGATTATGATGTGTTGTGGTGGAACAGTTGGTTGATGAAATACATGAATGAGTAAATTTGAGGCATGAAAGTTGTGGCGTGACAATTTTCGAACATTTGTGGACAACTATGAACTGAAATTTCATTGGTCGAGCTGTTTTGTTGTTGAAGATTATGAAGTAAAAAAGGTCTTTGTTGCAATATTTTTGATATAGTGAAAGGGTATGACTTAGGAAAATTGGAAGGTTCTATTTATAAACACCGGCGATAGGAACTGGCCAATCAAATGGAGCCATATTCTGCTTGCGACCAATCGACATCTAGAATTGCTTTATAATAATTATTGAATCTTTTAGCATTCCCACACATAATTTTTTCATGTCCGCACATGTTCGAGACTTATACAGAACAGTTTACCCCCAAAAAACTCTTCATCTCCAAGACTTGTACAGAATAGCTACCCATCGGAAACTCTTCTGACATTAAACATGGTTTTCAATTCAAAAGTCTTAGTTGTGAATTAGAATTTTTAAAGAGTTTAGAGAGACGAGTACAGAAAAAGTGACTCGGTCTTTCGTCTCGACAATAGGGCCGAAACTTGTAGAAATCTGGTTGGGAGTCAACTAATGTATTCTCGAAGATGCAGTGGACGTTTATAACTGAAAACTGTGTTAAGATTAAATTCAATAATTTTCACGTTTACACATAGCGTTTCCTACATTATCTAGAGGAAGATTTTCAGTCTGTAGTGAAATGATCGTTAAAAATGGAGGGTAACGTTTAACGCTGCCAAGACAAAGCTCGTTTCTTTTAATAATTACATGTAACCTTACCAACCTCCAATAGCTATGGCTAAAGATACTTTACCTGAAAGCACTTCGTTCAAGCACCTTGGCTTAATGTTCACAGGAAACATGATTTAGAATAGATACATCGAGATCATTGCCAAGGCTGCTGCAAAGAAGGTGGGCTCTCTCTCTCTCTCTGCCGTGTTAGAAAGTTAATTACACCTGAAATTATCCTGTACCTCTACAAAGGCACCATTCGCCTATATATGGATGGTTGGTTGTTTTTGTTTTACGGCATATCAACCTTTTTCGGGTTATTTAATGCCGAATCCAAAGATTTTGAAGAAAAATATTTTTAATAGAATATATTTGTTGTTTTCACGTCGGTTTCTATTTAACCCATAGTTGGGACCCTAACAGGTACTACCACTTCGGGTCAGAGTGGACCTGGGAGCAATGGTAATTAAAGAGTGGCTCCACACTCCCCAAAGCCCACAAGCTGGGACTTCACCACTGGATATAGTTTAAGGTCATATCCCGGACCCCCATTGAGGGACTTTTACCCTCTGCAGGGGGGCAGTTGGCGTATTCTAATGCCCCACCGACAGGGCCGCCCATATATGGAGTACTGCTGTCATATTTGGGCTGGTGTATCTGTTACTAGTCTCTCGCTCCTAGTCAGGGTCTAAAAGAGAGTCGCCAACCTGATTTTTTTTACATGTAGGTCACCACTTATCAAGGGCCGATAGCCACTCAGGGATAAGGGTTATTACGTGTACAGTAATCAATGATATAGTATTGTAGTAATCATTAGTATTGGGGGTTTTGATAGAGTGTCTTACTTAAGGGGGCGGTCTGTCAGGAGTTTGTTTATGTTGGACTTGAAGACGTCCAAGTTGTAGTCAGGTGGGAAACAGGCAAGCGGAAATAGGTCCTGAACTGTTATCTAAGCTTCAGCCCTTGTCCCATCGACGAAATGTTGCAACCCTTTTCCTGTTCTACAAGTATTTTAATGGTGGATACTCTGACTACAAGCACTTGTACCCCCTCAACGAAAATACCCCCGACAAACCGAACAAGCAGCGAAGTCTCACCCCTACACAGTCGAGATCCCTAGATGTAAGAAAGCTTTCTACTCTAATAACTTCTTCCCCAGAACTGCAAGAATTTGGAATTCTCTTCTGGTTTCCTGCTTCTCCAACTGTACTGACATGCAGAAGTTCAAGTGTAATGTGAACAGACATCTTGCTGCTAAACTCCCTACATAATACCCCTGCAACTTGAGTCCCTGATAGGGGGACTACATCAAAATGGCAATGTGCCTTGTTTGGTGTGAAAATGTAAAAAAAAAATAAAAGAATTGACAAATAAAACGGTTTAGGATTAAATACAAAATATTTACTAATTAAAAAATCTAAGAAATTTAACAACGGAATAAACATTAGGGGAGTTATTGCGTCGGGTGGTCAATTAGAAATTATGATGTAAAAAATGTGATTGAAAATTTTCAAAGATTGCCGACAGTATGGCTGTGTGTTGGAGGAACCGGTTGCTAGTTTCCATGTCAACTTTTATATTCTTGACGGCACAGCGGACATTTTTTAAGTGAAAACATTGTTTAGAATAATTCTGAAAATTGTTACACGTACGCATATTGTCTTTTTCAATCTTTCGATTGAAGTAAAAATTGATAAATACAACGGTGTGATTTAAAATGCTAACAAAGGTAAAATACGTTCCTCTTCTGTAATTAGATATTTAACAACTTAGTATAAACCTGTTTGCGTACAGTCTGTAGTTCCATGTAGACAAAATGAATGAAGATAAAAGAAATAAAATGGCTGCCTTTTCTCTTGATACGCTTGCGATATTGTCACATAACATGCAAATGATATGCTTCCGGTTGGATATAAAAAACCTGATTTTTTCAGAGACGGGGTGGATTTTGGATTTGAATGTCAGAGTAGCAAGTGTTGTCAGCAGTGCGTCGTGTTCTAGAGTCGAGTGTTGGAGTTGAGTTTTGGACAGCAGAATGTCGAGATTTAGAGTAGCGAGTTTTTGGTAGCAGTGTGTCGAATTTAACATTTGATTGTTTTAACCACAGATTAATTACAAAGTATTAACCAATTTAAAAAGATTTGATAACGAAATAAACATTTAATCATTGGGTTTCATCGATTTGGACATGTCGGTTTATGGGTAGCAACCGTTTTATATTACTAGATCGAATCTTCAGCACTGTTTTAGTAAGAGGTCGTGTCACGTGACCAAATTGGTATTATCAATCAATAAAAGATGTCATTTTTTTTTTAATATAAAAGTACATATTAAAAATGCAACGCTATAGAATAAGTGAGTTGAAATGGTCATACGACAAGCCGAGAGTTGTGGTGGGGAAAGAATCCTTCACGCCAGTTCTTGTGTTCTTTTAATGCAATTCGTTGGACGAGTTGTTGCGCCGAGTAACCAATTGGTAATTATGGAGTAAAAAAAAAGTTATTCATTTTTTCAATTTAGAAATTTAAAAATGTTTAGTTCTGAGAGCCAAAGACAAAAGATGTGGCTCGCCCCCCCCCATCATCGAAATTATGGCTGAAGCTTAGAGGTTGCGATTTTTTAGCTCTTGCATTCTTACAGACATGGCGGACATTTTTAATTGGAAACATTTTTATAGATGGAATATGTGTACATATGCCCGCTGATGTGCACGTGTGCTGATGGTCTGGTTGGTTGATTAGAATAGGCGAGGTGAAATTTCATTAGTCGAGCGGTCGTGTCGCGTGATCAAATTGATATTATCACTCAATGAAAGATATTTTTATGAACGCACATCTTAAAAAATGTAAAATGATAGAATAAGTAAGTTGAAATGTTCATACGACAACCCGAGAGTTCTGGTGGAGAATGTATATTCCACGTTCTTGTGTTCTAAGAGAAATGTCGCATAACTTGTTTATGACATGTCGTTTCCAAATTGGTTTGAATATATTTCAAAATACTGACATTTGTGGATAAATACAAGATTCGTTGGATGAAATGTTGTGCAGGGTGGCCAATTGGAAATTATGAAGTGAAATCGTGTAACTGAGCGCGTATAAGCACGTGGAAAAAATAGGCTGTAGGATAGCTGGTTTGCGAGGATATTAGCAGCAGCAGCGGCAGCAGCCGAACAAACGCACCTATGCAAATTAGGAAGTCTGCAACAAGAGAAAGAAAAAAAAGGACACCACGTGATGGGCAGAAGAAAAAGTACGGTTGAAAAAGAGACGTGTAAAGTCGAAGATGATAATGGCTGGCTACAGCCGGCATGTAGTGGAGCAGAAAGAAAAACGCGATCAGGGGAGATGGACATGTGGTTTAGAATTTTAAAAGTGTTTAGTTTTTGGAGACGAAAACATAAAAGATGACTTGGTCCCCCAACCCTGGCAATATGGCTGAAGCTTTAAGGAACCAGTTTTATTTATTTTCCATGCCATCTCTTGTATTCATGAAGATGCTGCTGGTGTTTGTATCTGAAAACATTGGAATAAATATGCTCATTTCTCGGAGGTGACAGTTGTCTAGTGATTAACGACACGGACTGACGATCTGAATGTTCCAACCTCGAATCCAGTTTGTCACAGAAAACTCACTTTCAGTTTGGATATTGGCAACCTTCACGTGGTGCCTCCCGAATAAACCTGATGTCTTTCTAGAAAGAATTCTGACTAGAAAAATATCGGGCAAACCAATGCCACTAATAGAATCTTTGGATTCATATGATATGATGGTGATGATTTTTACATTTAGGCACTTAGTCTCTTCGATGTTTTGAAGTAGAAATTGATTAAATATCGAATGCAATAATTTTATGTATCAAAACCGATGACATTGAGTTCTGTTAGAATCACCTTCAAACCAACAGAATGATACTGCTGTTTACCTAAATTACAGTGACAACAAATCTCTTAAATGCTCCAGCACACTCTGCAATCCAATTAAAACCAGAATTAAATAGGCGATGGCAGTGAATGGACATGCTCTCCAGGGGATTTCTTTTAAACGAAAATTGAAATCTATGATCTTATTAACCTTATGAAAATGGATTTTGTAGTTTTGGGTTTTTGGTTTGAAATTGTCATACCTCTGTACGTACGCATGCTGCGGTCCAAACTAACGATCTATGGAAGCTATTTTTTTTTTAATTATTTAAGCCGGCACTATCTTATTTGCATATGGGTAATGAGATTTCACGTTACTTCGCGAGATCTTCCAGCATATAATCGGGCGCAGCCGCCATTTTGCTTTTCTTTTCTGTTTGTAACAGGACCTTACACGCTACAAAAATCTCATGTAGAAATTTAAACTAAGTTCCTTCAACTACGAAAGGCAACTTAAAATTTTATCACAGAGAAGAATTTAATGTCTTAGAATGAACTATATTAGTTTAACTTTTAGCATTTATATCATTCTGTGATTTTACTTTTTGTTTAAATCATTTATATCAGCTATAATAAAACATAAATGAACGAATGTTTTAGTTTCCTTTAATGGTTTTATTTTAGAGAAAATTGGGAGAGAGAGAGAGAGAGAAAGAGAGAGAGAGAAAGAGAGAGAAAGAGAGAAAGAAACTAATGCTCTCTTAGCTATAAAATTATCCGGAAAGTCCTTTCTTAGCAATATTTATACAATAAAAATGGTTATGAACTGTACCTTTTGAAACTTTCTACTCTTGTGCAAGTGCTCTAACATATAAATTTTCTTTTCATCAACATCCAAATTCCAGAGTCTTCCGCTGCGAGTGTCATATTCAAAACTGATGTTTCCCATTTTGAATTTTGCAAACAAATTCCGAACAGTTGATTCTCGTATAGTATTGTCACCCTTCACAAATGCCCTTGGAAACTTAAAGAGTATTTTCTACTTTTTTGAAGAAAAAAGTAGAACTACACAAATATGGAATTCGTTGCAATACATTTACTTGTAATGAGGTTTAGCTAAAAGTAAATAAATTCTAAAAAAACTTTTGTCAGTAATAAAAAAAAAAAGTACGCGTAATACATGCGAAGTTTTATCTGTGACTAGGGGAGGGGGGCCGGCTTTGCTCGGCTTTGCTCGACTTTGTCCGGCTTTGCCCGGGCGTAAAATACGCTTAAATATGATATTTTAATTTGTCCAGATTTTGTATATATTATTATAGTCGTGATTTCAAAAGTAACATATTTGAATGCCATCAGCTAGAATCGAAACCGAAGCATTCAAAGCAGGGGACGTTACAATTGCATGACACGCATATGAACTGATTAAAAATTAAAAACTAAGATGAATGTACAAAATTTATAAGGATTTTTCCACTTTTAACCCCTTTTTGACTCCTTAAAAACTATTTTAACCGGCTAAAGACCCATAAAAGAACGACCCTTAAAAAATGCAGCCGCTCTGCGACTTTGAGTTTCGGAGGAGATAGAGTTTGAACATATGAAGACAGACAGACATATAGCATTTTATATATTAGACTAGCGGGGCGGGAGGCTTTTCCCGGTCGTAAAATACGCTTAAATTTGATATTTGAATGTGTCCAAATTTCATATATATTATTATAGAGTGATTTAAAAAAAGTATTTGGGTGCCATCAGTTAGAATCGAAACCGAAATAAAAACTGTAGCATTCAAAGCTGGTGACGTTACCACGGTACAAATATGACACGCATATAAACCGATTAAAAATTAAAAATAAACTAAGATGAATGTACAAAATGTATAACATTTTTTTTCAATTTTGACTCTTTTTGGCCCCTTAAATACTATTTTAACTGACTAAAGACCAATAAAAGAACGGTCTGTAAAAATCCAATAATTTGGGGCTCCTAGTGCCGCTCTGCGACATTTAGTTTCGGGAGAGATAGAGTTTGAAAATATGAAGAGAGACAGACAGACACATAGTCTTATATATTACATTTAAGTAAAAAGTTCATAACCTTCTTAAAAGTCTTCAGAAACCTGGACTTTTAAAGCGCTAAGGATTGTCTAGACAACATAATATGTACGTACGTACGTGTGTATGTACGTACGTATGTGTGCATGTACGTGCGGGGGTGTTATGTCCCTATATACATACAAATGTATCGAATTTTTCTATCGAACCTGGGAGTCTTCATGGAACCCTTTATTTAATCAACGAGTATAGAATGGCTTCGTTCTATCAGCCATGACTGAGTAGAAGTATTAAATAATTCGAAATTGTATTCTTAGTATCGCTTGCACTGATGGTTGAACCATCAACCGACTGGATTGAATAAAAATTTATGTTAAAAACTTCGTGCAGATTCCTGAGTTCGACAGAAAGATTCCTGAATTCCACAGAAAAATTCACGAGTTCGACAAGATACATCCGAAGAATATCGGAGATTACATCGGCCGAAACGTTGTGAGGATAACACTCAATATTAGGACAGTAGTGTGAATAATTCAAATAATACAACTGATAACTTCAAAAATTCAGAAACATGAAATCCCAATAGTTTGAATTCTTAAATATTGAATTAAGATTCCTTCT
>NC_136504.1:16050956-16340956 GCF_053919585.1 Euprymna scolopes | reverse complement strand
AATAATAAATATTTTGTATAATATTAAATACATTGTATAAGATAGAATACCTTGTATAATATTAAATACATTGTATAATATTAAATATATTGTGTAATATAAAATGCTTTGTATGATATTAAATATGTTGTATATGATTTAATACATTGTATAATATTGAATACATTGTATAATATTTAATACTTTGTATAATACGTAATAAATTGTATAATATTAAATACCTTGTATTATAATAATAATATTGAATACATTTTATAATATTTAATACTTTGCATAATATGAAATACATTGTATAATATTAAATACCTTGTATTATAATAAATACATTATGAGATATTAAATACTTTATATAATATTAAATATTTTGCAGGATATTAAATAAATTGTATAATATTAAATGCATTGTATAATATTAAATACTTTATATAATATTAAATACTTTGTATAATATTAAATACATTATATAATATTAAATACTTTATATAATATTAAAGACTTTTTATAATATAAAATACATTTTATAATATTAAATACTTTGTATAATATTAAATATATTCTATAATAATAAATACTTTGTATAATATTAAATACATTGTATAATATTAAATACAATGTAAAACATTAAATCTTTTGTAGAACATTAAATGCTTTGTATAATATTGAATACATTGTATAATATTAAATACATTGTATAATATTAAATGCATTGTATAATATTAAATACATTGTATTAAAATAAATATATTGTATAATATTTAATACATTTTTAATATTAAATGCACTGTATAATATTAAATACTTTGTATAATATTAAATACTTTGTATAATACTAAATACTTTGTATAATATTAAATACTTTATATAATATTTAATATTTTGTATGATAGTAAATACATTGTATAATATTAAATATTTTGTATAATATTAAATACTTTGTATAATATTTAATACATTGTATAATATTTAATACATTGTATAATATTAAATACATTGTATAATATTAAATACACTGTATAATATTAAATACTTCGTATAATATTCAATACATAGTATAATATTAAATACTTTGTATAATGTTAAATACTTTATATAATATTAAATGCATTGTATAATAATAAATACTTTGTATAATATTAAATAAATTTTATAATATTAAATACATTGCAAAGTATGAAATACATTGTATAATATTAAATACATTGTATAATATTAAATAATTTGTATAATATAAAATGCATTGTATAATATTAAATTCTTTATATAATATTAAATACGTTGTATAATATTAAATACTTTTTATAATATTTAATACATGGTATAATATTAAATACTTTGTATAATATTAAATGCATTGTATAATATTAAATACATTGTATTATAATAAATACTTGTATAATATTAAATGCTTTATATAATATTAAATATTTTGTATGATATTAAATATATTGTATAATATTAAATACTTTGTATTATATTAATTACTTTGTATAATATTTAAAAAGTGTATAATATTAAATACAGTGTATAATATTAAAATTGAATAATGTTAAATACTTTTTATAATAATAAATAAATTGTATAATATTAAATACTTTATATAATAATAAATATTTTGCGTAATATTTAATCTTTATATAATATTTAATACATTGTATAATATTAAATACCTTGTATAATATTGAATACTTTGTATAATATTAAATACTTTGTATAATATTAAATACTTTGTATAATAGTAATTAATTTGTATAATATAAAATGTATTGTATAATATTAAATACTTCATATAATATTAAACACTTTGTATAATATTAAATACATTGTATAATATTAAAGGAATTGTATGATATGAAATACTTTATATAATATCAAACACTTTGTATAATATTAAATACATTGTATAATATTAAATGCATTGTGTAATCTTAAATACTTTGTATTATAATAAATACATTGTACAATATTAAATACATTGTATAATATTTAATGCATTGTACAATATTAAATACTTTGTATAATAAGAAATGCATTGTATAATATTAAATGCATTGTACAATATTAAATACTTCATATAATATTAAATACATTGTATAATAATAAATGCATTGTATAATATTAAATACGTTGTACAATATTAAATACTTCATATAATATTAAATACATTTTATGATATTAAATACTTTGTATGATATTAAATACTTTGTATGATATTAAATACTTTGTATAGTAGTAAATGCATTGTATAATAATATATACATTGTATGATATTAAATACTTTATATAATATTAAATGCATTGTATAATGTTAAATACTTTATATAATATTAATTACATTTTATAATATTAAATACTTTAAGGCGGTGAAGTGAAAAGGGAAAAATTAAACAGAAAATTAACTGAAAAATATATGGTTGTTTAAAGAAGAAAAGGCGACCAAAACATGATAAAGGAAAACAGGATACGAAGAAAAATTACAAGAAGCATAAACGAAGAAAAAACTACAAAACATATATAACAGAATGAAATAGACAGCAAATACAACGGAAAAGACAGGGAAAATGAAACGATAAAAAAATTGAACAAAAAGTCGATAAAAGAAAAGAGTCGATAAAAGATATTAAAAATGATGGATAAGGGAGACGCCAAAATAATAGAAACAGAAGAAAGAAACCGAAAAAAAAAAGACGGGACAGAAAAAAACGACGAAAAAAGAAATTAAAAAAAAAGAAACAGAAAATAAAATCGACGGAAAAATTAAAAGACGTGACATAAATAAGAAACCAAACAAGAAAAAATGGGAAAATAAATTGAAGAGAAATTAACGCAGTAATGAAAAGGAAGAAAAAATAGAATGATGCTAAATAGGAAGAAGAAAGAAACAGAAGGAAAACGAAAAAAAAAACATTAGTAAAAAAAGATGGAAAAAAGAAACAAGAGAAGAAAACAAAAGAAATAAGAGACGAGGAGAGAAAATAAATAGAAAAAAAATAAGACAATAAACAGAGAAAATAATATAGATAGAAAGAGAAAGAGAGGTGAAGGCAGGGAAAGAGAGAAAGAGAGTAAAAGGAAAGAAATAGGGAAGTGAATTAAAAAGTAACCGAAGAAATAATATTGTAGTAATGAACAGAAATTAAGAAAAGTGAAAATATAATAAAGCATAGAATTTATAGAAAAAAACAGGATAAAAAGAGGCCGAAAAAATAAAGAAATAAAGTGAGGGAAACGAAAACAACAGTATGAGGAAGGTAAGATAAAAATAGAAGTCAAGAAGAGAAAACAAACATAAGAGATAAGAAACAGAACTTGCAATAAAAGAAAAGTAAGAGAAGAGAAAAATAAAGACAGACGGAAAAAGAAACAATAAAACATAAAACGGATTAATTAACGGAATTTAAAAAAAAACGGAAAAAAAGAAAAAGATGTGGAAAAAGAAAAGAAAAAGTAAATCAAAAGAGATTGTAAAAAGGAAAAAAAATAAGGAAAATATACAACAATACAACAAAGTAGGAGAAAATACAGACGGTAAAAAATAAAGTAGATAGAAAAAGCAAAGAGACAAAAAAAAAAAAAACGAACAGAAAAAAACAAAAACAACAAAAAAAACGATAAAAATAAACAGAATAAAAAAGAAACGAAATGAAAAAGAAATTGGATGAAAAGAGATAATAGAAAAACGAGAAAAATAGTGACGCTAAAAAGAAGAAAAGAAGATGAAAAAAGAAACGAAAAGAGATTGAAAAGAAAAGACAAAAAGAAACCCGGAAAAGAAACAGGGACGCGAAAAAAAGAAGAAAAACACACCCGAAACAAATAGAAACAGAATAAAAAAAAAAGAAACGCAATGTAAAATAAATATGACGAAAAGAGACGTAAAAAGAAATAAAGAAAAAACTATTTTCGTCCAATGTTGTGTTAGATCGAAGCTGACTTTTGTAACTCACTATATTTAAGATGCAGCGCGTAAGTCTATCAATTCAGTTTCACAGTCCATTACCAGTCTAATGGGATTAGGGAGGGGGTAGCAGTTCAGAGTTGATTAATCCGCAGACGATTGAAACGAGGCGAATAAAACCCGGAAAGTCTTATAGGCAAGATTTTTTTTCCTGGAATAAAACTGTGGAAAGTATTTTGTAGTAAAAAGTAATTGACATAATTCAATGCTTCTGATTTTTTTTTGAGATAAGGATTGATAATTTGTATCATTTGTTTTATTCGGACTAATGTTCTCATCTTGGGTGTTATTTTTTTACTAGGTTTCGGTATATGTAACCTTCGATCTTCTACGAGTGTATCTGGTCAAACTCGGGGAATTTTACGTCGAACTTGGAAATCTGCACAAAATTTCGAACGGAACCCTTTATTTAATCCACAGAGGTAGCATGCGCTGGTTCCGGAATCTATAGCTCGTTAGAAGTCCTTAGTAATTCGCAATTGTATTTTTGAGTGCCGCCCGCATTGATGATTGAACCTTCAACCTCAAGAAGAGTGTAATTTAAAACTGAAATCCAAACAATACGAATAATCTTCACATTGTTTCTATATTATTTGCAAACGCACAAAACGGTGATATATTATCCTCAGCCCGCTGACTAGAGATGGCTCAAATCTGCTGGAGTACGGAATCATCTGAATCCTTAATTCCAACACCAATCTGGAGGTGCTCTTTTTTGCAAGGTAGTCACCACTTATCAATACCCCGAAGCCACTCGGGGATAAGGGTTATTGCATGTACAGTAATCAATAGGATAGTATCGTAGTAATCGTTAGTATGTGAGATTCGATAAAGTGTCTTACTTAAGGAGGCGGTTCATCAGAAATTTGTTTATGTTGGACTTGAAGACATCCAGGTTGTAGTCAGGTGGGAAACAGACAAACGGAAGAGATTTCAACAGGCATGCACTTCTAAGAAAGAAGCTTTGTTCATGGAATCTACGTTTTTTTTTCTTACAATTATTTTTGTCACGTTACATAAAATGTTATTGGAAAAGATATAGAGAGATTTTTAACAATAATATCATTAACCAAAGCAGCCGAACACATGACTGGATGTTTATCACGGCGGGAACACAAAGTCGAAAAATGTGATTTTTAAAGCCAGTGCCCGAGATGAAGCACACTCTGGTTTGTAAAAAAAATAAATAACCTTTCCTCAAAGCGTGAGAAGGCAACGCCTGGGAGAGAAGACACAGGACAATACACATCAGTCAACAAAGAACAAACCATCTCAACAATTATAAAAACTCTGGCGACTTTAGAGCTGAGTGGCATCTCGGCTAGAACTGATTGCACATAATTGTTTATCTTGGTCACGTGTTAAATTACACCAAACTTTTATTTTTTTATTGAAAATTGCTTTCATGTTGAATTTGAAATCTTGCACCCTTTTATAAAATGCATAATTTAATGAATCAATGCTGAAAGTCTCATTAAAATTGGATAATTCTAATTTTTACATCAATAAAAATAATGGATGCATACAATTCCTTCTACCTTCATCGAAACTCTACCTCGCCTTAAAGCTCAACACTTACTCACTGTTATGAAGTAAACTGGTATACCATGGTGGGCTCTCTTTACCGTGCTAGAAAGCTACTTACGCCTGAAAGTATCTTGTACCTCTGTAAGGCCAGCATTCGCCCATGTATGGAGCACTGTTGTCACATTTGGGCTGGTGCATCTGCTACTTGACTCTCACTCCTGGACAGGGTTCAAAAGAGAGTTGCCAACCTGATAGGTCCTGAACTGTTATCTAGGCTTCTGCTTCTGTCCCATCGGCGAAATGTTGCATCCCTCTGCCTCTTCTACAAGTATTTTAATGGTGAATGCTCTGACGAACTACAAGCACTTGTACCCCCTCGACATAAATACCCCCGACAAACCCGACAAGCAGCTAAATCCGACCCATACACAGTAGAGATCTCTAGATGTAAGAAAGCCTTCTACTCCAATAGTTTATTTCCCAGAACTGCTAGACTTTGGAACTCGCTTCCGGGATTCTGCTTTCCCAAGTGTACTGACATGCAGAAGTTCAAGTGTAATGTGAACAGACATCTTGCTACTCATCTCCCTTCATAATATCCATACAATTTATGTCCCCTATTTCAAAGTGGTACTGTGCCTTGTTTGGGGTGAAAATTGAATTTTAAAAAATTAAAAAATGAACTAACCCAGATACTATAATATTAGTTACATTTAACGCTTTATTGACTAGTGCTTCGTGGCAGTTGTGGTCCCAGAATCACGACGTGTACTTCTGTAACATGCCTTTGCTAATACATTTTTTGTTAACTATACAATTGTGTTTATCTTGATTATTACCGACCTGCAAGTCTACAACACTCACTGTAGTAGAGATGGCGGCGAGTGGTAGTGTCATGATGAACAGGTTTGAAACCAAGCGGTATTAGGATTGAAAACTAGCTAACAAGGGTTTGATGGAATTCCAGAAGTTGGCATTAGGATCCGTCGTCTTCATATCGTCTCTACTTCTGTGCCTGGCAAGTGCACAAATCAAAAGACTGAAAGTAGCAATGTTGCTTCGGTCATTCTATTGTTCGTTCTCCGCCAAACCTTTTCCGATTTCGTACGCAACCGTAAAATTTTGTTGCTCACCATGTTGTTGGGGGTAAGAAATGGGGGTAAGAGGACTTCATGCAGATTAAACACCCCTCAGGCACAATATTCGTGAGTTCTAAGCAAAAATTAAACCAGCTTAATGCACACACACATACACTGTTCATTAAAAATGAGTCATTATCGTCACTTAGATTCCATGTAAAATTAACAATTTTTATCCATGAAAAATCAGTTGCAAAAAGCAAATGAAAGAACTTCAAGTGAAAACATAATAATAATAATGATGATAATAATAATAATAACAATAATAATAACAATAATAATAATAATAATAATGATAATAATAATAATAACAATAATAATAACAATAATAATAATAATAATAATAGTAATAATAATAATAACAATAATAATAATAATAATGATAATAATAATAATAATAATGATAATGATAATAATAATAATAATGATAATAATAATAATAATAATAATAATAATGATAATAATAATAACAATAATATTAATAATAATAATAATAATAACAATAATAATAATAATAATAATAATGATAATGATAATGATAATAATAATAATAATAACAATAATAATAATAACAATAACAATAACAATAATAATAATAACAATAATAATAACAATAATAACAATAATGATAACAATAACAATAATAATAACAATAATAATAATAACAATAATAATAACAATAATAATAACAATGACAATAATAATAATAATAATAATAATAATAAGAAGAAGAAGAAGAACAACAACAACAACAACCACAACAAGGGGAACGGTAAGAAAAGAAAGATTGACAGAGAAACTACTAGAAAAACGATTTAGAAAGCTGAACAAAGATGCACGTGAGCGGAAAATCCTCATTAGCAGTCCCTGAGAATGAACTATATTAAAGGTAAAATAGACAAAACACAGAAAAACTGTACATGTAGACTATGTGGTTAAAGAGACGAAAAGGTAACTCACATAATAAAGTTAATGCAGCAAATACGTCAAATAAGGTATACATAAACAGACATGACTGCGATTTGAACATTATTAAACGTTATTTGAACATTATTTGAACACGCAGAAAAATAATGCAGACACAAACTGGAGTATTGGAAAATGAAAACATAAAATTCTCTGAGACATGGTTGTATAATCAGATGAATATATCAAAGCAAAAAGACAGTATATGATGATAAACAACAAAAAGGAAAAAGACGTGCTAAATCGTAGATTTTGCCTTCCTAGCAGTTCACAGGGTGAAGATCAAAGAGACAGAAAAAGGGAGCAAATGCATGGAATTAACTGAAAAGAATATAGAACATGAAAATAATTACGATAATGCCAATAATTGTAAGAATACTAGTGTTGCGTACTGGTCTATACAACATAAGAGAATAAATCGTACATATATAAAATATTCTGCGGTGTCTTTGCATGTATGCATAACAAAAAACGTTCGGGTGTATACAACGTCTTGTTTGTGCCCCTGTGTGTGGGTGGGTATTTTACATATACAATAAACAGGATATCTTTTGCCATTGTGCCATCTCTTCTTTTTAACAACCCCGGACAAAGTTGGTGATTTCATAATCTTTTATTCTTCAGTTATTCTGTCGGGGTTGCAATCTCACCGTTGTCTAACTTTTTGCGCCTTACTCCACATCTCTTTTCGAGTGGATTACCTTATTCAATGTCCGGTCAAAGGCCGATACTCGACTGTTCTTTTCAATTAACTGAACTCCACGTCTATATCTAAAACCATCTTACTAATTCATTACGTCATCACGATGTTGCTCACATAATCAATCTGTTATTATTTCCACATTTCAAAATGGTCTTTTGATTCCAAATTCCTCTTCCAAGTGAAAACATAATTTTCAGAATAAAATTCTATTTTATCAAGTTAACGTTCCTCGCTAGCATTCGTGATACATATTTTCTAAACATTCTATTTTCCTAACATTAACAACGATCATAATAACAATCGCTCAGATTAGTTAGCATCCCCCGGTAATGCTTATATAACACTAGAACATGAAGATAATTATGATAATAATAATTGTATAGATAATAGGAACAATTTCGAAAACCACAAAAAAATTAGGAGAAATCGGAATCAAAGGGATAATTCAGGCCATATAAAGCGCAATAATGAAAACAGGCAAATTCTTAAGGTAAATTCCTAGAAGCAGAAATCATTCTAGATAAAACCGGTGATTCAAACTGGCGACCTAACGTGATAGTATAATCAATATTAAGGCAAATCCCAGCAAATAGTTGATTTAGAAGTCGTAGTAGATCATAGGTGAAGTTGTTGGAGACAGAAAAACGAAGCAAATACGTGGAGTCTGCCAGAGAAATGAAAAAAATATATAGAAAACCACCAAATTTTGTCCAATTCTATTGGCTGTTTTCAATCCTCTTACCTCTTGACCATTATACTCACAATTCAACTATTACAGTAATCCTTATCCTTGCGTTTCTTTTACCTGGATAAATACTCGATTCTTTAGTATGAAATAAAGTATATAAGATTGTCATAATGCAAGAAACACAATAAATAATGGAAACAATGAAAAAATGGGGGAAAAAAAATTCTTGCATACCAAAAAAATTAGCCTCGTTTTCATTTTGAAAATCAGACTATCGCATTCCATTTCAATATGTAACCCGGAAGGAACAATATCATGGCAATCATTTCAGCACAACTCTAATTTTAACAGATATATGGTGTTTCTGTCATACAAAAATGATACAAAATAAAGATGTTCTAAATTTTAGAAATCAGCACCGCATAATTAGTGCGAAAATCAATAAAATATTCATGAGGCAATTTTATTGTTGGCGTGCGTAATCTATTACACACACGCGCACGCGCGTACGCACATATATATGCATGTGTGTGTGCGTGTGTATAACTGGGGCACTTGTCTACGCTTTGTAATGTGTAATACGTTACAAATAAGTAACCCTTATTTGCATACACACACATATGTATATGTGTGTGTGTGTGTGCGCGCGCGCGTGTGCGTATGCAAATAAGGGTTACTTGAAAATAGTTTGCTGCAATTACCTACCTTGCATGCGAGGTACTGGATTGTGAATTATTACATTTTCTCCGCCTTCACAATCAGATGCAATAAATTCAATCTATCACTTTTGGGACTAAAAGTGACGTTCGATAAATGGTATTTTGCTCGGGTTCCAGAAAGAATCCAAAACACAATATCCCAGAAAAATCTTAGCATTTAATGGTATTCTCAATTTGAGTGTTACAGACAGAGTTTAACAAAGAATTGCTTAGACGCATCTACATTTGATACTCCAAATGGAAACATGATGGACCGACTGATGAACGTTAGATGTGTTCTTTCAGTTTGCGCGATTAACGATGGACACGTTATTTCAAATCTGAGCGTGATAGACGGACGCTATACAGAGTTTATAATAGAAAAGCGAGGAAGCTGGAAAAGATCGATCGACAGACAAAGCCTCTTACAGGAAAGCTTGAACGCATCTAACGGAAGATATGTCTATTCGAGTCTGACGTTTATCGTTGTAGATCCTATTTCAGTCCGAAGTGTGACCGACAGAGGAAGCCGCTTATTAGTCCTATGAGGATGCATCTGCTAAAGTACCAGTTTCAAGATTCCATTACTGGCATTTGGTTCATTTATGAATTCTAATGAAAGGTTTTTGAAAAATCGATTCCGTGGCAATCAAATCAAACTTTACGAATGGAGACGCTTTAATAGAATAGAATTATTATGTGCGCCGCGCAAGTCGGAAGGAATTTGAGAAACCGATAAAAACAAATTCGCAGAACCGATGGAAAATCGTCGTTATCGTCGTGTGCACTTATATAACTCTATAGCAGCGTTTCTCAACCGGTGGGCCCAGGGCACACTGGGATCCTCTGAAATACTCCAAGAGGCTGTCTAAGTTTTTGTATTTATTTTATTGAGAAAATTATTTAAAAAATATTTCACTTATCGTGACAGAAGGACAAGCCAATTCATCAATATATAATTATTTTTATAAAAAATATGATCATCTAATTATTCATAAGACGACATGGTATATTTTATTGCACTTTCACGCATAAAATATCAGCGAATTAGGATTCTATGCATTTAGCAACAAATGGATCAAATATTAGATGCACTTTTATTATTTGGATTTTTCGGACTACTGTTCTAATCTTTAATGTCAACGATTAGGCGGATGTAACCTCCGACCTTCTTCATGTGTATCTTATCAAACTCGGAAATATTTGTTGAACCCAGGAATCTGTTACGAATTTGAAACTGAACTTAATCCATTGGGGGCAGCATGCTCTCGTTCCGTCAACCATGACCGAATAGAAGTCTTAAGTAATTCGTAATTGTATTCTTAGTATAGCCCGCACTGAGAATTAAACCTTCAACTTTTAGAAGAGTTCCACTTAGAACTGAAATTTTCATTTAGCATTTTATCCATTGCGCCACAGGTTCGCAATTTACAAGAATTACTTAAAACTTCCACCCGGGCATGGTTGATGGAATTAGAGCATGTTAGCCCTGTAGATTAAATGACAAATTTTGTTGGAAATTCCAAGTAGATTCTCGAGTTAAAAAAAAAAAAAAACAAGCATGAAGAAAGTTGGAGGATGCATCGTCGGAAACGTTGTAAAGAATAACATTTAAGATTATAACAGTAATCCGAAACGTTGTAAAGAATAACATTTAAGATTATAACAGTAATCCGAAACGTTGTAAAGAATAACATTTAAGATTATAACAGTAATCCGAAACGTTGTAAAGAATAACATTTAAGATTATAACAGTAATCCGAAACGTTGTAAAGAATAACATTTAAGATTATAACAGTAATCCGAAACGTTGTAAAGAATAACATTTAAGATTATAACAGTAATCCGAAACGTTGTAAAGAATAACATTTAAGATTATAACAGTAATCCGAAACGTTGTAAAGAATAACATTTAAGATTATAACAGTAATCCGAAACGTTGTAAAGAATAACATTTAAGATTATAACAATAGCCCGCTCATCCAAATAGAACAAATTGTCAATCCTCATCTCAAAAATGTAGAAAAATAATTTTACCATATATTTCGGCGTATAAGACGACCGTCAGATGATACGAGGTAACAAAATTGGAGCAAATAAATTTATCATATGTCGGTTGTATAAAACGACTGCTTAATCACGAAACCATGTTTGTTTAGCTTAGGCTAGAGATTGAAACACCCGGTATCTTATAAAATATTTGTTAAAAATATAAAAGATGATTTTTTTTTTAACTTTAAGGATTGTCGTATACGTCGAAATATGCAGTAGATGAACTAATGAGTAAAAGAGCGTATGTGTAACGCATCTCTACTACTACTACTACTACTACTACTACTACTACTACTACTACTGTGTAGATTTTACTACCTTGTTTGTTTACTTGTCCACGTGCAGGAGATATCTATCAAACGAACGTGTAGATCTCTGGAGGCTTCATATACGAGGGGCGTGCAATAAGTAATGCCTCTGACCCACATCCAGTTGTCTGATCAAGTTGAAATTTTGCATGTGCAATGATTTATATCTCTATGGGTTATGTGGCAAATTACAGCTCTGAACTCATTGTGGTTTCTGTTTTACAGGTGTTTGAACTGAGTCAGGTGTGAAATGGAGCCTGTTGAATGTCGAGCAGTGATCCGGTTTATGTATTTGAAAGGACGCACACCACAGGAGACTTTTGATGAAATGAAAGAAACTTATGGCGATAATTCCCCATCATATGACCTTGTAAAACGCTGGCATCGTGAATTCAAACATGGCCGGGAGTCTGTGGAAACAGCTCCCAGACCTGGTCGCCCCTCCTGCCATTGATGAGGCATCTGTTCGTCAAGTTTAGGCTTCCATTTTGGAAGATCGGCGCATTACTTTTCGCCAAATAGCCCAAGATGTCAAGATTAGTACAGGGTCTGTGGAAACTATAATTCATGACCATTTGCATATGCATAAGGTGTCTGCCAGATGGATTCCCATGTTGCTCACACCATTCCAGAAGCGAGAACACGTCGAGTGCTCGAGGATGAATTTGGAAATGTGCCAAGGAGATGAGTCAACGTTTTTCAAAAGACTGATTACACAAGATGAAACCTGGGTCGATCACTATGATCCAGATACCAAAGCCGAGTCAATGCAGTGGAAGCACTTGGACTCACCACCTCCAAAGAAGGCTAAGGTGCAGCCTTCCGCTGGCAAGGTCATGCTCACAGTCTTCGGGGACCAGGACGGAGTAGTGATGACGGATTTCCTGTCGAAGGGTACCACAATTACAGAAGCCTATTATACTTCACTTTTGAGGAAATTAAGGGAAGCTAACAAAATCAAGAGGCAGAACAAGATCCGCAAAGGTACCCTCCTCCGACGGGACAACTCTCCGGTCCACAATTCGCATGTCGCCAAACTAGAAGCACGGGCGTGTGGTTATGAAATACTCCCTATCCTCCCTACTCTCCTGACCTTGTACCCTCTGACTTTCACCTCTTCCCAGCCATGAAGTTGTTTTTGAAAGGAAAGCGTTTCCCAGATGATGCAGCCTTGATTTCTGAAGTCACAAAAACGGTCTCCAGAGCTGCATCAAACGATGGGATGCATAACTCTGGGTGGTTACTATGTAGAGAAAGACTAATAACTGTGCCAGTTTCATTGCTTCACTGCTATGGGAAGTGGGTCAGAGGCATTACTTATTGCATACCCTTCGTACTACTAAAATGTTTGGACCCTGTTTGGAAGAAATTTTGTATCTAACATTAACCCTAACCCGCAGTGCAAGATCCCTAAGTAAATGTTCAATATATGAAACAAAGAAACAACACGGAAACAATGAAGTGCACACGCACACACACACACACACACACACACACACACACGCACGCACGCACGCACACACACACACATAAAAAACATTTATTCTTCGTGAACTCGTTTAAAACAATGCAGGTCAATGAAGATTTTTTTTCTATCGTTTACTAAAAATTATTGTTGCATATTTTGCGCATTTTCGATTTATTATCCGTGTCTATACCACATTTTTACCAATACGTTATTTAAAAATGTCAATGCCTGCAGTAAACCATTCATTATATACGATTAGTATGACTACAAGGCATTATTCGAAAACAAATATAGTGTCCATGAGAATGTGTCTAACAAAGGCTGATGAGGATATTTGTGCGTGTGGATGTGTAAGTTGAGAGTAAACGTCTTACATACCGTGAAGTGTGTTTATTGATCGCAGCTGTTTATCAAGCCGAAGGAAGAAAGAAACCGTCTGCTGAGGTGTATTCGTCATAGGCCATATCGTATGAAAAAGAGGGAGACGGTCTGGTGAAGTGTGTTCGGTGAAGACCAGAGCAGAAAGAAGGAAGAAGGTCCTGTGTATGTTCGTCATAGCTCAGACACGGAACAAAAAAGGTGTATTTACTGTGCGCCGTCTTTTAGAATACAAATGGTACCGCCCTTTACCATCACCAAAAGGGAGATAATTCGGGACTGAAACACTTTCTGGTGAGTGTCTGTAAAAATATGTGGCAAAGTTACTCGGAGGACATCTCCCTTGCCAATCACAAAAAGAATTTATTAGCAATGTGCTGTAATAGAAGATACTACTCACACAAGCGGATGTGTCTCTGTTTAGCCTGTCGGGTAACGGAATAAGAAAAATGTTTTAGCTTAGAAATAGATTATTTGTATATTTGTGACATTAATTTTCATATGAAGGGAATAGCGGCTATAAGAAGGAAAAGACAGCAGTCGAGATTTTGTTTTTAGCTAAGAGAGAGCATAGACGTTGAGAGTTGGTGTTGTGAATTATAGTTTAAATAAGGAGTTGGTGGGAACTGCGACAATGAGAAGTATTTCTGACAATTGTGTTTTTTTTTGTTTCATTACATAAACGCAGATACTTCTACGATTTCTTTGCTAGCTGCTTTATCTTGTTTGCATCTATTTACTTGCCTTTCCACGAGGGCAGAGTTAGAAACAAGGCCAGTTTTTAATGTGGGAATAAATGGGACACTCTCTATTGAGACAAAAATAAAACATTGCCTCGGTCTAGAAGACTTACAGTGACAGAGAACTAGCTTGTTTGTGACGATCGAGGAGAAAATCTCGACAAAATGTGTTCGTTCTTTGCGAGGTATTTCGTTGTTGACCGGTGGGGGGAGGGGACGGTAGAAAAATATAAACGTTTAGAAACACTTTCGTCACAAGTGAGGAATCATTTTAGTTTTCTTTCACTTTCGACTCGACGTATAATGAGAAATATCTGAACAAACGTCCAAAAATGCTATTTTATGATTTCAGCGTGACAGACCGACTGGTATAGATTAACCGGGCGCATCTTATCTTGCAAGGTAGAGTGCGTCGAACCAATCTCTTTAAGTTTAATCTGCGCGATGAAAGTGGAAGTTGGCCGATCGAGAAAGTAGGGGTCGCTGAAATGACGTTGTCAGCTTCTCTTGCCCCTTCTTGGCAGTTGATTTGTTTTTCGGCGTTGTTGTGAAATGGAGAAGAATAAAACTGACACAAGACTGGCTGGCTGAAGGCCGCGTCCTGGCTGGATTTTGGCCAGTTGGCGACAATTTATCATAGCGTTTTGAAAACTGACAACCCCATTTTTTATTACTTGTTGTCACGTTTCAGTTTTAAGATATAATTGTCATCGATAAACGTGTAGATTGAGTCGACGCGTCCTGTTCTAGATTACTCCAAGCAATTCAAGAAATGCTTATTCCGTCAAGAAGACTCGGTTGGTGTTTAGGGAAATCATACATAAGGTTAAATTAAAAAAAATCAAAGTTCATACATTACGCGAAATTCGTCTTAAGTTTCATGAAATAGCGCCACGTGTAACATTTTCTCATTTCTTTTAGTGGTAGCATGTCACATAATTACCGCGTTAGATTATGTGATTTGGTAAGGAAATATTTAAATTTTTTAATTTCATCTTTTTTAGCTGACGGAAAATATATCTTGTATCTTTTTTGTTTTAATTATCGCCGACGCCAAAAAGTGTAGAGAAAGAGAGGTCTAAGCCTTATATATATATATATATATATATATATATATATATATATATATATATATATATATATATATATATATATATATATATAAGAAGGCGTAGGGAGAAAAAGAGGGGATGAGAGAATCAAATAAAAGACTCAACAAGTTCTAACCTCCTATGCACACCATAAGGATGAGTCAGCCAGAAGATAGGGTCAGTCAGTAATAGCACATTGCCTGACCCTTTTTTTTTTTGGTTCCGGGTCGCTTAACGTCAAAAATTGACAAAGAAAAATGAGAGACAAGCAGAACAAAGGAGAAAGGAAGAAAAGGGAGGAGAGAGAAAAAAGAAATACATTTTTTAGAGACTTCTTGGCGAGCGGGTCTGGTGCTCAGACGATGGCACCTTATTTCGGGTAGTCAATCAACAAAGAAGGTACACTGTGGTGGATACGGAATTCCCCACTGCTGAAAAACTTGTGCTGTCCGAAACTCTTTTGTCAAAAAATATTTCACTAGTGAATTTGAGATGCGGAATTTGCCAATGCGAGGATAAGAGCAACAAAATACTCCAGAATAGCGGATGTGTGTTTTTGAAAACGATGATGTTTGTGTTTCGTTGCTTTTGCGTATTGCTCATTCATACTTTTCGGGGTTTGAAAGAGTCTCACATCCCGTCTTGTTCGGTGAAATATATCGGACTCAGAGGACTTTTTCCTTTTTTGTTTTTTCTTTATTTTTTTTTTATTTCGTTACGTTAGCTAACGCTTTACGTAGTCCCAACGTGAGGAGTGATCGTAATATATATATATATATATATATATATATATATATATATATATATATATATATATATATATATATATATATTTGTGTGTGTGTGTGTGTGTGTGTGTGAGAGAGAGAGAGAGAAGGAGAGAGACTATAAACAAAAAATAAATAAAAATTTTATAAAATAGTTAAACAAAAGTATAACAACGAATCACAGAAAACATTACGAAAAACTACAAAATATAGATACAAATACGAGGGGCGTGCAATACGTAATGCCCCTGACCCACTTCCAGTTGTCTGATCTAGTTGAAATTTTGCATGTGCAATGATTTATATCTCTATGGGTTATGTGACAAATTACAGCTCTGAACTAATTGTGGTTTCTGTTTTACAGGTGTTTGAACTTAGTCAGGTGTGAAATGGAGCCTGTTGAATGTCGAGCAGTGATCCGGTTTTTGTATTTGAAAGGACGCACACCACAGGAGACTTTTGATGAAATGAAAGAAACTTATGGTAATAATGCACCATCATATGACCTTGTAAAACGCTGGCATCGTGAATTCAAACATGGCCGGAAGTCTGTGGAAACAGCTCCCAGACCTAGTCGCCTCCCTTCTGCCATTGATGAGGCATCTGTCTGTCAAGTTGAGGCTGCCATTTTGGGAGATCGGTGCATTACTATTCACCAAATAGCCCAAGATGTCAAGATTAGTACAGGGTCTCAGGGTCTGTGGAAACTATCATTCATGACCATTTGCATATGCATAAGGTGTCTGCCAGATGGATTCCCAGGTTGCTCACACCATTCCAGAAGTGAGAACACGTCGAGTGCTCGAAGATGAATTTGGAGATGTGCCAAGAAGATGAGTCAACGTTTTTCAAAAGACTGATTACACAGGATGAAACCTGGGTCGATCACTATGATCCAGAGACCAAAGCCGAGTCAATGCAGTGGAAGCACTTGGACTCACCACCTCCAAAGAAGTCTAAGGTGCAGCCCTCCGCTGGCAAGGTCATACTCACAGTCTTCGGGGACCAGGACGGAGTAGTGATGACGGATTTCCTGGCAAAGGGCACCACAATTACAGAAGCCTATTATACTTCACTTTTGAGGAAATTATGGGAAGCTATCAAAATCAAGAGGCAGAGCAAGATCCGCAAAGGTACCCTCCTCCTGCTTGACAACGCTCCAGTCCACAATTCGTATGTCGCCGAGTCAGAAACACTGGCGTGTGGTTATGAAATCCTCCCTATCCTCCCTACTCTCCTGACCTTGTACCCTCTGACTTTCACCTCTTCCCAGCCATGTTGTTTTTTTTTAAGGAAAGCGTTTCCCAGATAATGCAGCCTTGATTTCTGAAGTCACGCCATGGTTGGAGGCCCAACCGGGGGTGTTCTACAAAAACGGTCTCCAGAGCTGCATCAAACGATGGGAGAAATGCATAACTCTGGGTGGTTCCTATGTAGAGAAAGACTAATAACTGTGCCAAGTTTTGTTGCTCTACTCCTATGGAAAGTGGGTCAGAGGCATTACTTATTGCACGCTCCTCGTAAATGCAAGTACGTAGATATAATAAATGCTGAAAGTAAACAAATCACCGATGGACTAAAAATTATCGACAAAATTAGTAAACTGCAACCTCGAATGCTTAGGAAACTGCTCAACGATGGATCTGAAGATGAACTGAAATTATGAAGATGAACTTGTAAGATGTTAGTACATTTAGTAAAATGTGTAGATAAGCTTAGATAAAATAAACGTAGATATATGTATGTATATATATATGTATATATATGTGTGTGTGTGTGTGTGTGTGTGTGTGTGTGTGCGCACACACATACACCCATATATATATATATGTGTGTGTGTGTGTGTGTGTGTGTGTGTGTGTGTGTGTGTGTGTGTGTGTGTGTGTGTGTGTGTGTGTGTGCGCGCACACACATACACCCATATATCTATATATATAAAAATGTAAAGTTGGTTCGTTCTAAAAAAATAAAACCATGTTTATACGTTACCAATTTATTTGAAATTTTCAGACAACCCATTTTTTGAGTCGAGGTATGTTTTTATGTTATTAAAATAAATTTACCTAATTAAAATTAAAATATTAAATAAAATAAATATATTTATTTAATCGTTTCTACGAATCTTTTCTGTTGATAAAACTGAACTTCCGGTTCGATTCATTTCACAGCCACGAATTGACGAAAGGTTTCATTTTCTGTTAACTCGATAAGTAAAAAAACAAAACAATAAAAAACATATTTCATTTGTTTATCTTCCAAATTTTTTAATTTACACATCTTTTCTTTATTATATAAGGCCAAAAAAAAAAGTTTGTTGCTTGCTTTTGAGTTTTTTTGTTTTTGTTTTTCTATATAAGATTACTCACGCAGAGAGTGATCCGTGCTGAAATAATGTTATTATTATTTAAAAAGTCATTCTTAACATGGGGAGGTAAGGATGTTTTGTACCTATTCTGTACTTTAACCTTACAATTGAATAAATAAAAAAAAAACATCATAAAACGTTATTTAAACGTGGAAATATGATTTAAAAAATTTTAAAAAAAGTATCGCTCTCTGCATTAGCACCATTTTTATTTATTGTTGTTGTTTCACGAATTTTCGGCCAACTATTCCTCTGGCCTTCATGAAAAGAAGTCCTTTTATAAATGTTCAGTAACTTTTTCCTTTTATTATTCTTAAAGAGTAAAACTTTTCTTATTCATGAAAGGAGTTAAGCCTACGTAAATAAATAAATGTTTGTACACGTGACAAATTATCAATAAATGGTTTAGTTACTTTTTTAAAAAAATGTTTGTAAAAGTGCGAAAGGCGACGTTGTTGTATACTCCCATGCTTAATTTCTATACTTATAGGTTTTTGGAATTTTTTTCACTGGGTTATTATTGATTGGACACTAATTAAACAGATTATTAAAAAAAAAAAAGGTAAAAAAGAAATAATTATTTCGACATTTGAAAGTGGTGCTCACTTTTTAGTTACAACGTTCTGATAAATCAGTCACCCATTTTGTAAGCAATAAAAACGCGGTATATCAAAACCATAGAAAGTAAAAATAATGAGTCTCTACCGCATTTGTAAGTCAGAAATATATTTGTTTCTCAAAGAAAAAAAATAGAGAGAACAGGACTTTTTTTATTGTTTTCATGAAAATAAAGTTTCGAGATTTTTAATTATTTCTTTTTTTTTTACTTATTTAGTCAGTTTGTGTTTTTTTTTTTAATTGTTTTTGTGAAAGGTGAGTTTTTTTTCAAAACTTTTGTTTTGTTTCTTTTTAATTTTTTTAAAGTATTATAAATTTCACTAACATGCTGGAGAAATGTTTAATAATTTGGTATTTTTTTAGATTAGGTCCACCTCCACAATTTTCCTTTCAATGACGACATTTATAGGTTTCCGAGTATGCTGAACACGCAAATTGCATTGAAATTTTGCGGAAATAAATAGTTGTATTATGCATTGTATTCTTCGGCGGCCATCTTTTTACGTGCACACGCGCCATAAACAAATACACACACGTAAAAAAGATGGCCGCCAAAGATTACAATGCATAATACAACTTTTTATATCTTGATAACTACTTATTTCTGCAAAATTTCGATGCGATTTTCGTATTCAGCATAGTCGAAAACCATTTCAAGTCATTTAAAAGAAAATTTACCAAAATTATTGGTAAATTTTTAGATTAGGTCCTAATCTAAAAATTTACCAATAATTTTTAATCCCGTACGCCTCCCGATACATTGCTTCGTCAACATGCGACCATTTTATATCTCCCGAAGACACTTCCGTATTTAGAAAAAAAAAATAAATCAAAAGTGACCGATTTACCAGAACGTGGTAACTAAAAAGTGAGTATCCCTTTCAAATGTTGAAATGATTTTTTTTTTTCAATTTTTTTTTCATAATCTGGTTAGTGTTCAATCAATAATAATCCAGTGAAAAAATTTCAAAAAACCTATCAGTATAGAAACTCCACCACGTAAGTAAATAAATAAAAAATGTTACGTGCGCATGCGTTAGCCTTGACTAGGGGGGTACTAAGGGAACGACCATTAAATAATTCTGCAGGTCGCCATGGAACTCAACGCCCAAGGAGTATCAAAATAGTTTTCATGATCTGAAGAAATTTTTTTTTTCCGAAAAGTGGGTGATCACTTTTCCATCTAAATTTAACTTAAAATGAGCACCCACTTTCTGGCCACCTGAGGAAGGGGCATTTATTTTCGTGTTTATTGGCTTAAAGGTTTTTTTGACAAGGCAGTTTGGTACGCGAATGCATATTTAACAGTTTTCGTTTATGCTCACGCATAGCATAAACAAAGGCTACGTCTGTGAAATGGAAAATAGTCCCAGAGTTCAGGGGTTAATACCATGCAAAAGAAATCAAACAAAAAGACTTTTTAGCCAAGAAACACACAGAAAGAAAAAAAAATAGCATCCATTTTTTTTCTATCGAATTCATTTGCTGTTTTTATTGAAAACTATTTTCCCCCGGATTTTTGATATAATTTTCCATTAAGGGCTGTGCGTCTCACGTTCGTAAATGACAAAAAAATTTTTGTAGATTTTGGTGTTCTAAAAACGAATCTGCAAACCGTTTCCGTCACAAAAAAATAGTTTTTATGGAATTACTTTTTCGAAAAAGTGGCGATCACTTTTCCATGTAAATTTAACTTAAAATGAGCACCCACTTTCTAGCCACCTGAGAGAGGGGGGATTTTTTCCCATGTTTATTGGCTAAACAGCTTTCGTTTATGCTTACGCATAGCGTAAACGAAGGCTACGGCTGTTAAATGGAAAATAGTCCCAGAGTTCAGGGGTTATTACCATGCAAAATAAATCAAACAAAAAACTTTTTAGCCAAGAAACAGAAAAATGCCCCTCTCTCAGGTGGCCAGAAAGTGGGTGCTCATTCTAAGTTAAATTTACATTGAAAAGTGATCACCTACTTTTCGAAAAAGTAATTTCAGGAATGTCATGAAAACTTTTTTTTTGCTACGTAAACGGTTTGCAGATTCGTTTTTAGCACACCGAAATCTACAATAAAATATTTCGTTATATATGAACGTGAAACGGGCCTTAAAGTAAAATAATACCGGATTTTTTTGAGCAGATTTGCCGTTTAGTTGTACAAATATCCTCAAACCAGGTAATCACTAAAAGGGATTTTTAAAAGTCGTCACCTATATCGAGCAAAAGTTTAAAACCACCGATTATATGCCAGCCTAAATCATGGTAACATATATTGAGTGAGTTCCTAACAGTATTTTTAGTTTAAACTCATTTTCCCATAATTTCCCCAAACTTAACATGTTCGATACAGTCTGCCGCCATTTGTATTTTTCAGATATACCGATAAACATTGAATGTTTTTGAACCGATTATACATTACATAAAAACACTAAAATCTTATCCAGTTAGGTAGAACACTTACTTTTCTTGCCTTTGATAACATTTATTTGTTATATATTTATTTTTTGACAACTTCTTTGTATCTGTGTTTAGTAATATAAACACTTTTCATTTAATGTAAAGTTTAGTCGGCTCGAAAAACAGTGTTTATTGTTGTATTTGAAAGCTACAAATGGTGGTGGACACTGTTGATTACTTTAAGTTAGAGAAAGTGAGTTAAAACTAAAAAAACTATACAAAATACTGTCAGAAACCTATCCATTATGCCAGCCTATGTCATGGTAACATATGTTCGGTGAGTTTTCAGACACTGTTTTGTATAGTTTTTAGTTTTCAACTTACTTTCCCAAACTTAACGTATTCAACAGAATTCGCGACCATTTCTGTTTTTTGAGCCAATTAAACATTTTACATTACATAAAACACTAAACAATTATCCAATTAGGTAGAAACGTAAATTACCTTACCTTTGCTTTCATTTATTTGTTTTTGGACGACTTTTTCGAATCTGTGTATAGTAACCCCCCTCCCCCCACCATCAACCAAATATTAATGACTAAATCACATTTTTTAAAACAACAACAAAAAAAAGCATTTAGCGTTTCAACATTTTTGCTACGTTCGGCTTCATCCACTGATTGTTGGTCAAGTCCAAAACATGAATGATTGGCAGAAACTCTCGAGGATCCAGATCAAATTCTGCAAGAGTACCATTTTTTTCAGTTTCGCCTTCTTTTTCACTTTTTGCAGTGGATTGCTGTACTAATATAAGAAACATGCATTTTCTCTTTTATTAAATTTTTCCATTACACCAAATTGAGCCACTGCAATGCGTGGCAGGGTACAGCTAGTATATATATATAATTATATAAATGAAACTTTGTCTGTGCGTGTGAGTTCGTTCCTTATAAACTCCGAAACAGTTGAACAAATTTTCTTTAAAATATATAAAACTTTAGTGCGTAAGTTTGGGAATGATCTTAGTTAAGTTTTGTCTCAAAATACCCCCGATAATTACCGATAATCGATAATCGAAACCGTTATTTTAATTTATCTATCATCGGTAAAGCTTTTTTTTCCATGTCGTCGCTTAGTAACAATGATAGAACAATGGGCCGTGAAAATTCTACCTGGGTAGGTTAATAGCATATTTTGGGGTTTTTTTTATTTACATGACGTGGTCTGTAGGTTCAAACTCGGCACGTAAATTTCTTTCTTTTTTCATTAACTGCAAAGAATTTTACAAGACTTAAAAATTTTAGTGTTCTTTTTTCTTTTTTTTTTTTTTGTATGACGTGGTCTGTAGGTTCAAACTCCGCACGTAAATGTTTTTGTTTAACTGGAAAAAAAAGTTTATATAAAACTAGCAGTTCAGGCCGGCTTTGCTCGGGCCCTATGTACTGTTCATAACTTCATGTGCATACGTATATACTAACAAGTGTGCATATGAGACAGCAGACGTCAATTTTTTTAAAACTTTGACCCCAATTTTTACCCCTTAACATTTATTGTTTTCGGCTAAAATCAAATTAAAATGTTTGATCCATGTCCAAGTAATCAAGTTCTAATTTGATAGAGCCTGCGTAGGTCAACTCTTTCAACTCTGACGTCTTACCAGCCAAATTTTCACCCCAAAAACTGATTAAAAAGCTTGCTGTATGTCTGAATACCCTTTATGTAAAATTTATGGCCAGCTTCAGTTTCACTGCTTCGGTTGTCTCCTCTGACCTTACTAGGCCCCACATATATGGGGCCTAGTGGGTCACAGAGGAGACAACCGAAGTAGTATGTATGTATATATATATATATATATATATATATATATATATATATATATATATATATATATATATATATATATATTGAGGTCATTGCTTCAAAAGGAACACCCAAACGCTTTGACCGAGTACTTACAGGTAACTTAGTTTTCCACACCATTCTTCGATTTGTTTGCATTTCGTTAGTCGCTGATGATTTGTTTTGGATCTTTAAAAGCATTTTAAAAGGCAGATCAACTGCAACGAAACCATGATATGTCTCTGGAATTTTAAAGGCTTCAAACATAGATGTAATTTATAATTAGACTAAAAACAGGAAGCTTAGTTATAAACATAATGATAATGGGAACGAACTAATATCATTTTTGTTATGTTTATTTTTCATTCCGATATGTTCATTAAAATTGAATGAATATTGAAAATTAATAGTTTTTTCACACTAAATTGATAACCATTTTAACTTTGGTATTATGTAGTAAACTGCCGGCCACACAATACAACGTTAAAATCAAACAATGTGATAACAATGGAATTTCTGTCAGTTCAAAATAAGAAAGAAGCGTGGCAAATATTTTTGAAACATCGTCAATCCCTTGCAGCGTTTGCCAATTCGACAACACACACACACACACACACACACACACACACACACACACACACACACACACACACACACACTTCCATTCTTTGTTATTAGGGCAATATCGAGCTGGCTCGGCCGACTTTCTGACACGCAATTTCTGCAGTTGACAGTTATCGGATATCGAATACGTTTTCTCAGGTTTTAATCGTGCAATGCGAAATTCATTTCGTTTCGTAATTTGCATACAACGAATTTTTAGATTAAAATCTACGCGTTTTTATTTATTCCAATTATTCACCAAGAGTGATATTGCGCGCGCGCACACACACACACACACACACACACACACACACACACACACACACACACACACACATATATATATATATATATATATATATATATATATATATATATATATATATATATACAGGGTGACCCCCAAAAAAACAAAAGCTAAATGGAGGCCATCTAGAACATATGCTGTAGAACGGAGAAAAAAAAAAAAGACCAAAGAACCTAGTGTTTTGATGTGATGTTTTGAATATAATAAACTAGTTATGACCAAAGTTTCATTACATTCGGACAAAACACTAAGAAACAGGGCCTAATTAGAGTTGGGGCCCGTTTTTTGGATCACCCTGTATATATATATATATATATATATATATATATATATATATATATAACTACTTTATTTATTCGCATAAATTTAATATACGAAAGTATAGATTTATGCGTAAACTTTAAGTATTTACTTCAAAAGTGCTCAATACGTAGGTAGAGCTAGTTAGTAATTTATAAAATATATATGGCGATTAAGCTACACTGAATATTCTGCGTTTCATCCAACTATAGGATTCGTCAGGCTTATGCGCATAAGCCTGACGAATCCTATAGTTGGATGAAACGCAGAATATTCAGTGTAGCTTAATCGCCATATATATTTTATAAATTACTATATATATATATATATATATATATATATATATATATATATATATATATATATATATATATATATATATGTGTGTGTGTGTGTGTGTGTGTGTGTGTAAATTAATTAAGTTTATATATCATGAACTAAAATAAGCACTTTTTTCAGAAGTGCTTTATTAACTAAAATAATATAAAAATTTGGAAAAACCTATGCCGATCGACTAACGTTTCAACGTTTCGAAGTCTCGGTAAGATTCTAAAGTGATTCATGCAATTAAGAAATAAAATCATCCAAAAGACCGAAAAAAAATAACAGCTAAAAAGTTAACTTATGAATAATGTCATTTATTCTTCCTTCCATGGGCAAAGCACTTTCCTCTCCCTTAACACATTTGCTGAGCGCATGTACAATGAACGTGCATGTAATGTGCAAGGTTACCTTCTACATTCTTTACCCCATTACCCAGAAGTACAAATAAATAGTTCCAGTGCAAGCATTTAAAATCGACTTTATTTTATCTTGTAACATAGCACATATGAGCGCATATGAAAATATCATCAGCAGAAAAAGAATAGATGGCAAGGCGAAGGTATTAACAGCAGCAGCCGTTTGAGCACTGTGCAAGTTAGAAAGTATGTGCGGGCTTGCATCACAAGAAAAAGTAAATAAGAATAGCACGTGGTCGGAGAGAAGCAAAGTGCGCATCGGGGAAGATGGACGTGTAAACTCGAAGGCAAGAAATCGTTGGCTAATGCTTGCGTGAGGTCGAGGAAGAGACAAACTGGCGAGATGGACGTATGGTTTTGTGATGGTGACAGGATACCTTTAAGCTAGTGTTAGACGGTGGGGTTTTATTAATCTCATGGCAGACTAAATAAATAATAAAAAGACGAAACAAACAGTAAAAAAAGCAAGCGTTATTTGCAATGTAACAGTAATAAATGCATTTTGCTAAAACAAAACAAACAAAAACAACGAGTCGTATTTATTTATGTCTAATTTGTTTGTTTCCGCGACGGTACCTTCGTTACAATTTTTACCCATTAAAATCCCATATGTTTCCTCAATTAATTTCATAGTTTTCATCAATAAATTTATTTTGTTTCATCAATTAGTTTCATAGTTTTCATCAATTAATTTCATATTTTTCATCAATTATTTTAATAGTTTTATCAATTAATTTAATAGTTTCATCAATTGATTTCATATGCTTCATCAATTAATTTCATATTTTCATCAATTAATTTCATGTTTCATCAATTAATTAAATATGTTCTTCAATTAATTTCATATGTTTCATCAATTACTTTCATGTTTGATCAATTAATTTCATACGTTTCATCAATTAATTTCATATGGTTCATCAATTAATTTCATGTTTCATTAATTAGTTTCATATGTGTCATCAATTAGTTTCATATGTTTCTTCAATTAATTTCATATGGTTCATCAATTAATTTCATATGTTTCCTAAATTAATTTCATATGTTTCCTCAATTAATTTCATGTTTCATCAATTAATTTCATATGTTTCATCAATTAGTTTCATGTTTCATCAATTAATTTCATATGCTTCATCAATTAATTTCATATTTTCATCAATTAATTTCATGTTTCATCATTTAATATAATATGTTTCATCAATTAGTTTCATATGTTTCATCAATTAATTTCACATGTTTCATCAATTAGTTTCATATGTTTCATCAATTAATTTCATATGTTTCTTCAATTAATTTCATATGTTTCATCAATTAATTTCATATGGTTCATCAATTAATTTCATATGTTTCCTCAATTATTTTATGATTGATCAATTAATTTCATGTGTTTCATCAATTAATTTCATATGTTTCCTCAATTATTTTATGATTCATCAATTAGTTTCATATGTTTCATCAATTAGTTTCATATGTTTCATCAATTAGTTTCATATGTTTCATCAATTAATTTCATATGTTTCTTCAATTAATTTCATATGTTTCTTCAATTAATTTCATATGTTTCATCAATTAATTTCATATGTTTCATCAATTAATTTCATATGTTTCCTAAATTAATTTCATATGTTTCCTCAATTATTTTATGATTCATCAATTAATTTCATATGTTTCATCAATTAGTTTCATGTTTCATCAATTAATTTCATATGCTTCATCAATTAATTTCATGTTTCATTAATTAATTTCATATATTTCATCAATTAGTTTCATGTTTCATCATATAATTTCATATGTTTCATCAATTAGTTTCATGTTTCATCAATTAATTTCATATGTTTCATCAATTAATTTCATATGTTTCATCAATTACTTTCATATGTTTCATCAATTAATTTCATATGTTTCATCAATTAGTTTCATATGTTTCATCAATTAATTTCATATGGTTCATTAATAAATTTCATATATTTCATCAATTAATTTCATATGTTTCTTCAATTAATTTCATATGTTTCATCAATTAATTTCATATATTTCATCAATTAATTTCATATGCTTCATCAATTAGTTTCATATGGTTCATCAATTAATTTTATATGTTTCATCAATTAATTTCATATATTTCATCAATTAATTTCATATGCTTCATCAATTAATTTCATATGTTTCATCAATTAATTTCATATGTTTCTTCAATTAATTTCATATGTTTCATCAATTCATTTCATATATTTCATCAATTAATTTCATATGTTTCATCAATTAATTTCATATGGTTCATCAATTAATTTCATATGGTTCATCAATTAATTTCATGTTTCATTAATTAATTTCATATATTTCATCAATTAATTTCATATTTTTCGTCAATTAGTTTTATATGTTTCATCAATTAATTTTATAGGTTTCTTCAATTAATTTCATATGTTTCATCAATTAATTTCATGTTTCATCAATTAATTCCATGTTTCATCAATTCGTTTCATGTTTACTCAATTAATCATCAATTAATTTCATATGTTTCTTTAATTAATTTCATGTTTCATCAATTAATTTCATATGTTTCATCAATTAATTTCATATGTTTCTTCAATTAATTTCATATGGTTCATCAATTAGTTTTATATATTTCATCAATAAATTTCATATGTTTCTTCAATTAGTTTCATATGTTTCATCAATTAATTTCATGTGTTTTATCAATTAATTTCATATGTTTCATCAATTAATTTCATTTTTCATCAATCAATCTCATGTGTTTCATCAATTAATTTCCTATGTTTCATCAATTAATTCCATATGTTTCTTCAATTAATTTCATATGGTTCATCAATTAATTTCATATATTTCATCAACTAATATTATATGTTTCTTCAATTAGTTTCATATGTTTCATCAATTAATTTCATATATTTCATCAATTAATTTCATATGTTTCATCAATTAATTTCATGTGTTTCATCAATTAATTTCATACGTTTCATCAATTAATTTCATATGTTTCATCAATTAATTTCATGTGTTTCATCAATTAATTTCATGTGTTTCATCAATTAATTTCATATGTTTCATCAATTAATTTCATGTGTTTTATCAATTACTTACATATGTTTCGTCAATTAATTTCATATGTTTCATCAATTAATTTCATATGTGTCATCAATTAATTTCATATGTTTCATCAATTAATTTCATGTGTTTCATCAATTAATTTCATATGGTTCATCAATTAGTGTAATATCGTTCATCAATTAGTTTCATATGTTTCCTCAATTAGTTTCATGTTTCATTAATTAATTTCATATGTTTCATCAATTAATTTCATATGTTTCATCAATTAATTTCATATATTTCATCAATTAATTTCATATGTTTCATCAATTAATTTCATATGTTTCTTCAATTAATTTCATGATTCATCAATTAATGTCATATGTTTCATCAATCAGTTTCATGTTTCATCAATTAATTTCATATGATTCATCAATTAATTTCATAGGTTTCATCAATTAATTTCATGTTTCATTAATTAATTTCATATATTTCATCAATTAATTTCATGTTTCATCAATTAATTTCATATGCTTCATCAATTAGTTTCATGTTTCATCAATTAATTTTATATGTTTCATCAATTATTTCACATGTTTCATCAATTACTTTCATAGGTTTTATCAATTAATTTCATATGTTTCTTCAATTAATTTCATATGTTTTATGATTTAGTTTCATATGTTTCATCAATTAGTTTCATATGTTTCATCAATTAATTTCTTATGTTTCTTCAATTAATTTCATATCTTTCTTCAATTAATTTCATATGTTTCATCTATTAATTTCATATGTTTCATCATTTAATTTCATATGTTTCTTTAACTAATTTTATATGTTTCATCAATTAGTGTCATATGTTTCATCAATTAGTTTCATGTGTTTCATCAATTAATTTCATATGTTTCTTCAATTTATTTCATATGTTTCTTCAATTAATTTCATATGTTTCATCAATTAATTTCATATGTTTCATCAATTAATTTCATATGTTTCATCAATTAATTTCATGTTTCATCAATTAATTTCATATGGTTCATCAATTAATTTCATATGTTTCATCAATTAATTTCATATATTTCATCAATTAATTTCATATGTTTCTTCAATTAATTTCATATGTTTCTTCAATTAATTTCATATGGTTCATCAATTAATTTCATATATTTCATCAATTAATTTCATATGTTTCATCAATTTATTTCATATGTTTCATCAATTAATTTCATATGTTTCTTCAATTAGTTTAATATGTTTCGTCAATTAATTTCATATGTTTCATCAATTAATTTCATATGTTTCATTAATTTATTTCATATGTTTCATCAATTAATTTCATATATTTCATCAATTAATTTCATATGTTTCATCAATTAATTTCATATGTTTCATCAATTAATTTCATATGTTTCATCAATTAGTTTCATATGTTTCATCAATTAGTTTCATATGTTTCATCAATTAATTTCATATGTTTCATCAATTAGTTTCATATGTTTCATCAATTAATTTCATATGTTTCATCAATTAATTTCATATGGTTCATCAATTAATTTCATATATTTCATCAATTAATTTCATATATTTCATCAATTTATTTCATATGTTTCATCAATTAGTTTCATATGCTTCATCAATTAGTTTCATATGTTTCATCAATTAATTTCATATGGTTCATCAATTAATTTCATGTTTCATTAATTAATTTCATATGTTTCATCAATTAGTTTCATATATTTCATCAATTAGTGTTATATGTTGCATCAATTAATTTCATACGGTTCATCAATTAATTTCATGTTTCATTAATTAATTTCATATGTTTCATCAATTAGTTTCATATTTTCATCAATTAGTTTCATATGTTTCATCAATTAATTTCATGTTTCATCAATTCATTTCATATGTTACTTCAATTAATTTCATATGTTTCATCAATTAATTTCATATGTTTCTTCTATTAATTTCATATGTTTCATCAATTAATTTCATATGTTTCTTCAATTAATTTCATATGTTTCTTCAATTAGTTTCATGTGTTTCATCAATTAGTTCCATATATTTCATCAATTAATTTCATATGTTTCTTCAATTAATTTCATATATTTCATCAATTAGTTTTTTATGTTTCATCAATTAATTTCATATATTTCATCAATTAATTTCATATGTTTCATTAATTAATTTCATATGTTTCTTCAATTAATTTTTAGGTGAAGAGTGAGGATTTCTGTTATCTCTATTACTTTTTGAAAGGTATTATTCGGATTGTTTGAACTACTGTTACCATCTTTGATGTTATTCTCACAAAGTTTCAAACTGAAATTGCCATTAAGGAAAGACACATTTTACAGCCATTCCCTCTTTCAAACTTAACTCAAATCGTGTTTTAAAAAGGGTCACCAATCTTTGATTTACTTTGGCAATCCATCAAGAACTGGTGTTTGAAAGTTAAGATATATCGCACCAGATGACCGCTTGTATTTTGTGAGTTGTTTTGTTTCTCTCTATCGAAATGCCCCTGCAGATTTCCCCAAACCCAAATTCATTTAAGAAACAATAGACTTATCTGAACTACAGTCTCCCAGGTTTGCGTAATAGCAACATTTTCTTGATATTTTGATAATGATAAACAAATTGCCACTTCATCTGTTATTATTTTTTGTTGTACTCGGGAATCACATGGCGCAATGGATAAAAGTGTTAGGTTTCAGTTCTATATGACAGTCTTCTTATTTAAAAAAGTTGAACTATATATAAACTGAAATAAAATAATATACAAAAAAAAATATTCTTATATTTTGCGCACCCCTCAACGCGATCTTATCAGAATTTTATTTTTTTGGTGGGGGGGGGGGCTGGGGCTGGATTTACATTTTATTTTTTTTTACATATTAAGATATACTGGAATGATAAAATAAAATATATTTAATTTTTTGGTCACAATCGTTGCTGACTTTTTTTATCGGTTATTAAAAAAAAAATATAGTTCGAACATATATTAAAATTATTTAAATTTTATTAATTTTTTATTATTATTTAAATTTTAAAATTTTCGCCTGGAAAATTTCCAGTAACGTAAAAATCTTGCGTTCCGGTAGCGATGAAGTCGTTGAAGACGTTTTTGATATAGCTTAGGTTTTTGAAGCATTTCTTATGCAGGAACTTGTCTAGATGATTGAAAAAGTGGTAGTTGGTAGGTAAGAAATCTGGAAAGTATGTCGGATAAATCAGAGTTTCGTAGCCCAATCCGTCCAGTTTCTGCAGGATTGATTTACAACGTGCGGTCGGGCATTGTCGTGGAGGAGAGTTGGGTCTTTTGTGTTAACTGGGTATTGTTGTCGAAATTTCTGATGCATTTCATTCATTTGTCGACAGTACTTCTCCGCCGTAATGGTTTCACCTGCATTCAAAAAAATGTAATGGATGATACCGGTTGCAGAACACCAAAAAGTCAGTATGATTTTTATTTTGGTGTAACTCTAGCTTCTGGAAGTTTTGTATAGCTTAGTCGGCGTCTAACCACTGAGCTGAGCATCGCCGGTTGACATTCTGGTTGCTTAAAGAAAGGAAAGATGACAATTCGTAACGGCGTTTCTTTTTGGTTGTTGTTCAATTCGTGAGGCATTAATTTATTAAGTTTTTTGTCTTCCTAATACCTCTCAAGTGGTTTGAAATCGTCGTATGCGTTCCGTCAAATTCAGAAGCAAGTTCTTGAACAGTTGTACGTGGATTGGCTTCGACTAAGATTCTTTATCAATCGGTGTCAACATCCGATGGCCGACAACTACGCTCATCATTCGTCGCCGGCACGAAATTTCTTTAACAACCATTATATTGTGTGTTCAGTAGTGAGTCCTCGGCCAAACGCTTTGTTGATATTGTGAGCTGTTTTAGCCTAGCTTGAATTGAAATAAAAATTGTGCGAAATTGCTTTTTTCCATCTTGTATTTAACGTTCTGAAAAAAAAAACATAATTGTTTTAAAACGATTGTAAATTAAACGATTAGATAGAGCAAAAAAACAAAAAACGCTCTTTAAAATGATATATAAATAAAGGTATTATAACGAAAACTTATTTGAAAATACATCATTTGAAATCAAAATAAAAAATTCCGCAAGAACATTTTTCTCAACCTAATATATACAAATCATTTTCATAATATTTCAAGCCAAAGGTAACACTTTTACTGTTATATTTCACTTGAATAATGATTTTAACCCAAACTTTAACAACGTATAAATGTATATTTATACTAAGTTTTGTTGCCATATTTTTAATGTTTAATTTTCCTTATATTTCCTTATATTGCTTCTGTAGTACCAGTATTCAAGAATTCTGGCGAAAGAACTGACCCATTAAATTATCGCCATATTAGCCTCCTCCCACTTTTTGCCAAAATATTTGAGACTTTAATTAACCATGCTCTAGTCCAGCACCTTACAGATGCTAAACTTCTGACCGACCATCAATATGGATTTAGACAAGCCCGTTCCACGGCAGACATCCTCACTGTAATCTCTGAACGCATATACCATTCACTGGACAAAGCGGGAGAGGGCAGAGCGGTAGCTCTAGATATATCTAAGGCTTTTGACAGGGTATGGCATGAGGGTCTCCTCAGGAAGATTAGATCTTACGGTATCACTGGTAGAATACTTAACATAATTAAATCCTTCTTATATAAGAGAAAAATCCAGGTTGTCCTCGACGGTCGTACATCTAAACAATATGATATAAATGCGGGAGTGCCCCAGGGATCTATCCTTGGACCTCTGCTGTTCCTGATATTCATAAATGACCTCCCCGACAAAATTGCCTCTGAGATGGGTATATATGCTGATGACACCACACTCTATAGCAGGCACGACAGGAAAACAAATGAACCTATATCTAAAGTAATGGCAGAAACACTAGAGGATGACCTCCAATCAGTAGTGGAATGGGGACAAAAATGGATGGTAACGTTCAATGCCACCAAAACAAAACTGGTTTCATTCAATAATTACAAGAAACCTTCTCTACCACCTATAGCAATGGCCAACGACTCTTTATCTGAGAGTACGTCTCTCAAGCTCCTTGGCCTAACGTTCACAGGAAACATGAGTTGGAACAATTACATCGAGGGCATTACCAGGGCCGCTGCAAGGAAGGTGGGCGCTCTCTACCGTGCTAGAAAACTTCTAACACCCGAAAGTATCCTGTACCTCTATAAGGCCACTATTCGCCCATGTATGGAGTATTGCTGTCATATTTGGGCCGGTGCATCGGCTACTAGTCTCTCGCTCCTTGACAGGGATCAAAAGAGAGTCGCAAATCTGATAGGCCCTAAACTGGCATCTAAACTTCAGCCTCTGTCCCATCGTCGAAACGTTGCATTACCCCAGTAGATGTTTCCCCTGATAGTAGCCCCCTACACCAAAGTGGCAATGTGCCTTGTTTGGGGTGAAAATGTAATTAAAAAAAATATATATTTACGAAAAATTTGTCGCCATTGTTATTTTTTGTCATTTTTTAAAAAGTTTTGTCATTTTGAGATGTTCTAATCAAATTTCGCAGGTTTTATGGAGTGTAAAATAAATAATATTTATATGCGATTTTAACCCGGATCCTTCCTCAATATAGAAAGAAATTACGATTGGATTAATTTCATTTTACTAGTTCTTACTTATTTTTTTATGGGTGTCGAAAATTAGTGTCATATATACATGTGTGCAGTGTGCAGTCAACACCAACCTTATTCAGGGTTTAACCGGCTTCCTTCGAAGGAGAAAGTTTCATGGGAGTATGAAATTCATAAGCGGTCCCCAGTCGCATCCCGTTACGGGAGATGACGACGTTAGGTTTTTGCAACTTTTGAGGTGTCGAGGTCCTCCTACATACAGCACCTGGGCTTCCCAAATTGGTCACCCATTTTAGTAATGACTAGGCTCAAAATTGCTTAACTTTGGTGATCTGACGGGAAACGGTGTGTCAATGTGATTATGCCGTATATATATATATATATATATATATATATATATATATATATATATATATATATATATTTTATATATATATATATATATATATATATATCGATCTTTGAGATTTCTATAAGAATATTGCTCAAACCAGAAGGTAGACAATATTAAAGGGATTTCAAACAATAAATCAAGCATAAGCATTTAATTTAAACTCAACAAATAAATAAATTATGCAAGTTTGAAACATTATACAAAGAAAAACAATAATGGCACTAGTTCAAAATTATTCATACCTCTCTTACTAAAAGTCAATAGCATGCCTTTTATTCTTAATAACTGCCTGTAACCGTTTTGGATATTTATCAACAAGGTTTTTACAAGCATCAACACTGATTTTTGACCATTCTTCAATGCAGTAGTTCTCCAAATCCCTCAAATTTCTAGGTTTCCGCTTTTTAACGTCAGTTTTCATTATGTGCCAGAGGTTTTCGATAGGGTTCAGGTCAGGACTCTGGCTAGGCCATTCCAAAACATTAATTTGATTATCCTCAAACCATTTCTTGACTATTTTTGCAGTATGTTTTGGATCATTATCCTGTTGAAGGACCCAGTTTGGTCCTAAATGGAGCTTCTCCGCATCCTGTCTAATGTTTTTCTGGAGTATCTCCAAATATTGCTCCTTCTTCATGGTTCAATCTATCTTGACCAAACTACCTGGACCACTAGCCGAAAAGGAGCCCCAAAACATTAGGCTACCACCACCATGTTTCACCGTGGGTATGGTGTTCTTTGGGTTGTAAGCTTCTCCTTTCTTCCTCCAAACGTAAGAAGCATCCATATGGCCAAACAATTCAATTTTTGTTTCGTCAGTCCACAAAATACTTGAGAAAACGGACTCTAGAGAATTCACATGGGTCCTAGCAAACTTTAGACGTGCTGCAAGGTGTTTTTCGGTGTGCAACGGAGTCCTTCTTGGTCTTCTTCCTTTCAGACCATTTTCATGCAGAGTCCTTTGCAATGTTTGCCTTCATATTTTTATGCCAAAAGACTCCAGATTTTCTAAAATGTCCTTAGTAGTGGTGGTTGGATTTGCATTAACACTTCTTACAATATTCCTGGTGGCTCTAGCAGACAGTTTCCTTTTCCTTCCTCTACCAATCAAGTTGTTTGTTGTGTGGTGGCTCTGGAATTTTTTGATGATGCTCTGTACTGTTGCTGTAGGGACCTCAAATTTCTTGGAAATTGACTTATAACCTAAACCATCCTCATGTGAATTCACAATTTTAGTCCTAAGATCATTACTAAGCTCTTTTTTCTTCTCCATTCTAATAATTTTTATTCTTTTATTGGTTTTCAGTTGATATCATTTTAATTTCTGAAAAATGCAAAAAACGAAATGAAATTAATCACAGATTGTATAAAAGCATTCAAAATAAGAATCAAACAGGAAACAAACAGTCAGAAACTCGATTTATACTGAAAAAATAAGGGGGTATGATTATTTTTGAACATTGCAGATTTTATAAATAGCTGTATATTTCTTTTATTACAAGTATCCCGAGATTTTAAAATGACGAAAATGATCAGAAGAGGTTTATTAAGAATATGTATCAATATGGACGTAAACAATAAATTCTTACAAAGTTACACCTAATAAACTCAATTTTCAAGGGGGGGGTATGAATAATATCGGGCACAAGTATATATATATATATATATATATATATATATATATATATATATATATATATATATATATATATATATATATATATTTAAATAAGGGAGTAATCACCAACAATGTGTATTTTTTAACATTATTTTATTATTCCGTGTCTTGGTTTTTCATTGAGAATTATGTTTGGATCATTGTAATAATGTTTTTAAGTCATTGAAATCGTTTACGTACGTTTCAGACGGTCTGATGCGTCCTCGTCAGAAATTATTTTCAAATGTGTAAAAATGGCGATTTTCGTTAGTTTGAAGTTTTTCCAAGGGTGGAGGCTTGTAAGTGTTTATTATACATTGGTATGCTGAATTTTTTTTTTTTATTGCTTTTTTGCTTTGTCCAGGGAGATTTTGACCTGGCTGTAGTCAGTCAGTCGCTATTTCTTTCTGCTAATGTGTTTTTTCTTTTCCTTTAGGGTGGGGTAGGGTGTGTGTGTGTGTGTGTGTGTGTGTGTGTGTGTGTGTGTGTGTGTGTGTGTGTGTGTGTGTGTGTGTGTGTGTGTGTGTGTGTGTGTGTGTTTGCTTTTATTGGTTTGGGAATGTGTATATTGTTTTATAGTATTTTTGGGTTATTTGCTTTCTTAGGAAGGCGGCTGTGGTCCGAGGTCGTTACTAATGTGTATGTGTGGGGAGGGGGGACTGGCTCTTCTGAAGTAAGAGTAGGGGTGCTTTCATTCTATTTTGATATTTATTTTTTGGATTCTTGGATTTTAGTATTGTGATTTTTTCATTTTAGTCTTATATTATGTTTGTTTAGAAAGAGGGGTGTATTTAAAATAGGGGATTTTTTAATGTTTCTATTTATTTGTCTCCCCATGTGGGTATGGCCTGACCCAGGATCGGTTCCTAGTTTGGGGAAGATTTTGTTCCCCAGAGGGGGGCATTGGGGGGTGTAGGTATGGGAGGGGGATGATAGAAGGGAAGATAGTCGTTTCAGTCATGAGGGGGTTCTCCTCCCCTGACTGAGGAGGGAGCGAGGTGTTGGAACAGATATTATACTACGGTTCTAGGTGTCTCCTAGTGTTGTTGGTTTCGAGGTTAAGTAGGGTTGGTATTGTTCAGTGTGTTGTATTAGAGATAGGGGTGTTATGTCTGTGTGTGGTTGTATGCGCGCACGTGTGTGTGTTTAATGTGTCGGTTCTGATTTATGTGTGGGTGTGTGTATGTGTATGTGTATGGGTGTGCATGCGAGTGTACCTTGCATTTCATGTTTTTGTGTGATGGTATTAGGTTCTGTTCAGTTCAGGAGTGAATTTGGTGATGAAGTTTTTTTCCTGTGTAAGTAAATAAAAATAATTGTCTGTTTGGAAGATTGGCATTATTTTGAAGCTGTTTCCACTGTATGTGTGTACGTGTTTTGAAACATAGAGGTGTCTGTTATCTGCAATTTTGATGTTGCTCTTATGTAAGGCCACTCTATTGCTGAAATTTTTGGTGGCGCCTATGTAGGATTTGTTGCATGTTGTGCATCTTAGTGCATATACTACATTTATGGAGGTGCAATTTAGATCCTTTTTTATTTTGAATGTTTGTGCTGGGTTTTTGAATGTGTATGTGTTACCTTCTATTATTATGTCACATACTCCACATCGCGGTTTGTTCCATTTTGTAACTCCTTTTGTAGTATGTGGGACGAGTTTTGAGGAAGTTAGGATGTGTTTTAAGTTTTTGGGTTGGCGTTTGCTTTTTATTATTTTTGTGGTTTTAAGTATGTTGTTTAGTTTGTCGTTCTGATTGAGGAGGATAAGGTTTTTTTGTTATCTGTGTGAATAGTTCTGGGTTGTTTGTGTTGTGTGTAGAGACGTATGCTAGAATTTGTTCTTTGTTGTGTTCTTTTGGGGTTCTTAGTTGGTCTATTGGATTTTTTTCAGCCAGTTCAATACCTTTCTGTATTAGTGGTAGTGGGTATTCTCTTTTCCGCAGTGTTATTTGTAGTTCGTTCAGTCTAGTTGAACGGAGGTGTCTGTCTGTTACTATGGTGCAGACTCTACGTGCTAGGGAGTAGGGTATTGATTTTAGACAGTTTTTAGGATGGTGGCTTTTGAAGTGGAGGTATTGCTGGGTGTCTGTGGGTTTGTGGTAGATGTCTGTGATTATGTTGTTTTTCATTGTTACTAGGATGTCTAGGAAAGGTAGTTCTGTGGGGCTTTGTTCTAGTGTGAAGTTTATTTTTGGGTGTAGATTTTGTAGTAAAGTGTGGAGTTCTTTGATATCCCCCCATGAGGTTCTCCAGAGGATAAAGCAGTCGTCTAGGTATCTTTTCCAAGATTTTATGGAGAGTGTTTTTATATTGTGCCCGTACTTTTGCTCTATCCTTTCATAAAGGGTCTCTTCTAGGAAAGCGAGTGTAAGGGTGGCATATGTCGGTGCCATTTTGGTACCCATCGCTGTGCCTAGTATTTGGATGTAGTTGTCTTTATTGAATTGGAAGAAGTGCTTGTTTAAATTTTGACTTCTAATGAAAAGGTTTCCACCAGACTTTGAATTATTATCGCTGGACCCACAAACAAATTTAAACAAGCACTTGCCCGATTCGGATACCTACACAGCTATGCGGATTACCCAATATATAGCTTGGACATTATTACCAAACGGATGTAAAGAACGTATAAATTGGATCTTACCAAGCAAGCTGGATCTACAAATACATTCATATCCTTTTTCTACAAATCCTCCTGCTACAAGACTTCTGATAAATGTATTATTTTCACTTTGACTTTCCATGTCTAACTGACTTTAGCAAATAGGGTGCATACCTTTATAACTATTTGCTAATATTTTCTCTCCTCTGATGAGATGGTAGACATCGAAACCCTATAGGTTAAGGAGATTAATTTTCTAAAGCATTCTTTGTCTTGCTTAGAATAATAAAAATTCTTTGATATGAAACTCAACCACTTCATTTCATTTCAATGAGAGTTTTTTGAAATTCATTGAATTACAATTTAATTTATTTGCTCTATCTTGCATATCGAGCAATTCTTGTTTAGATGGGATAACTTATAGAATATTACTGCCAGTAATATTTTGTAAACCTACAATCTCACGTTTCCATCACAACTGATTGTTAAATAAAAACTATTCTGAAGTATATATATATATATATATATATATATATATATATATATATATATATATATATATATATATATAAATGAAAATGTGTGTGTGTATTATATATTTATACTAGCAGGGCCCATTAACCGGTGTTGCCCGGTGGAAGCAAGCCCCACCCTCGTAAAAAGTTTAAGTACGGCTGTTGTTGGTATTACCCGACACCCAACTCTCAAACCCCAACCTCCTCATGCTAAGATCGGCTTTTGGAATAGACACTCCCAACATCTTCATGCTAAGAATTGCTTTTGGAATTGACACCACTAATCTACAAATGGTTTCTTTTGTTGTCGCTACACCGTAATCACGTGATAAAAATTTTACCAGACGAAAAATTGAGAGGCAAAACAAAAGAAACCATTTAATCAAGCGCCGCTTGTTATGCATTTAGCTGAATACGTTATTAGAAATCACTTTTTTGGTACTTATGCACTTATCTTACCGGGCTGGCGGGTGTTATCTAACTATCCTGTACTTTCACCTAACAATTAAATGAACAAAAAATATCGTAAAACTTGAATTTATATAATCATTTTATTAATATATATTTTTTAGGGGGGATTGACTTAGCGTGCGTGTACTTATGTCACCGAACTGGCGAGTGTATTGTAACTACTGTGTACTTTCATCTAACAATTTAATAAAAAAGAAATATGCAAAACTAAAATTTAACTTGGAAATACTATTTAAAAAATAGCACGGTAACATAAGTGCATAAGCACCATTTTATTTTACATATTTAATTTCTAAAGGACGCTTTGAATAAATTCACAATGATTTAAATTTAAAGTGTTGTGTAATGATTTCTAAAAAAATAAGTACTAAAAAGTAATGAAATTTTAGTCATGGTAACATTTTTTTACTGTATTTTTATTTTAGAAATAATTACATAACACTTTAAATTTAAATCATTGTGAATTTATTCAAACGGTTCTTAGGAAATGAAATATGTAAAATAAAGTGGGTATTAAGCACTTATGTTACCTTGCTAATTTTGAAAGTGCTATTTTCTAGTTAAATTCAAGTTTTACCATATCTTTGTTTTTTTTTATTAAATTGTTAGGTGTGTCTAAAGTAAATAAAAAGTGTGTTCGAACAAAAAACAAAAACAGATCTCGATCTCTCTCTCTCTCTCTCGCTATCTCTCCCCCCCTCTCTCTCTCTCTCTTTCTCTTTCTCTCAGTCGTTACCGTGCTCGAAAACGCGTTAATCGATTCACAATTAAGCCAACGATAAATGTAACTTATGTGTTAGGAAAAAGATAATATATATATTGGGGATGGGGAGTGTTATTGTGTTCTTTTAGAAATAATTACACAACACTTTAAATTTCAATCATTGTGAATCTGTTACTTGTGCATAATTTGGACCAAACGTAACTCAGCGTCCGATCGGCTTTGCTCGGAATATGACGTCATGCGCTCTGGTTTGATTGTAATGTGACGTAAGATGTCGATCAACCAATCAATGCACTGCAAAGTAGCAGACGGACTTTTCAAAATAAAAATTGGAAAAAAATAAAAATCATTAAATTCATTAAGCAGCACACATCTGTAATAACCCTTTTCTGAAAAGTACACACACACACACACACACACACACACACACACACACACACACACACATATATATATATATATATATATATATATATATATATATATATATATATATATATATATTATTAGCCTTGTGAATTCGCCGCGAATGAACCATGAATTCTTATTGTAGGTAATTTAATTAAGAGTAATGATTAAAACTATGTTTAAAGAGTTTTAATTGATGCATTTTTAATACTATACCTTTGATATATTACTCGACGTTGGTAGGTACTTCAAGTAGTGGTTATTTTCTTTTAATGTCGCAATATAGAGAACGGTAAAAATGCGAAACTTAGATTTGATGTGTGGATTATTGTTTTCTGATTCTCTAAACTGCTTTAGCGTGTAGGAATTTTTCTTTTCCCTTGTGATTTTCTTTTGTCTTTTATTGTTTTTTATCTTGCGAAGAAGAAATGACGTCATATATACGGCTAAAAATGGTAGATAAAGAAAGGAAATTTTTAATATGCCAGCGGATTCTAGCACATAATCGATAATGATATTTATTTTAGATTCGAATGTCGAAATCATATTCGACACGAACAGTGCTGACAAGGGAATACGTGCCTCTGGCGATTTCCCTGCGAGTGTTTTCTTGTTTTTTTTTTCTTGCACAAAACATTTTGGAGCTGTAAAAGACAAAATCAAATAAATGCAAAATAGGTGTTCCTCGAAACGTTTGAATACGGAAGTTGGCCATTATAAGTGACACACAGGCTAAGAGTAACTACCGGATATGCCTAATAAGATATGCCAATTTTATGGGTATATGTCTTCAGATATCAGCTGGCAACTCCTTCTAAGGGACTAAAGTTGGTTTTAGTCTTGCACTTGATAAAATACTCGAGTAGCTACAATCACTATATACGATCTTCCCCACTCTCTATATGTGCTTAAATCTAAACGCAGATTTCATGAACAAATGTAACGTGGCCGGTACTCTTTATTTTAGTAATTCATGAATACAAAACTTTACTTTAATAATTCATAAAAGCAAAGTTTTACATACATATTTCATAAAAATAAAACTTTAGTAATTCATATAAAATAAATTTTAGTAATTCATAAAAAACAAAACTTTAGTAATTCATATAAAATAAATTTTAGTAATTCATAAAAAACAAAACTTTACTAAAGTAATTCATAAAAATAAATTTGTAATTCATAAAAAACAAAACTTTACTAAAGTAATTCATATAAAATAAATTTTAGTAATTCATAAAAAACAAAACTTTACTAAAGTAATTCATAAAAATAAAACTGGAAATAAATAAAATCCGGGTCGGAATTTTTTCTTTTTTAACAAAACGTCTTTCATTACCGTTATTTTTCGACATCATTTAAAAGTGCCTCGCCAAATGCCCATCTCGCCCGATGTACATTTTTTTTTTCTCAGACCTCATGCCGGCCGCTGCCAGCCATTTCTCGCCTTTTCTTTTCGCGTTCATTTTCCTCGGCGTTGCATTTTGCTTCTCCTCCGAGCACGTGGTGCATTTTCTCCCAATAATTCGTTGAGTATATATAGATAATAGGTAATAATTTTATGAAATGATTGACGTAAGCTCCAATAATTTAAGATAAACAACACTTGTGTACGATGGTTGTGTACGATGATAAAGGTTTTATTGATATCGGGTCAGCAGAGGGAATTGACACCAAATTCAAAGTTAAAATATATCACCGTAACGAATGAGAAGCATTGGACAGTCATACATCAAATCAAGAGGTAGAGAGAGGAATATACTCAGATACTTCCAACTTAATCAAAAACTGCATATTTCACGCACACGCATATTTATATTATATAAAAGTCACTTTGTGCGTGTGAGTTCCTTCCTCATAGGTTCCGAAACGGCTGAGCCTATCTTTTGTAAATTTCACACAATGCTAATTTATATGTCTGGCAGTGTTCTTAGATATAAGCATCGAAAATCGAAAAATTCGATGTTAAATATAATCTTTCTTCTCTTATAGATTAAAAAAAAATCAGGGGCATATTTTACGTTACACTCGTAAAATATTCGCCATGTAGAAATTCCTCTTTTTGTTATCTATAAAGGTAGAAAGACTATTTTTAAGATCGTCAAGCCTAAATATCAGTTGACATGATATTGTAAACAAATACAGACGCAATTTGATGAACGACATTATCATTATTATTATTTAAAAAAAAAATTTTCTTTTTTTTTTTTTGCGAATTAGTCCACCGGGCAAATTATTCCTCGTAATATATAATAATCAATAGAGGATTTATTCTATAATAATACATACGCAATCTGCATAAATTAAAATATCATGTTTAAGCGTATTGTACCACCGGGCAACGCCAGACGGTCAGTTAGTTTATATATATATATATATATATATATATATATATATATATATATATATATATGAGAGAAAGAGAGAGAGAGAGACAGACAGACAGACAGACAGACAGCAGACAGAGAAATAAAAAACGGAACAACCAAATCATGTGTTTTTCAATGTTTCGTTTTTAGTTCGAGGCTTCCTCTGGATGAATAAAATTAAGAAAACAAAACACCAGTACAAATATTTGAAAATATTTTTTGATGCAATGAAATTTATTACCCTGTTCTATTTCAGAAACGGAAAAAGTCGTTGGAAATTCAAAAAGAGGGAGTCATAGCGTTGTGAAAGAGAGGAAGTTTTGTTTTTTAACGTCATATAGCCGTTAATATATTTAAAAAGATATGATGCAATTTGAATTTCCAACGACTTATTCCGTTTCTGAAATGGAACAGAGTCATAAATTTTATTACACCAAAAATATATTTTCAAATACTTGTACTGGTGTTTTGTTTTCTTAATTTCATTCATCCAGAGGAAGTCTCAAAACAAAGACTAAACGTTGGTGAACACAAAACTTGGTTTGTTCGTTTTTTTATTCCTCTATTTCGTTGAAATACTATTTCCATTATTCTCATCATATATATATATATATATATATATATATATATATATATATATATATATATGTACAGTGACATGAACGATATTTTGACTGGGTAAATTGTTCGTTATAAAACTTTAAAATAATCATGTTTGTTGGCAATGTAGAACAAGACATGAATGTTAGAAGTATAAATGTTTATATGTTTGTTTTCCGTTTTTTTCTTATCATTTTGTTTAGGCTGGAGATGGGGCATCCTAAGAGATGCGAGACATTCACCCGCTATCTTATACATCCCAACTGAGAGATTTTTTTAAAGGTTCTAACCGTCGGTTTATTAGCAATTGCTTGTTTCTCTCTTGGATATGCTTCATCGTATATTTAGCAAATACGTTTTTGAAATCCCTTTTTCATGAGTCCAGTTGCTGAAATGATGGAGATCTTCTTAAGATTCCAATTTCTTTTCATGTGCATAAGAGCTTGATATTTTTTAAATGAGAAAAGTAATAAACAATGTTGCAGTGTGTATTTTCTTGTGTTTATTTTGTCAGTGTCTAAATATGTGGGTGAGTTGAGTTCGTTATCCTGCCACCTGGATGGAGGATAACTTAATGCCGCGCCCTGTCTTGTCTCTGGCTAACGTAACACTCTTATCTTTACAGGGTTATTGGTTATCGATTTTGCTGCTTTTATAACAATTTGGTATTTCACATCTGCTCGTTAAACGAATCAGATAGGAATTCTCTCAAATTTAAACGTAGTAAACCGACGGAGTCTTATATGAAAATACGAGGATACGTCTAAGAAATCAATTGTGCTGGCTGTAAGGCGGGAAAATACAATATTCGAATAAAAATCAATAAACGAGAACAAATAAATAGCGACGGATACAGCTCGAAGCTTTGCCATGGGCGCCGATAACTTCACGCGTCTTAAAACCATGTGTCCATTAGGTGAATGTTACCACTAGATGCCTGGGGATGAATTGTTTAAAAACAGTTCCCCTTTTGTATCATGACTAGGGCTATGACAACGGCATATTCTTTTCATTTTTTTGACTCTCGAGTATATATCCGACACAGCTGGACACAGTTAATCAATCGAGAACCACATCACTATATATAAAAACATATAAGACATCAACGGATACATACATTAGAATCAAAACAAGGAAAAGAATATGCTGTTGTCATAGCCCTTATCATGACTTATTAATGTCCAACGTCAATATATATGGTCACATTTAACAGTAATTGAATATATCAATTAAAATAAAACACGTTACTGCGCATGTACGTTAATCTTGATTGATCATGAATGTAATGTGACCGTTAGGCCTGAACCGTGTTCGTCGGAGTTTAAACCTCTCTCGGGCCGCCACCTTACATCGAGTTTCATAAATTAAAAGATTGGTATAAATAAAAAGTGAAATGTAATTGAAAAACATATTTACACACACAGACACAGACACAGACACGCAAGTATATATATATATATATATATATATATATATATATATATATATATATATAAGTTATTAAGTTACATCCATCTCCAATAAACCTATATCTAAAATTTCAAGTGTTTATACCCAAAATTTTCGGAGGAGTTTGGTAGAGTTCTCAAAGGTCATATCGTTAAACCTTGACCCCTTAACAGCCAAATTTCTGGCCGAAAACGGATTACAAAGATTTTTCCAAATCTCAATACCCCGTACATGAAATTTCGAGTCTGTAGACTTAAAATTGACAGAGTTATTGTGTAGCGAAATGTACACAGACAGACGCACACACAGACACACAGACAGACACACAGACACTTTCACTTTTATAGATATACTAGCATGGGTGCCCGGCGATGCCCGGGTGTTTGGAGGTGTGTGTTGAGCAAAAAAAAACAAAAAACAAAAGTGGTAGTAGGAAGGCAGGCTCAAACCCGTACCGCGAATGGAAGAAAAGATCGGGGAAAACGTGACGTCTTGGCTGTTACTACCACTGCCAAACCGGAAGTGGCGTAGGTTTAAATTAAGGTTAGACAATCTAAAAGAGGGGATGACTTTCGAAAATATCGGCGAAAAAAAGCGACCCTTCCCTGTAGAAAAGTGCTCAGTTGAGGGTGAAGAAATTAATATAGCCAATTTTTTCGTTATTTGTCGTCTGAAGGGTTGAGCTTCAAACGATACTGATCTTGTGAAAATTCGTCGCCTCTGTCGAAAGTTTTTGGCAGACATGCAAACATGCATACATACATTTATATATTGATTGCTCAAATTTTCGACCCAAATCGACTAAAAATTAGAAAGCTTGCCCTATTTCTGAATACCCTTTATGTAAGATTTCAAATGTTTAGACCAGAAATTGGCTGAGTAATTTGGTAGAGACCGCAGAGGTCAAATTAACCCTATTATGACCCCTTTAACATTTATTGTTTTGGGCTCAAATCAAATTATTAAGTTAGATCCATATCCAAGGAATTTATATAATAAATTTCAAGTGCTTAGGCCCAAAATTGGCGGAGGAGTTTGGCAAAGTTCTGAATGAATGCTAAAAATTTATAATTCAGTGAATGAATGCTAAAATATATTTTACTGAATGAATGTTAAAAATATATAATTCGCTGAATGAATGCTAAAAATTTATAATTAAACAGCAAAAAAACAATAAAAATACATGTACAATCAATATTTAGTAAATGAGCCCTTGCTCTCAGTCACAGCTGCACATCTTCGACTACAAGAACGAATCAGTTCTTAACAATCCTCGATACTAATTTTAGACCGTTCTTCTTGAAGCTTCACCCACAAATCCTCTGTGGTAGTGGGATTTCTTTCCCTAACTTTCACTCCTAAGGTTTTCCAAAGATTTTCTATTGGATTTAAGTCAGGACTTTGCGGTGGCCGATCCATAATTTCAAAATCTTGCTCGCTAAGGTAACTCATTACCACCTTTGCCTTGTGACATGGGGCATTATCTTGCATAAAGGCAGCCCTATCGAAACCTGAATTCTGTATGATTGGCAACATGATCTTGAACAATGCTTTTATAGATATGCGCGTTTACACGAATTTGTAACCGGACAAGAGGCGTTGTACTTTGGCTAGAAAACATCCCAAATACCATGACGCTTCCGCCCCCAAACTTGGCAGTTTTCTTAGTACACTTTGCACTTAATCTTTCACCAATACGTCTCTTTACATTGTTTTTCCATCATTTCCAAATAAATTAAACTTGCTTTCATCACTGAAAAATACTTTTGCCCAATTTTCATATGTCCAAATTACATACCTGTTTACAAACTCTAATCTCTTCTTATTCTTCAAACTAACAAGTGGTTTCTTCCCTGGGGTTCAATTAAACAGCCCTATTTCTTGCAGTCATCTAGAAACAGTCTGTCTTGACACATTAACATATGAGGTACTATTCATCTCTTTTAATTTCTGTGCAAGACTTAAAACGGTCCTTTAATGACATACGCTGCATTATTCGATTTTCTCTTACCGAAGCTTTGCGGGGTTTGCCGGTTTTAAAAGCACTATTTTGCCAGTATCGTTGTAGGATTTAAAAACACTCTTGGAACTCCTACAACACTCTTGGAACATTTCATTTTCTCTCAAATCTCTCTAATAGTGTGCTTTTCCTTGTGTAGCTTCACAATAGCTTTTCTCACAGAGTAATCAAGATTTTGGCGTTTCGCTATTTCCGGCTGATGCAACGTTTACAAATGACTAAGTAAGACTTATTCTTTAGAGGAAATCAAAAGAATTGAATATAGCATACTGTTTACATTGTTTTTCTCAATTTTGCCCCTTACTTTTGGATGTTCCTATTTTGAAAATAAATAAATAAATAATTGTTATAATTCTTTTTCTATCGTTTGCAAATGATTCAAATTTTAATATGTCATTACGGGTGATAACGACTACAAGTTGTCAAAATTTCAGCTTTTCACAGTTGTTATTTCTAACAAATATTAGGTTTTAAAATTGTGTCCCTTAGTTTTGGACGCTACTGTATATTGTTGCATCGATATTAATACGATCCAGTTTCGACTTATAAAAATCCTGTCTACGTACCTTTGTTTCATTGAAAACGTGTTATTGTTATTTCATATTTTCCTACAACTATAAGTATTAAATAACAACGTTATTTTCTCTATCGTTATTTATTTATCACCCTGTTCTTTTATTCTTCACATACACACACACACACACACACACACACACACACACACACACACACACATATATATATATATATATATATATATATATATATATATATATATATATATATATACAGGGTGACCCTCCCAAAACACGGGCCCTAACTCTAATTAGGCTATGTTTCTTAGTGTTTTGTCCGAATGAAATGAAACTTTGGTTATAAATAGTTTATTATATTCAAAACATCACATCAAAACACTAGGGTCTTTGGCCTTTTTGTTTTCTTCATTCTACAGCATATGTTCTAGATGGCCTCCATTTAGCTTTTGTTTTTTGGGGGGTCACCCTGTATATATACTAGCAAAAGTACCCGTCGTTAACTGGGTTCAAAAACAGCCTATAGAAAATGGACTCTGATTTTTGAAAGTATCATAGGTTATGAAAAGGAAGGGGTGTAAAGAAATATTTTCGAATTTGGGGGTATCAAAACCAAAGCAAAATATGATGAAAGTAAAAATAAAATAGATAAACCCCATAATTTATTATACCATACCTGTTCACACTGAAACACTTATAACAATATTCTGTAGATCTATATTATAAAAACTTGTTAACTTTGTGACATATTTCCATTCTATGGAGGTCAGGCGCGAACGAACACCCCATAATTTTATAATACCATATTTATTCAAACTGAAACATAATTATCAAAGTATACTTACGCAGATAGATATGAAAAGTCTTTATTAAAGTTTGTGCCTATTTCCATTATATGGAGGCCAGGCGCGAACGCAGACCCAACAATTTTATTATACCATCCCTATTTAAGTTAAAACATACTTATCAAAGTATTATTATGTACATCTATATCAAAAACACTTGTAAACATTTTTTTTTAAATTTTTAAATTTTTTATTTCCATACTTTGTGGACCAGGCGCGTACGCAGACCCCGCAATTTTAATGGATCATCATCATGCCAGATCAAACATATCCATTCCTGTGTCTCCATACATCTTCTATCATTATATGTAATCAGTTTTCTATAATAGTCAACCATATAGGAGCATATTCGTGACCAGACACACACACAGACGTTCAGCTTTATATATATATATATATATATATATATATATATATATATATATATATATATAAAAAATCTTATTTATTTATAATCTTTTTCTGTTTATTTATGTTATCCATAATCTATGTATGCAGTCATCTGTATATTTTCCTTTTGAATAGCATTAGTTTCTGTTTCTATATCTCTGTCTCCAACATGTTTATTTATAGATAGACCAATTTTGTATGCTAATAATCCTTTAACCACCCAAACGTACTTCCACTAGCAACTAAAAAAAAAAAAAAAAGAGATATAATCGACAAAGAAATGAGAATGAAAGCTCATGTTGCGTGGGCGATTATAAACAGTATGAATTACAAACAAACAAACAAACAAACGTTTGTCATGTTTAATAATCTTTAGCTGAAACTATTTCTTCCCGAGAGATCGACCGATAAAAATGAAAACGAGAAGATGGCTTATCAAACCAGCTAGCGACATAAAGATTGTTTGACTTTTCATAAAACAAAATTTACTATAAAACATTTCTCAACAGCTGATTGTCATGACTAATTACATCCTAAATTTATCGTTTCGGCTTTTTACAAGTCACCTGAATTGGAACAAATGCATCGAAGACATTGACAAGATAGCTGCAAATAAAGTGGGTTCTCTCTACCGTGCTAGAATACTATTCACACATGACAGTAGCTTGTATCTTTACAAAACCACTATTTGCACACGTATGGAGTATTGTTGCCATATTTGGCCTGCTGCTTCTGCTACTAGTCTTCCCCTCTTAGACGCCGTCCACAAAAAATCTCCATTTTAATAGATCCAGTACTATTAACCAAACTCGAACCCCTATCTCCGTAATGTTGCATCACTGTACTTGTTTTACAAGTACTTTAATGGAATGTGCTCCGACGAACTTGTAACACTGGTGTCTCCTCGATGTAAATACCCCCAATTAACCCAACAAGCAGCAAAATCCCACTCACTCACTATAAATGTCACTAGATGCAGGAAAGCCTTCTACTATAATACATTCTTTTGGACCATCCTGCATGAATCGATCATCAGTTTTTGAGTGGCATAAAATATTCAAACAAGGAAGGGAGTCTTGAGGGATAGTGAGAGGTGAGGGAGGAGTAAGAAAGTCAGAACACCAGAGTTGATTTGTCAAACAAAGAATTTCATGGATAAGCACCGTCGCGTGTCTATAGAGACAATAAGTGCACAGTTTTATGTCAGTGTGCGAATTGTACACACAATTAATTGCGAGGGACTGAAGATGCGGAAGATTTGCACAGAGTTTACCCTAGGGGTTCTCAGAGAATATCAGAAAGAAAGATAGCCAAATGAAATTATTTCAAAGGAGACTTTTTCATGTGTGTACTATCAATAAATAGGCCCATACGAAAACAAGTCTGGAAACTTATTCAAGGCAATTCGTAAAATAAACATTTTTTATAGAAGTCGCTTCAGACAAAGCATGAAGCCACTTGGTGTAAGGGTATAAAATAGTACTTCAAGGTTAAAAAAAAACTTGTTAACGATAAGTGTCAGATGAAATAGATTCTGATCTAGAAAACAGCAATTCTTTGCTTTTTGTCAGAACTCATGGAATGTGAGGACTAAAGAACAAAATAAGGAAAGAAAGCGAGATGGGTAATATAAATTTCTATTGGCAAATCACTTATCTTACTTTATTAACATGCACCAGCAATATTTGAATACATTGTTTAATGAATGAGTGAAGAGGTAAATTGAAAGGGTGTCACAGGCGGATTTAATGTCTGTATGCATCGTATTAAAATCATCCTGTCTCCTAGTTCACACATTTATAAACAGAATGACACTTTAAGATCAGTGAACGCGCCCATATGTCGAGACATGTTTTCAAGCGGATTTCTAACACAATATCCACTGTACAAGATCCACTGTGGGATTTACAGAATTACTTTTACTGGGAATATTGGCAACGTTCATGTGGTCACCCGTGTGAATATCAGATTCTATTTTAGGGAAACCAATGCCAACCGACAAATCGATACTAATGAATTATTTATACAATTTCAACGTTCTCATGATGGGATGGTTTGTCAATCAAGCGGTCTAAGACGACGTCCATGTGAGGCGTCCTCTTGGCTGAAACACGGGTTCGAAACCTACACCGGCTTCATCTTTACCTTGCGGTAAGTGTTTGCTAATCATAGTACACCGTCGGAAATAATTTCCAATAAAAAATTATATACTAGTAGGACACGTGGAAATTCCACGGAATGAAAAATATATTTAATCAACAGATATATTTTGATAAGCTATTTTTTTTTTTTTTTTTGGATAGCGCAAAAAGTTAGTTTTGAGAACAGAAAAACCAATTACACGCAGCAAATATGAAATCATTTACATGTTTATGAAAACAGCGCCAATTGTATTAGAAATATAGAACTAACTCAAACGAGATAAATTAACAAGTACTAATAAATACCCAGAAAGTAATATTGTGTTACATAGTTTAATACAAATAATAAAATCACATTGTAAGAGATAATCTTGGTTTTACTCATTCAGTTCAGCACCTCTTAGCAAACAATGTTCTTTTTTGTCCTGTTTCTTTTAAATGTTCCCTTTTATGTAACATTACGCTGACTCCTTTCTTAGGTCAAAAACCACTGCACGTCGAAATTACTACGAGTTCCTTTTACACACCATTATATCAACAATGATCGTATATTATTATAATGATATTCGAAAGCGAGTTTACATCAAAGAGAAGCCATTCTTATATTCCTGCCCAGGGTTGACTGATTGGCTCTTTTAAAACTAAATTTCACGAATTTAGCCTTTTTTGAGGCGGCTTGGCCTTCAAAACTTGTGTCTGGCTTTTTTTCAAATCGTAACGTATGTACTAACGAAAGAAGATTCAAGCAGAATATTTTATAGATGTATTGTGTAATATTGAGCTACTCTATTTCGAGAGTCGATGTTCAATTTGCAGTTTTAATAATTGTTCCAATGTACTTTGTAAAGAATCAATTTGTGTATGATGGGTAAAATACTAAATTTACGAAAAATTAACAAAACCGTCTTCAGATTAACCAGGTTATAGTATTTATAGAACAACTAGGGAAAAATAGAACCGTATCTCGTTTCCTTTAATAACTTTGCCAACGAACGTTGAACATACAGTTTTAAATTACTTGGAAATAATATTTCTTCCAAAAAAGAATGCATTTTTTATAAACGAAAAATATATATATGTCGACAGAAGTATTTGATATTCTTTCAAAGCAAAAGTTATTTTTCCATAGAACATAAAAAATGTTAATCGTGACGAAAAAGCCGAAAACCGAACGTACTTTTTGTAGTAAGCCAAAAATAAGTTCGCTTATTTAATGACATGAGACAAAGAGAACAAAACATATGAAAATATTCTTACTTTCCACGAGTTTGCAATTATACTTTTATGTCCATGCACTTATTTGGTTTTCGCGAGTTCCTTTTTTTCATTTCATCAGGGTTTTCTGAACACTTTTGTTTAATTCAGCTTTCTGTCATAAGTTTTTTGGAATGGTGGGAGTATTTTAAATTCGAATAACAACTGTGAGTTAGAAATCCTACGTCACCACTGTTATAGCTCGGTTAAAGGGGTGAAAAAAAAGAACACCAGAATAAAATAACAACATGTATTGCAAATCATAGAATCGGAGGGTTGTTCGTCGCAGCCGAGGAACGATCTAGGTTGGTACACCGTATTTCCACAAGTTTAAGCAAATTTCCCCGATTTTCATGTGTGGGGCTTTTGCTGTTGCCCCTAAATGGCAAACCTTGTCTTGCTAGGTATAGAGTGATGGAAATCAACCTAAATAAAATTTCTGGTTTCTTTGCTTCTCTTTGTATCTAGCAATTTGTAATTTGCGATCAGCTGTTAATAAAGCACACCCAATGCTTGGTCTTGGAAGCCTTTCCATCGAACCATACAAATCATGAGAGAGTCTGAAATAACGTTCTCCTTTATTTTCTCTAAAACTGTCCTCCAACGGCTTATGCCCTTCGATTTCCAAGCGGCTCGGCCACTATACTTTCGTTCATTCAAAAAAGACGACAACCGAAGCATATCTGAAACATAACATCTTGCTGAGGTGAGTTAGATTATATCCAGTACTATCAACTAAACTCGAACCCCTATCTCCGGAATGTTGCATCACTGTACTTGTTTTACAAGTACTTTAATGGAATGTGCTCCGATGAACTTGTAACGCTGGTGTCTCCTCGATGTAAATACCCCCGATTGACCCAACAAGCAGCAACATCCCACTCCCTCACTATAAATGTCACTAGATGCAGGAAAGCCTTTTACTATAATACTTTCTTTTGGACCAGATAACAAAGAGTTCTTTTCATACTATTTTTTTCTGAAAAGAGCGTCCTTTTTCATTCTTGAGATTACTGGTTGACATGGGCTATAATTATTGCAGAGTTTTATGAAAGACTCACTAATATTAGTAACAGCATAGGCAGTATCATTCAGATATTGTAAAAAAAAATGCTTTTCAACTTCCGGCATTTCTGCTTTCTTATCAATCTGGGGTTACTGTGAAGCAAGTTGTTGCTCTAAGTCATCTACAGTGTCTGCTTCATTTAGCTCATCAACTGTTTTCATATCTTCAGTTTCTAACTCTTAACTCTTCTGAGTCTCCTTCTAATCATCCAAGTCCACCACTTGCTCTGATGTTGATGCTGCCACTCTAGGCTTCTTCAAATCATAAGTTCTGCTATTTTTGGCAGCATCTCGTCTGTTCCGTTCCTGCTCCTTTTTCTTCTCTCCTTCCGTGACATACTGTACATGATTAGATTCAATAGAACCTGGAAAGGAATAATTATTATAAAAATGTAGATGATCGAAGTAGCAAATTATTGATACTTTTGCCGAATAATGAGATATAATCGTAAATTTCTTGGCAGTTAACGTAAAACATTAGAAGGTGTTAAAAGTTGTGTGATATAGTTTTGTGCAAATGTATGTAAATTTAGTAAATAGAAAATAAATATTTAATTTTTGAAAAACAGATAACAATCAAAAATAGTTTTGCATTGTATTAATGAGTTTTCTTGTTCTAACGAAATGTTTAAATTTTTGTTTGGTGATTGTAAAATGATTCAGTAGTTTGTACTTAACATAAGATAATTAAATTTTAGATATATTAGCTTCGGTCAAACGCTAGACAACATCTTGAAAGCAGTATGAGCTGAAAGGGCAAGGAAAAGAGGGGCAGATAACTCTAAAATGTAATGTCGAAATGTTATTTACGGACACGTACATAATACGGAATTTTCTTTATCTGTGTTTTTTTTACTAATGTCCTTGTAAAACTGTACAAGCACCTTTTGTTCTAATAAACCAAGACTAGCGCTAGTTTGGACAACTTTTTGTCATTTCTGTAAAGTATTTGGGAAATTTCGACGATAGCGCTGTCCTTATTCCGTTTAAATACCAATTTTTTAATAGACATTTTGACGACGACGAGAACGGCGACAACAAAAAACAAAAAATGCAAATATATCTTGGTCACACACATAAAAAAGATAATTCGAAACACAAATGGATTTGGTAGAGAAAAAAACGGTGATAGAGAGGGCGAGAGGAGGCATTGGCTTAAAGAACCCACATTTCTTTTGTTAAATAAATTCGATTAATATATATATTTCAAAATATATTTGATTAATATATATATTTCAATAAATATTTGATTAATATATATATTATAATAAATATTTGATTAATATATATATATATATTTCAATAAATATTTGATTAATATATATCATTAAATATTTGATTAATATATATATTTTAAATAAATATTTGATTAATATATATATTATAATAAATATTTGACTAATATATATATTTCAGTAAATATTCGATTAATAAATATATTTCAATAAATATTTGATCAATATATATATTTTAATAAATACTTGATTAATATATATATTATAATAAATATTCTATTAATATATATATTTCAATAAATATTCGGTTAATATATATATTTCAATAAATATTCGATTAATATATATATATATTTTAATAAATATATATTAATATATAGTTCAATAAATATTTGATTAACATACATCTATATACATATATATATATTTCAATAAATATTCTATTAATATATATGTTAATAAGTATATCACTAAACAGTCGGGTTTTAATTGTTTGAGATAAAAATTATTTAAGTCTCTAAAATACCAGACTTATTTACTAATGATATCTACTAATTCTTAAAATGATAATAAATTTTATTTTAGTAATAATTCTAAAACTACACTTTGATTCCAAGAACACCATACGTGTTGTTATTAAGGCAAATGTGTCTATTAATCTGATATATTTAGAAAATCTATGATTATTGATTTTTAATGACGCTTGAGTGTTTTGTCCAGGAAAAATATATTATTAAAAAAAATATTTCCTTCCAAATGCAAGTGTAAATTATTATTTGAGAAATAGTTTAACAGTTATAAGTTTTCAAATTTTCCATAAATTTAAAATAAATTGATTCAGTTAATTTCAAAGTACTAGATTCAAGGAATAGAAACATTAATTATTTCAAGAGGCTACCCGGAAAACTAGTCCACGGAAAACTCGTCGATTGAAAACTTGTCCATTTTTACTTGGTAGGAAAACTGGTCAATTATTGAATAAATATCGATTGTAAACACATATATGACTGTTCTTGAAAGCGATATTGTTTTTAAAGGGGACTACACACCCCATAATATTTTTTTTAATATTCTTACTTTATAGAGGAATCTCGAATGAGCATTTAGAAGGCCTTGTACTTTACGTTCAAGAGCCTGCTCCTGGTTCAGAAACATATCAGAAAACGACGTTATATTACTTGACTGGGGGGGAGTCTAAAATCTGTCGAATCAAATGGTGCATTATTTTTTATTAGAATCAAAATTATGTGATAAATTATAATTAAAATTTGAAAAAAGATTGTAGACATACGATTTAATAGAAGTTTATCTTGATTTTAATCGTTGTAATTAAACATAAAAGTGAGGCAAAACTGTTCTGTTTGAGACATTACTTTTACCCATACTACTACTTGATAACAAAAAGTGGAGCAGAGGGTATATTCACCATATACCCTCTGCTCCACTTTTTGTTATCAAGTAAGATCTTTGACTTACTTGTTGTTTCATCAAATACTTTTGTATGCAAAATCCGATCCTTCATTTTGCTAATTCCTACCCTCTGATGAGAAGGAAAGTATTTCTTCGAAACTCCGCGGATTAAGGACTATCCACTTATCAAGTGTTTCCTTTTCAGATTAAATATGTTTTTAACTCTTTTTCAAAGTGTTTTTAACATGTTTTATTAACTGTTTGCTCCTATTATAAGCTCTATCTCCTATTTGGTTTTATCGAGCTTTTACATCTGGTTGAGATTACTTTATAAATATTAATTCTTTAATATTTATAATATACTTTAGTTTTACCATCTTGGATCATTTTGGTAAATTTAATTGTAATTTTTATTTTATATATATATATATATATATATATATATATATATATATATATATATATATATATATATATATATATATATATATATACAAGCAGGCTCCTTCAGTCTTGGAAAGACTATGGATACCCACGAAGTGTTGCTTGCGCGTGAAATTTTTGTGGCAGGAGGTGCGCAATATCCAACCACACCTCTCCTGATTCGACATTGTTTAATACCAGTGGCAAGTGAAGTACAGGGCGACTAGAAACAAATGCCGAGATAAGCGGAGAGCACATACAGCGCCCACAATTCCCAAATGGTCACCCATATGATACTAACCAGGCTCAACGATGGTTAACTTTGGTGATCTGACGAGAACCGGTGTGTCAACGTGATTATTCCGTATATTTACATAAATTAATCTAAAGGCTGTTCAAAATACCTTAGTTTGTAAAATCTAACCATTGGTTGCTTATTTCTAAAAGATTAAAAATAGTGCCAAAAAATAGGCCATTCATTTTAATTAATTCCCTATTAGTTTTTTTTCGTTTATTTCTTTTTTTGGATAATCATCTTTAGTTAACTATTAAGTGTAATTATATTCATGTAGATATTCTACATGATTTATACTTGCGTAATATTTGCGTAAAAAGGTTATAGTAAACATATACCTCTTTCTATATATATTTATGTATGCGTATGTATATATATATTTGTCTTTAAAAATTTGCCTACCAAATTCCTCTGTCAGTTTTTGGTCTACATATATGAAACTTTTCGAACCCATACGAAAATTTATATTTGGATTATAGTCTGGGGAAATCGGCGCAAAAGTGTGAAAATTAAAAAAAATGGAATTTGCCATTAATGTATGTATTTATTTAGAATTATTTTTTTTAATCTATTGATTTATTTACGATAATAATTGTTAATTAGATCTAAAAGTTTGCATAATTATAACTTTTATTTCATTACATGTATCAATATTTTTTAATTTGCTTATACGTTTAAGCAGATTTCTTTCATCGCCATTTAATTAGTGTCAATTAGCCATTTTTAGCATTAATATGAGAAATCTTTTATAATTTCTCATTATATATAAACATATATGTGTGCGTGTTTGTGTGTTTGTGTGCACGTGTTCCTAGATGGCTGTTGGCCCTACGTGAGAGTTCATTCGGTCTCTTTGACAGACCTTTACTTTATCCTGTTGGGTGTCTAGGCAAGCTTCTCACCAAATGGATATTCAGGAAGTAGTTCGGCCGACGATGACTCGACTATATTACCCGAGTTAACTAGCATAAAAGCAGTATTTTGCTGAATAACGAAAGCCTAACTTAACCTAATTTTATAAACTGCTGCCAGAAACACCTGTTACGATTCAGACATCGTTGAGTAGTGAAATATTTTCATGACGAAGCCAATAAAATAGAACTCCATACGTAGATACGCGTTGTATTTTCGGTATATGGATTAATGTCACAGTCGTGGACGATACTGTTGATGGCACATCACAATGCGCTTGAATAATATGCGATGAATCATTAGCGACATTCAGAAGTACATTCGTGTTGCGAAGTAACACTTAAATCTTTGGACAAGCAAAGGAAATAAGAGGGTGGAAACTTGACAAGGGAGATAATCGAGGTGGATGGAGGGAAATGATGTGACGCGTCTAACTTTCATTCCATCTTATATTTCAACAACCTTTTAAATGTAAAAAATGCATACGAAAACAGCAACGTATTTTTAACTCCAATTTTAATGTTATTTATTTATTTTATTTAATCGAATAACTCAATGTTTAACGACTGGAATTAATTTTTGTGGAAGAATTTGCCTGCAAGCAAAATTTTAGTGTATTTCGCTGACACAATTTATATATATATATAGCAATCTATACGACTTGAAGAGAAAATAATAAAACGGTTACTAGAGATGGGCGATCACATTTCTAAAAAAAAGGTGGGGATGTCACTAGGTTAAGTCTGCACACACACACACACACACACACACACACACACACACACATATATATATATATATATATATATATATATATATATATAATGTGTGCTTTTTTCTGATAAGACAGTACATTATAAGACATTTTTTATAGTTCTAATATTGCACTATTTAGCTATGAAAAAGAACTCTGCATTACTATTCCAATTAGTGAAAAGTGTATATAAAAACATATGTGTTTATATATAATAATAGGTTGGTTGTTTTTGTTTTACGGCATATCAACCCTTTTCAGGTTATTTAATGCTGAATCCAGTGATTTTGAGGAAATTGTTTCTAATAGAATATATATATATATATATATATATATATATATATATATATATATATATATATATATATATATATATATATATTTTAAAGTCAGTTTCTATTTAACCCATGGTTGGAACCGTAACAGGTACTACCACTCCGGGTCAGAGTGGACCTGGGAGCAATGACAATTAAGGGGTGCCTCCACACTCCCCAAAGCTCGCAAGCTGGGGCCTCACTATCGGATATAGTTTAAGGTCATATCCATGACCATAATAATAGGTATAAGTAAGAGTACATCCCTACACATTTTCACGTTTCTAGATTTATTAGCTTAAAATAATTTGACAGGCAGAAATCACTATTCTCCGTCCATTAAATAATTCGTGAAGTTAGTATTAAAGTAGACTAGATATACATATGTGTTCCTCTACGAGTTTTTTTTTCTTATTCTTGTTCACGGATTCATATATTTTCATGTAGTATTTAACGTGTCATGCATGTCCTGTCGGCGTTACTAATATAATGCTGGCAACTCAAATCAAGGTTAAATTCATGCATTAACGATTGTTTTTCTTTATGTGTCTTTTCGGGCACAAACATGGTTACCAAATGGAGAGAACAAAAGCGCCTGAACACGCGTGTAACTTTATATAAAATGTCTAAACTTAAATGTACGTTCCACTTGCAAGAATTAATAGTAACTTTCAAAAGCAAGTAAAAAATAAACCGATATTTTCTCAATAAATTAATGAAAGAAGTTAAAATGTTATACACGACTGCTTTTTTTTTAATAAGCAAGACGCAAAAGTTATATTTGAGAAAAAGAAAGTTTTTTAGTGAGCAATATAGAAGTGGAAAATAATTTCTAAAATAAATGTGTTTTAGCAGCATATAAAATGAAAGACAGTCGTATGAGCAAATACTACAAAGACGCAAAAAAATATTGAAAGCATCTGTCCCAAGAAAAATTTAACGTATTATGTTATTGAGATGAGGATTGAGAATGTCTATTATTTGGATTCTTCGAACTACTGTTCTCATCTTGAGTGTTATTTTCACAATGTCTCGCTCTAAATTCCGTGCAGATTCCCGAGTTCAACAAGATACACCTGAAAAAGGTTGGAGGTTACATCGACTGAAAAGTTTTAAAAATAACACTCAAGATAAGAACAATAGTCCGAAGAATCCAAATAATAGACATTCTCAATCCTCATCTCAATAACATAAGAAAAGTAGTGTCAATCTTGAATACATGTTTCAAAGTGCACATAAAATTTTAAAGTGCACATCAAATTTTAAAGTGCACATCAAATTTTAAAGTGCACATCAAATTTTAAAGTGCACATCAAATTTTAAAGTACACATGAAATTTTAAAGTACACATGAAATTTCAAAGTGCACATAAACATTTTAAAATGCACATAAAATTTAAAAGTGCACATAAACATTTTAAAATGCACATAAAACTTCAAAGTGCACATGAAATTTCAAAGTACACATAAAATTTCAAAGTTCACATGAAATTTCAAAGTGCACATAAAATTTCAAAGTGCACATGAAATAAAATCTTCATATCATATTGATTCTCATCTTGTACATTATTTTCATGGCGTTTCAGCCGATATAACCTTCGATGATCATTAGGTGCATCTTGTCGAACTCTGGAATCTGCACTGAATTTCGAACAGAAGCCTTTATTTAATCCACAGGAGTAAAATGCTCTCATTCCGCCAACCATGACTGGATAAAAGTCCTTTGCAATTTGAAATTATATCTTTTTTGTCACCCGCACTGAGGATTGAACTTTAAACCCCCAGAAGAGTGTAAATTTACAACTGAATTATACCAAGTACTCTATTCAGTATGGCATGGGTCATTTCCAAGTTAAATAAGATATATCTGAAGAAAGTTGGAAATAACACTTAAAATGAAAACAATAGTCCGAAGAATCCAAATAATACGAAAATTTTATAGGTAAGACGCTCAGAAAACCTCCAGTGCATTGCTGAAATCATACATTTTGGTGAGGAGGCATAAGACTTGAGTTCAATCCCTTTGTCCGATCGAGGGAAAGGGCAGTTAGCACTAGCACTTATGTTGCGCGTCGTATACATCTGTACATCGTCCACTCTATATTAAAGATTAATGTGTATTTTTATTTAAATATGCATTTCTTTCTCGACACACAAAGTTAGTGAATAAAATATGTAAATTTTTCTAGCCCCCGGGCGAAATTATTACAGACAGTGAGGGGAAGCGATAAACCAAATAGCAAGTCAGGCAACCCCTTATTGACTGAAATGAATTCAGAAAGAAATCCTTCACTTTAAAAATTCAAATTATGTTTGAGAAGAATAGAACTATTTGCATTAAAAAGTTTCCAGGAATGTAACTTGATAGATGAAATACCATTCTGATATTTATGTTTTTCAATAAGAATGTTCGAACATAAATAAAGATTGAACAGTCTGTAACTGGGAGTTGTGGAGTAGACAGGCGATGGCAGTCATGAAAACAATGGACTTGGTAAATGAACTTATGTGGTTGTGGAAAAGAAAACGGCATGCCACCGCTGGATTAGCAACTCGCGACCACAGTAAATGTAAATATGAAACAAATTCATTGTCTGAAGTTTTCGTGAGAGACAAAGCTACATTTCAAGAGCACGTCAAATCATACGAAAATGGTTGTATTTCAAGGTATGTCATTCTTTATCCATCATAAATGTAAAAGATGTTTATTATTCCTTCTGTCTATAAACTGTTTGGTATGTTGACACGCCCAGATACCCGTTATAAACACATTAATAAGAGAAACATTTCTACACCAGATGATAACATATTGAAAGACGTCACACACTTTAAATAGACGCGAAAGACATTAACACAAATATACTCATTTAAATAGATAGATAAGATAAATAGACTCATTATGTACAACGGTCTCCCAGCATTGGAATATTGTCTGTAACTTTATTAATTACAACACAACATTCTGAAAGAAGCTATTTTTCTAAGAGTCGCCAGGAAGATAAGGTGTAACCCAAATCATAACACCCCTTAGGTTAGCAGTAAATATTGAGGAAAATTAAGTAACGTTTTCATAAATTATAGAATGGGAAAATGAAAATTAAGGAATGTTCTTTATGTTGCCAGAACACATGTCTGAAGCATATGCAGTGTCCACGTGCAAACCAGGCACATTTGGCTGCGTTTTGATGTCATAAATAAACATAGAATCAATATATACAGTTAAGTTAGACAAGAGTTTGGAAGAGAGTCAGAGAGGAGGAGCCAAAGTTCAGTTTGAGTTGAGTTAGCTTAAGCCCTTTCGGAAGCGAGGCATAGAGTTAGACAAGACAACGTAATGATTCTGCCAGGCATCGAATTTCAAACACTACCATCGCCATCTGGAAATAAATGTCTTCATATTGTTCTGTGCGCGTTTTTCTTTGTTTTTCATCAGCTGCAAGGTAATGTGTTTTGTCTCGAATGTCATTTTGAACCTTTTTCGAACGTGCTCTCGAACGTCATCATCTGTCTGTGCACAGTTCTTTTTATAGTCCTTTTCTTATAGTGACGCAATTTTTCATTTCGCATGCATTTGCATACGCGCGTCCGCACTGTTACAAACTTTTCATAAGCATAGATTTTTCATATCAAATGCTTTTTAGGTAATAGTATTCAGTTTTGGGTACAAATCATAATGTATAATTATGACAATTTCAGATAAATATTTCAAAATGGCGTACAATGAAGTGAGTGAATGAAATTTAAATTTTTATCAACGATTAGAATTTTGAAGTTTTTTGATATTTCTATTTGATAATCGAAAATTGCTTTATCTCAACATTTCTCTGCCATAGATGTTGATATGTTATTTTGAAGTTTAAATGACAACAAATAATTGCTAATAAATAAAATGTACTTTTTCGAAACTAATATGCAAATATTATAACGTTTTATCAGATGTCTTGCTGGTTTGGCAGACCGAGAGCGGGCTCGATGCGTTCTCACGAATAGTGACGATGGAGAGGTGCTCGTAAAGCCAAATTAATTCACAATTGTCTCCGGGGTGATACGCCATTAATAGGCCAAGGCGGTTGAAGAAGTCGCACGTGGCAGATCCTATCATGATATCCCCAAAACCAAAAGTCTAGTTCTGTCAAATTAGATGAACGTGGAGGCCATTCAAAATCGAAATTTCAAGAGATTTTTCGATCCTGAAACATCACAGTTAACAACTGCATTGTTGCTCTAGCTGTATGTGCAGTTGCTCCATTTTGTTTGCCACAAATATCCTGGCATGTTTACTAATTGAGGTTGAACAAATTCAATAGCATATCTTTTAAGAGGATATTGAACATTGAAATGGCGCATATAACATCTTTGCATTGCAACAATTGACCGTTCATTTTCAAGGTGAAATTCAATTATCCTCACTCGTTGTTCTGTTGTAAACTTATCTATACAAAAATTTCCAAAGATTCTATTTTATAATTCTGAAAAGAGAAATTAAAATATATTAACAGAAAAAAGTTATTGAATTTTTAAAATGTAAAGTGACTTATGAGCCACCCCGTATTTTGATCTAATTAACTGAGTCGACTTTCGTACGTGGGATTGAAATAATTCAGTAAAGATGAGCGACAAAAAGAGTTGCACGGATCAGCTGAGGTTAGTCTTCGACTAGCGATGAAAATAAGTAAATGGTTAAGATTGCATCAAATTGACACTAGATATGAAAGGGGCCAGGATCGGGTTAGGGTTGTCTTTCTTTTCTTTTTGCGGCGCAATGAAAAGAGGATGACGGAAATGTTTCATGTGTAAAAGAAAGCATAAAATGAAGTACGAATCAACCCTATTCTTCTCCATTTATTTTATAACTGTGATAGTAGGGTACACATGACGCAAGCATTCGTGAGGAAACTATTCAAGGAGACCGAAAATTTCGACATGACATCAACTTGTTCTGATTGCCTCAGATTCTACTAGGCTTAATCAATACTGAGTAAGAAGAGAGGCTAGAGATTGCACAGAGAGTGTTTTTTGTTGCTGGTTTTTCCGACGGAGTCACCAATTATCAAGGCCTGGAGGCCACTCGAGGATAAGGGTTAATGAGTGAACGGTAGTCAATGGTACAATATCGTAGTAATCGTTAGTAGTGGAAATTTGGCAAATTGGATTACTTCAAGGGATAGCTCATCAAGAACTTGTTCACGTTGGACTTTAAGACGGCCATATCGTAGTCAGCTAGTAAGCAGAGAAACAGAAGAGAGTTCCACAAGAGTGTAGTTCTAAGAAAGAAGCTGTGTTCATGGAATCTATGTTTAGGTTTAGGCACAGATAAAGAGTGGAATAAATTATTTATATTAGTTTCAGTTAGACGAGTGATTTTCGTGAAAGTCAGGCCAGAGGGCCATAGATTGGAGCTCAGACGAGCACTTGCCATAAAAATACCGATAAATCAGAGACGGCTTGCAACGTCTCTTCTGTGAGAAAGAGGTTGCAGAAAAAAGAAAACAGCGTCCCCCACTCGGCTACGAAATCTATTTTGAACTCTGTCAAGGCTTTGCTATAGACCTATTGTCATAGCGAGACCTTTTAAGAAGGTGTCCATTGCCTCCAAACAGAAGAACCCAGTCAGTCATAAATTCAAGAAATCTATTCCAGAATCGAAAGGGAGAAATAAAAGAGGACATTTTAATTACCTAGCAAAAATGTCTTTTTATATTTATTTACATTTTTTCTTCTTATGGATGAGTCAGCAATACAAACCAGACGGCCTGTCTACTTGGTGTTAAAACAATCAAATATTAATCGAGAAAATCAGATTTTAGCTTCGTCATCGTCGCAGACGTGTTTTAATCGTGTCACTGCGAATACAACCGACTTTATCATCTCCGGTTAAACAGACGACACCTTTAACGCCATTACGGCGACAAATATTGACCGTAAAAGTAACCAGCAAGCAGAGTCGGTGGCCTTTTGGTGAGAAGCAAAAAGTGGCGACTTAATAGCCTGATTTGTTGAAATGTATATTTTATATTTTTTCGGAAATGAATGCTGCAAAGTCTAGTATCTGTTCCAATACTACAATTCATCTTTTCTGTACTCCTGGACTGAGGTAATTTATATTTTTCCCCAATCCAGAGTTCCCCACTTCTGGAAGATGGATTTTCCCGACATAAAAGACCAACTACGTTCTAATTCTGCCTTCGTTAGATGGCAGATAAATATGGCACACTTTTAAACACAGATAAGCAGAAAAATATGGCACACAATTACGAATCTCGGTCTGGGTGAAAAAATAAAACACAAGACTAATGGGTAGGTCTGGAGGTGATGATTTCATCAATGCTCTGAAGGCTCTCTTAGATCTAATTTTGTTTTTGTTTTTATTGAAAATATTTTGGACGAAATTTATACCAGTAACAACGTTGAAAATCCTTAGTGTGCCTCTTTATATTGCGTCGACACTAAAATTTTGTCAAACTTCCGCTTTCTTGAAAACCGCTCTTGTGATAAATTTGAAACCTTGTATTATTGTCATAGCATATACTTGATTAAATAAATAGTGTTCATCTAAGTACGCATGTCAGCGCTGGCCATCCTATATACGTTTATAGCTATTCAAATGCAAGCATGCCAATGAACACAAAGTAACAATTCGAAGACAATGAAGTATAAAAATACATATTCATTGGTCGCAAACTTGTGTGTTCGTTAATAATATGTTTATGAAAGTTTGCAAACGATGTGCATGTATGTGTGCGTAAATAGAGAAAAAGAGAGTTGCGCGTACCCGACAGAGTGTGCTTGTGTGCATTTATCAGGACCAAGCCCAGATGAAAATGGTATAGCGAGGAGAGTTGGTTGAGTTGTATCTATGGAGGTAAGTTCTGAGAGAAATAGAAAGCAACGGTCTGTGCATCCCTTTTTATAACGAGGACCGTAATGCCCCTCCACGATTACGAAATGGGAGAACAACTCGAGTCTGAAACCCTCTAGTGTTGTTTCATTTAACTTCAGTCGAAGTTCTCAGAAATCAAGGGGCTCACTACCTGGGGCTAACACTTGAACTCTATGTGAGATACATAGATATTCGAATGTTCAATTAAAGTGTTTGTCTCTCAAACACTGAGTTAGTAAAGAAATTGAGTATATAATTTTCCTCTCCCCAAGTTCCATTTTTCGTTTTGGTCTTACTAGATTCCAGGACAAGAATTTATCTGGTAGAGTATCCAACTTTGTGTTATTACTTGAGGTAACATCACTTGGAGAAGCGTTAAGTAGATCTTATTTGGGCAGCGAATACTATGCGATTTTTAATATTTGGTCAGGGTTTAATTCTAGGGAAAAGTATCTTTGTGCCAGGTTGTTCTAACAAATCCCTGTACAGAGAGATCTTAGACACTCGAAGATAGTGTCTAGTAGGCATTCAAGTTCTCTCCTTTCATTCAGGCATTCAGTATGTGTGTGTGTGTCAGTGTACTGAGAAAGCAGGGTAAAGCAAGACATTTAATTTAGTTTTTTTTTAATTATCTAACACATTAGAGAGGTTCTCATAATGCCGGCACTGTCACCCAATCCAATTTTTCTACTAGTGACATATAGATAACATGAACACAATGTTCATCAGGCGCAACATTAACAGTCAGTTCTAAGTAAAAGAATCTTTCGAAGGTTAATAGTTCAATCCTCACTACATATGCTAGCAATTAAGGATTCCATAATAATTAATCAACACTTATATTCTATCATAGCGGACGTAACGAGAACAACCTACACTCGTTTATTAAATAAAGAGTTTTAAGTTTCGTATATGTTTTTGAGTTCGACATAAATATTTCCAAGGTCAAACAGATACATCTGAAAGAAGACCGGAGAAATCATTGATTGAAACGTTGCGAAAATATTAAAAATGAAAATAGGCGTCCAAATAATACAAATTTGACAATCCTCATCTCGAAAATTAAGAAACTTTACCACAAGGCCTGGAAGGGTGGACCTTCTAGGTAATACCCAGCTGGCGCACCTCAGTCCGACAGGTACTGAGCCAGTTCCTGGCCCCTCACCTGTTGGGCTGATTGTCAAGAACATATTTTTGATTGGTATTTTCTACTCAAGTTTTCAGCAAGGAGATTTTTCCTCCAACATTGAAAAATAATGGGGAGGGTAGAGATTTACATCCTGGCCACGTTAGCATTGTGTGGCACAACGTCTTGGAAGTAAAACAAGCTCCATTAAATTAGGGGCACTCTTGCTTAACAAAAATTGCCTGAGCATCCCTGTCAGCATTCCCCGGCTGGGACGCCTCAGAAAGCAACGAATAAACTCACCCCACCTGAAAGCCAGGTGGCAAGTCCTGGGAGGGTAGACCTGCTGGGTGATAGCCAGGCGGCGTATTTCAGTTCGACAGGTACTGGGCCAATTCCTGGCCCCGCACCTGTCGTGCTGACTGCCAAGAACGGATTCTTGATTGGAACTTTCTACCCAAATCTCAACCGAAGCAACAAGGAGACTTTTACTCCACCATTAAAATAATGGGAGGGCATTATTACAAATATTAGAAGGTTCTATTCATAATCAGAGGTGATAAGAACTGACCAATCTAATAAAAACACGCTTACTAATCAGAAAACGAAATCATTCCATAAAATATATTGAATTTCTTAAGAATTCCTGCACATAACTTTTCGTCTTGACATAGCAATGAACTCTGCTATATGCTTGACTTCTTCGGATTGACTACTTACCAGAAATTCTATTATTCGTCTGCAAGTTTTTGCAATTCAAAGCTTCTCTGGATTAATACTGCCATTTTGTTTAGAACAACATTTCTTTTCTTTTCTTACAACTAAAAAAATCGGATCATTAGTTTACAAATTACAGTCACTTAAGTGAAACTACTACTCTTGAAATTTTCAAAACAATAGAAAAATCTTAATTTCCTGTATTGATAAAGCATTATTTCCCGATGGGGGGGGGGGGAAATACTGTTTAAGCAAAGCAATATCTTGATAAGTGTTATTCGAACTCTGATCCATTGAAAGGAAATTATTAAAGAGATGCTGACTTGCAACACAATTGTACAGACATGATGCTGAACACAAGATCATTTTGGACACTCATAAATTGAAGTTGCGAGGATTTGAAGATATCAGAGAGCAGAGTATTCACCATTTTCCGTGATTATTTGTCGATGTAAAAAGCCATGTTCAAAGTGATTATTTGTCAATGTAAAAAGCATGTTCAAAGTGATTATTTGTCGATGTAAAAAGCCATGTTCAAAGTGGGTGTAGCGTTTGTGCACAGTCACTAAAAAATAACAAGGAGACAAATCAGAGCATTTTTGTAACCGTATAAACACAAAAGAAAGATGTTTTCTGCATCAATATATGACAATATACAGTAATTTTGCGAGCTGTTACAACCAAACTATCTGAATCACTAGCAAACCTTTTAAACCTTTGACTGACTATTGGAGTAACAGTTGTTAACCTGTCAAATGTTTTATTTATAGACTTGCAGTTTATAAGCTGAGAGTGGGCCATAATGCAATGGTTACCGCTTCAGGCTGTTAGTTGATTGGCAGGTAGCCGCAATCGGCCATATATTAAAAGAAGGTGATGAAGAATACCCAATCAATTACAATCCCGTGTGCCTCATAGCTGGTTAAATTCATGGAAATTCTGCTCAATGAGAAATCATAGTTCATCTTTCGTCTACGGCTAGTATCCATGTATCTCAATATTGTTTCATTCCAAAACGTTCGTGTCTCCAAAATTTTATTGTGATTGAAAAATGAGTTATGAGTAGATAAGGTGATGGCGATCATGCTGAAATTGTCTTTCTGAACTTGGCTAATGCCTTTAATTCTGCCAATAATCGCTTACCATCCATGAACTCAGCTCTACCAATCGGTTATCAAGTCGATAAGATACTTTCTTCGTGATCGTACATACAAGGTTCACAGAAATGGTAGGCTGTCGTCTGAGATAAAGGCTTACAGTTTTTCCTAATGCATCGTGTTTGGTCCTATCTTGTTTCTATTCCATATTGACATGCCAAAAATGATTGGTAGAAACGTGCTCATATTTATAGATGACGTCAAATATGTATCTCATAGAGGTGATATTAACAATATTTAGTTTATAAGTTTAGCTTTAAAGTGTCTGGTAATGTTCTGTTAAATGTGACTGATATTTCAAAGTTGATGAATGCTGCCATTCTATAGGTTCCCCTTATTAAATCTTACTTTCGGTTATGACACAGCTTTGTCAAGGAAGACAAACAAGATGAAAGTTCTTCACATTCTTATCGATTTATCTTTCAGGCCATCTAAACATTGTATTCAGGCTGAAAACAAAACAAGGGGCAAGATAGCGATAGAAAATCAGAAACAAACACAAGAAAACCAGAAACACACTCGAGATATAGAAAATCAGAAATAACACAAAATAGCGATAGAAAACAAACACAAATATATTTTTTATTACATTTTCACCCCAAACAAGGCACGTTGCCACTTTGATGTAGGGGGATACTATCAGGCACATAAACTACAGGGGTACTATGTAGGTAGTTGGGCAGCAAGATGTCAGTTCATGTTACACTTGAACTTCTGCATGTCAGTACAGTTGGGGAAGCAGAGACCCGGAAGGGAATTCCAAAGTCTAGCGGTTCTGAGGAATAAAATACTGGAGTAGAAGCCTCTTTTATATTTAGGGATCTCTACTGTGAAGGGTGAGATTTTGCTGCTTGTCGGGTTTGTCGGGGTATTTACGTCGAGAGGGTACAAGTTCTTGCAAGTCGTCACAGCAAGCACCGTTAAAGTACTTGTAGAACAGGCAGAGGGATGCAAAATTTCGTCGATGGGACAGAGGCTGAAGTTTAGATGACAGTTCAGGACCTATCAGATTGGCAACTCTTTTGAACCTTGTCTAGGAGCGAAAGACTAGGAGCAGATACACCAGCCCAAATATGACAACAATACTCCATACATGGGCGAATGGTGGCCTTATAGAGGTACAGGATACTTTCGGGCGTTAGTAGCTTTCTAGCACGGTAGAGAGAACCTACCTTCTTCGCAGCGGTCCTGACAATACTCTCAATGTAATTGTTCCAACTCATGTTTCGTGTGAACGTTAGGCCGAGGAGTTTACAGGATCTATTTTCAGATTAAGAGTCATTGGCCATTGCTATTGGTGGTAGAGAAGGCTTTTTGTAATTATTGAAGGAACCAAGTTTAGTCTTGGCAGCATTGAATGTGACCATCTATTTTTGTCCCCATTCCACTACAGATCGGAGGTCATTCTCTAGTGTGTCTGCCATTTCTTTAGATATGAGTTCATTTGTTTTCCCGTCATGTCTGTTATATATCGTGGTGTCATCAGCATATGTACCCATCTCACTGACAATTTTATCAGGGAGGTCATTTATGAATATTAAGAATAATAGAAGTCTAAGGATAGACTCTTTAGGCACTCCCGCATTTATATCATATTGTTTAGATGTACGACCGTCGAGGACAACCTGTATTTTTCTCTTATCTAAAAAGGATTTAATTATGTTAAGTATTCTACCAGTGATCCTGTATGATCTGATTTTCCTGAGAAGACCTTTATGCCATACCCTGTCAAAAGTCTTAGATATATCTAGAGCTACCGCTCTACCCTCCCCCGCTTTGTCCAGTGAATAGTATATACATTCAGAGATTACAGTTAGGATGTCTGCTGTGAAAGTTTAGCATCTGTAAGGTGATGAACTAGAGCTTGGTTAATAATGGTCTCAAATATTTTGGCGTAAAGTGGGAGGAGGTTAATGGGGCGATAATTTGCTGGGTCAGTTCTTTCGCCAGAATTCTTGAAAACTGGTACCACAGAAGCAGTTTTCTAGCAGGCAGGAAAGCAAGATTCATTAAGGCATTTGTTGTAAAGTTTGGAGAGAACTGGAGCTACTTCAGTGGGACACTTTTTTTAATAGCACAGCCGGGATGAGATAAGGTCCATATGCTTCTGCAGTGTCAAGATTTCTATTGATAGCATGCACCTGAGCAGGGGACGATTTTCAGATCGTCTAGTGTGGCGTTTGTTCGCAAAGGAAAGTCAGGGAGAGGGTGGTTAGTAGGGCCCATTTGGAGTTGGAGGCAAATCATCTGGCAAGCATGTTAGCCACCTCGGTTGTTGAGCAAACAACCTCATTATTGTTGGATAGTGGGGGAATTGTTGATCGCCCATTATTTACTAAACTGTTGTAAATTTTCCAGAAGTCTCGAGTTCCTAATTTCTGTGCTTCGATGCGTTTTATTGGTGATTTCAGTAATTTCTCTCTTAGCTATCGCTATTTCTTTCTTACAGTTTCTTCTGGCTTCTATATACTTCTGTCTGTTTGAACTGGACTTATGTTGGTTAAATCTATGGTACGCATGCTGCCTTTGCGCTATGGCAGCTGCCCAAGTAGAAGTAAACCATTGCAGAGATTGGGGCTTGCTATAAAATTTCCGCGTGGGAACATGTGCTTCAATTGCCGTTTTGAACCATTCAGTAGTCTCATTTGCGCACTATTCAGCAGGAAGTGAAAAGATATTTCGCCATGGGGCGTCTCTGATGAGATCCCTGATGGCTTCCCAGTCAGCCTTTTTATAATATCTCGTTGTTTGGAGCAATGGCTCATAAAAGCAATCAACATTTTTCTTTACTCTCTGTCTGTGCCTTTAGGTTTTCTTTCAATAGTTGCGTAACTCTCACTTTCCTTATTTTTTCCTTTAGTCCTCACATTCTATGAACGATGTTTCTGACAAAGGGGGAAGAATTGTTACTTGTTGGAGCAGAATCTATTTTATCTGAGACTTATCGTTGACAAGTTTTTGACCTTGCAGTTCTATTTTTTCGATCTTTTCATCTAATCTCTTCATGCTTTGCAGTTCTATTTTTCGATCTTTTCATCTAGTCTCTCCATGCCTTGCAGTTCTATTTTTTCGATCTTTTTATCTAGTCTCTTCATGCCTTGCAGTTCTATTTTTTCGATCTTTTCATCTAGTCTCTTCATGCCTTGAAGTTCTATTTTTTCGATCCTTTTCATCTAGTCTTTTATGCCTTGCAGTTCTATTTTTTCGATGGTTTTCTTCTAGTATCTTCATGCCTTGCAGTTCTATTTTTTCGATCTTTTTATCTAGTCTCTTCATGCCTTGCAGTTCTATTTTTTCGATCTTTTCATCTAGTCTCTTCATGCCTTGCAGTTCTATTTTTTCGATCCTTTTTATCTAGTCTCTTCATGCCTTGCAGTTCTATTTTTTCGATCTTTTTATCTAGTCTCTTCATGCCTTGCAGTTCTATTTTTTCGATCCTTTTCATCTAGTCTCTTCATGCCTTGCAGTTCTATTTTTTCGATCTTTTTATCTAGTCTCTTCATGCCTTGCGGTTCTATTTTTTCGATCCTTTTCATCTAGTCTCTTCATGCCTTGCAGTTCTATTTTTTCGATCTTTTTATCTAGTCTCTTCACGCCTTGCAGTTCTATTTTTTCGATCCTTTTCTTCTAGTCTCTTCATGCCTTGCAGTTCTATTTTTTCGATCTTTTTATCTAGTCTCTTCATGCCTTGCAGTTCTATTTTTTCGATCTTTTCATCTAGTCTTTTATGCCTTGCAGTTCTATTTTTCGATCTTTTCATCTAGTCTCTTCATGCCTTGCAGTTCTATTGTTTCGATCTTTTTATCTAGTCTCTTCATGCCTTGCAGTTGTATTTTTCGATCTTTTTATCTAGTCTCTTCATGCCTTGCAGTTCTATTTTTTCGATCTTTTCATCTAGTCTCTTCATGCCTTGCAGTTCTATTTTTTCGGTCTTTTCATCTAGTCTCTTCATGCCTTGCAGTTCTATTTTTTCGATCTTTTCATCTAGTCTCTTCATGCCTTGCACTTCTATTTTTTCGATCTTTTCATCTAGTCTCTTCATGCCTTGCAGTTCTATTTTTTCGATCTTTTTATCTAGTCTCTTCATGCCTTGCAGTTCTATTTTTTCGATCTTTTCATCTAGTCTCTTCATGCCTTGCAGTTCTATTTTTTCGATCTTTTCATCTAGTCTCTTCATGCCTTGCAGTTCTATTTTTTCGATCTTTTCATCTAGTCTCTTCATGCCTTGCAGTTCTATTTTTTCGATCTTTTCATCTAGTCTCTTCATGCCTTGCAGTTCTATTTTTTCGATCTTTTCATCTAGTCTCTTCATGCCTTGCAGTTCTATTTTTTTCGATCTTTTCATCTAGTCTCTTCATGCCTTGTAGTTCTATTTTTTCGATCCTTTTCATCTAGTCTCTTCATGCCTTGCAGTTCTATTTTTTCGATCTTTTCATCTAGTCTCTTAATGCCTTGCAGTTCTATTTTTTTGTATCCTTTTCATCTAGTCTCTTCATGCCTTGCAGTTCTATTTTTTCGATCTTTTCATCTAGTCTTTTATGCCTTGCAGTTCTATTTTTCGATCTTTTCATCAAGTCTCTTCATGCCTTGCAGTTCTATTTTTTCGATCTTTTTATCTAGTCTCTTCATGCCTTGCAGTTCTATTTTTTCGATCCTTTTCATCTAGTCTCTTCATGCCTTGCAGTTCTATTTTTTCGATCTTTTCATCTAGTCTCTTCATGCCTTGCAGTTCTATTTTTTCGATCCTTTTTATCTAGTCTCTTCATGCCTTGCAGTTCTTTTTTTTCGATCTTTTTATCTAGTCTCTTCATGCCTTGCAGTTCTATTTTTTCGATCTTTTCATCTAGTCTCTTCATGCCTTGCAGCTCTATTTTTCGATCTTTTCATCTAGTCTTTTCATGCCTTGCAGTTCTATTTTTTCGATCCTTTTCATCTAGTCTCTTCATGCCTTGAAGTTCTATTTTTTCGATCTTTTTATCTAGTCTCTTCATGCCTTGCAGTTCTATTTTTTCGATCCTTTTCATCTAGTCTCTTCATGCCTTGCAGTTCTATTTTTTCGATCTTTTTATCTAGTCTCTTCATGCCTTGCAGTTCTATTTTTTCGATCCTTTTCATCTAGTCTCTTCATGCCTTGCAGTTCTATTTTTTCGATCTTTTCATCTAGTCTCTTCATGCCTTGCAGTTCTATTTTTTCGATCCTTTTTATCTAGTCTCTTCATGCCTTGCAGTTCTATTTTTTCGATCTTTTTATCTAGTCTCTTCATGCCTTGCAGTTCTATTTTTTCGATCCTTTTCATCTAGTCTCTTCATGCCTTGCAGTTCTATTTTTTCGATCTTTTTATCTAGTCTCTTCATGCCTTGCAGTTCTATTTTTTCGATCCTTTTCATCTAGTCTCTTCATGCCTTGCAGTTCTATTTTTTCGATCTTTTTATCTAGTCTCTTCACGCCTTGCAGTTCTATTTTTTCGATCCTTTTCTTCTAGTCTCTTCATGCCTTGCAGTTCTATTTTTTCGATCTTTTTATCTAGTCTCTTCATGCCTTGCAGTTCTATTTTTTCGATCTTTTCATCTAGTCTTTTATGCCTTGCAGTTCTATTTTTCGATCTTTTCATCTAGTCTCTTCATGCCTTGCAGTTCTATTGTTTCGATCTTTTTATCTAGTCTCTTCATGCCTTGCAGTTGTATTTTTCGATCTTTTTATCTAGTCTCTTCATGCCTTGCAGTTCTATTTTTTCGATCTTTTCATCTAGTCTCTTCATGCCTTGCAGTTCTATTTTTTCGGTCTTTTAATCTAGTCTCTTCATGCCTTGCAGTTCTATTTTTTCGATCTTTTAATCTAGTCTCTTCATGCCTTGCAGTTCTATTTTTTCGATCTTTTCATCTAGTCTCTTCATGCCTTGCAGTTCTATTTTTTCGATCTTTTCATCTAGTCTCTTCATGCCTTGCAGTTCTATTTTTTCGATCTTTTCATCTAGTCTCTTCATGCCTTGCAGTTCTATTTTTTCGATCTTTTCATCTAGTCTCTTCATGCCTTGCAGTTCTATTTTTTCGATCTTTTCATCTAGTCTTTTATGCCTTGCAGTTCTATTTTTCGATCTTTTCATCTAGTCTCTTCATGCCTTGCAGTTCTATTTTTTCGATCTTTTTATCTAGTCTCTTAATGCCTTGCAGTTCTATTTTTTCGATCCTTTTCATCTAGTCTCTTCATGCCTTGCAGTTCTATTTTTTCGATCTTTTCATCTAGTCTCTTCATGCCTTGCAGTTCTATTTTTTCGATCCTTTTTATCTAGTCTCTTCATGCCTTGCAGTTCTATTTTTTCGATCTTTTTATCTAGTCTCTTCATGCCTTGCAGTTCTATTTTTTCGATCTTTTCATCTAGTCTCTTCATGCCTTGCAGTTCTATTTTTCGATCTTTTCATCTAGTCTTTTCATGCCTTGCCGTACTATTTTTTCGATCCTTTTCATCTAGTCTCTTCATGTCTTGAAGTTCTATTTTTTCGATCGTTTTATCTAGTCTCTTCATGCCTTGCAGTTCTATTTTTTCGATCCTTTTCATCTAGTCTCTTCATGCCTTGCAGTTCTATTTTTTCGATCTTTTTATCTAGTCTCTTCATGCCTTGCATTTCTATTTTTTTCGATCTTTTCATCTAGTCTTTTATGCCTTGCAGTTCTATTTTTTCGATCTTTTCATCTAGTCTCTTCATGCCTTGCAGTTCTATTTTTTCGATCTTTTTATCTAGTCTCTTCATGCCTTGCAGTTGTATTTTTCGATCTTTTTATCTAGTCTCTTCATGCCTTGCAGTTCTATTTTTTCGATCTTTTCATCTAGTCTCTTCATGCCTTGCAGTTCTATTTTTTCGGTCTTTTCATCTAGTCTCTTCATGCCTTGCAGTTCTATTTTTTCGATCTTTTCATCTAGTCTCTTCATGCCTTGCAGTTCTATTTTTTCGATCTTTTCATCTAGTCTCTTCATGCCTTGCAGTTCTATTTTTTCGATCTTTTTATCTAGTCTCTTCATGCCTTGCAGTTCTATTTTTTCGATCTTTTCATCTAGTCTCTTCATGCCTTGCAGTTCTATTTTTTCGATCTTTTCATCTAGTCTCTTCATGCCTTGCAGTTCTATTTTTTCGATCTTTTCATCTAGTCTCTTCATGCCTTGCAGTTCTATTTTTTCGATCCTTTTCATCTAGTCTCTTCATGCCTTGCAGTTCTATTTTTTCGATCTTTTCATCTAGTCTCTTCATGCCTTGCAGTTCTATTTTTTCGATCTTTTCATCTAGTCTCTTCATGCCTTGTAGTTCTATTTTTTCGATCTTTTCATCTAGTCTCTTCATGCCTTGTAGTTCTATTTTTTCGATCCTTTTCATCTAGTCTCTTCATGCCTTGCAGTTCTATTTTTTCGATCCTTTTCATCTAGTCTCTTCATGCCTTGCAGTTCTATTTTTTCGATCGTTTTATCTAGTCTCTTCATGCCTTGCAGTTCTATTTTTTCGATCCTTCTCATCTAGTCTCTTCATGCCTTGCAGTTCTATTTTTTCGATCTTTTTATCTAGTCACTTCATGCCTTGCAGTTCTATTTTTTCGATCTTTTCATCTAGTCTCTTCATGCCTTGCAGTTCTATTTTTTCGATCTTTTCATCTAGTCTCTTCATGCCTTGCAGTTCTATTTTTTCGATCTTTTCATCTAGTCTCTTCATGCCTTGCAGTTCTATTTTTTCGATCTTTTCATCTAGTCTCTTCATGCCTTGCAGTTCTATTTTTTCGATCTTTTTATCTAGTCTCTTCATGCCTTGCAGTTCTATTTTTTCGATCCTTTTCATCTAGTCTCTTCATGCCTTGCAGTTCTATTTTTTCGATCTTTTTATCTAGTCTCTTCATGCCTTGCAGTTCTATTTTTTCGATCCTTTTCATCTAGTCTCTTCATGCCTTGCAGTTCTATTTTTTCGATCTTTTTATCTAGTCTCTTCACGCCTTGCAGTTCTATTTTTTCGATCCTTTTCTTCTAGTCTCTTCATGCCTTGCAGTTCTATTTTTTCGATCTTTTTATCTAGTCTCTTCATGCCTTGCAGTTCTATTTTTCGATCTTTTCATCTAGTCTTTTATGCCTTGCAGTTCTATTTTTCGATCTTTTCATCTAGTCTCTTCATGCCTTGCAGTTCTATTGTTTCGATCTTTTTATCTAGTCTCTTCATGCCTTGCAGTTGTATTTTTCGATCTTTTTATGTAGTCTCTTCATGCCTTGCAGTTCTATTTTTTCGATCTTTTCATCTAGTCTCTTCATGCCTTGCAGTTCTATTTTTTCGGTCTTTTCATCTAGTCTCTTCATGCCTTGCAGTTCTATTTTTTCGATCTTTTCATCTAGTCTCTTCATGCCTTGCAGTTCTATTTTTTCGATCCTTTTTATCTAGTCTCTTCATGCCTTGCAGTTCTATTTTTTCGATCTTTTTATCTAGTCTCTTCATGCCTTGCAGTTCTATTTTTTCGATCCTTTTCATCTAGTCTCTTCATGCCTTGCAGTTCTATTTTTTCAATCTTTTCATCTAGTCTCTTCATGCCTTGCAGTTCTATTTTTCGATCTTTTCATCTAGTCTTTTCATGCCTTGCCGTTCTATTTTTTCGATCTTTTCATCTAGTCTCTTCATGCCTTGAAGTTCTATTTTTTCGATCTTTTTATCTAGTCTCTTCATGCCTTGCAGTTCTATTTTTTCGATCCTTTTCATCTAGTCTCTTCATGCCTTGCAGTTCTATTTTTTCGATCTTTTCATCTAGTCTTTTATGCCTTGCAGTTCTATTTTTCGATCTTTTCATCTAGTCTCTTCATGCCTTGCAGTTCTATTTTTTCGATCTTTTTATCTAGTCTCTTCATGCCTTGCAGTTCTATGTTTTCGATCCTTTTCATCTAGTCTCTTCATGCCTTGCAGTTCTATTTTTTCGATCTTTTCATCTAGTCTCTTCATGCCTTGCAGTTCTATTTTTTCGATCCTTTTTATCTAGTCTCTTCATGCCTTGCAGTTCTATTTTTTCGATCTTTTTATCTAGTCTCTTCATGCCTTGCAGTTCTATTTTTTCGATCTTTTCATCTAGTCTCTTCATGCCTTGCAGTTCTATTTTTCGATCTTTTCATCTAGTCTTTTCATGCCTTGCCGTTCTATTTTTTAGATCCTTTTCATCTAGTCTCTTCATGTCTTGAAGTTCTATTTTTTCGATCTTTTTATCTAGTCTCTTCATGCCTTGCAGTTCTATTTTTTCGATCCTTTTCATCTAGTCTCTTCATGCCTTGCAGTTCTATTTTTTCGATCTTTTTATCTAGTCTCTTCATGCCTTGCAGTTCTATTTTTTCGATCTTTTCATCTAGTCTTTTATGCCTTGCAGTTCTATTTTTTCGATCTTTTCATCTAGTCTCTTCGTGCCTTGCAGTTCTATTTTTTCGATCTTTTTATCTAGTCTCTTCATGCCTTGCAGTTGTATTTTTCGATCTTTTTATCTAGTCTCTTCATGCCTTGCAGTTCTATTTTTTCGATCTTTTCATCTAGTCTCTTCATGCCTTGCAGTTCTATTTTTTCGGTCTTTTCATCTAGTCTCTTCATGCCTTGCAGTTCTATTTTTTCGATCTTTTCATCTAGTCTCTTCATGCCTTGCAGTTCTATTTTTTCGATCTTTTCATCTAGTCTCTTCATGCCTTGCAGTTCTATTTTTTCGATCCTTTTTATCTAGTCTCTTCATGCCTTGCAGTTCTATTTTTTCGATCTTTTTATCTAGTCTCTTCATGCCTTGCAGTTCTATTTTTTCGATCTTTTCATCTAGTCTCTTCATGCCTTGCAGTTCTATTTTTCGATCTTTTCATCTAGTCTTTTCATGCCTTGCCGTTCTATTTTTTAGATCCTTTTCATCTAGTCTCTTCATGTCTTAAAGTTCTATTTTTTCGATCTTTTTATCTAGTCTCTTCATGCCTTGCAGTTCTATTTTTTCGATCCTTTTCATCTAGTCTCTTCATGCCTTGCAGTTCTATTTTTTCGATCTTTTTATCTAGTCTCTTCATGCCTTGCAGTTCTATTTTTTCGATCTTTTCATCTAGTCTTTTATGCCTTGCAGTTCTATTTTTTCGATCTTTTCATCTAGTCTCTTCGTGCCTTGCAGTTCTATTTTTTCGATCTTTTTATCTAGTCTCTTCATGCCTTGCAGTTGTATTTTTCGATCTTTTTATCTAGTCTCTTCATGCCTTGCAGTTCTATTTTTTCGATCTTTTCATCTAGTCTCTTCATGCCTTGCAGTTCTATTTTTTCGGTCTTTTCATCTAGTCTCTTCATGCCTTGCAGTTCTATTTTTTCGATCTTTTCATCTAGTCTCTTCATGCCTTGCAGTTCTATTTTTTCGATCTTTTCATCTAGTCTCTTCATGCCTTGCAGTTCTATTTTTTCGATCTTTTCATCTAGTCTCTTCATGCCTTGCAGTTCTATTTTTTCGATCTTTTCATCTAGTCTCTTCATGCCTTGCAGTTCTATTTTTTCGATCTTTTTATCTAGTCTCTTCATGCCTTGCAGTTCTATTTTTTCGATCCTTTTCATCTAGTCTCTTCATGCCTTGCAGTTCTATTTTTTCGATCTTTTTATCTAGTCTCTTCATGCCTTGCAGTTCTATTTTTTCGATCCTTTTCATCTAGTCTCTTCATGCCTTGCAGTTCTATTTTTTCGATCTTTTTATCTAGTCTCTTCACGCCTTGCAGTTCTATTTTTTCGATCCTTTTCATCTAGTCTCTTCATGCCTTGCAGTTCTATTTTTTCGATCTTTTTATCTAGTCTCTTCATGCCTTGCAGTTCTATTTTTTCGATCTTTTCATCTAGTCTTTTATGCCTTGCAGTTCTATTTTTCGATCTTTTCATCTAGTCTCTTCATGCCTTGCAGTTCTATTTTTTCGATCTTTTCATCTAGTCTCTTCATGCCTTGCAGTTCTATTTTTTCGATCTTTTTATCTAGTCTCTTCATGCCTTGCAGTTCTATTTTTTCGATCCTTTTCATCTAGTCTCTTCATGCCTTGCAGTTCTATTTTTTCGATCTTTTTATCTAGTCTCTTCATGCCTTGCAGTTCTATTTTTTCGATCCTTTTCATCTAGTCTCTTCATGCCTTGCAGTTCTATTTTTTCGATCTTTTTATCTAGTCTCTTCACGCCTTGCAGTTCTATTTTTTCGATCCTTTTCTTCTAGTCTCTTCATGCCTTGCAGTTCTATTGTTTCGATCTTTTTATCTAGTCTCTTCATGCCTTGCAGTTGTATTTTTCGATCTTTTTATCTAGTCTCTTCATGCCTTGCAGTTCTATTTTTTCGATTTTTTCATCTAGTCTCTTCATGCCTTGCAGTTCTATTTTTTCGGTCTTTTCATCTAGTCTCTTCATGCCTTGCAGTTCTATTTTTTCGATCTTTTCATCTAGTCTCTTCATGCCTTGCAGTTCTATTTTTTCGATCCTTTTTATCTAGTCTCTTCATGCCTTGCAGTTCTATTTTTTCGATCTTTTTATCTAGTCTCTTCATGCCTTGCAGTTCTATTTTTTCGATCCTTTTCATCTAGTCTCTTCATGCCTTGCAGTTCTATTTTTTCGATCTTTTCATCTAGTCTCTTCATGCCTTGCAGTTCTATTTTTCGATCTTTTCATCTAGTCTTTTCATGCCTTGCCGTTCTATTTTTTCGATCCTTTTCATCTAGTCTCTTCATGCCTTGAAGTTCTATTTTTTCGATCTTTTTATCTAGTCTCTTCATGCCTTGCAGTTCTATTTTTTCGATCCTTTTCATCTAGTATCTTCATGCCTTGCAGTTCTATTTTTTCGATCTTTTCATCTAGTCTTTTATGCCTTGCAGTTCTATTTTTCGATCTTTTCATCTAGTCTCTTCATGCCTTGCAGTTCTATTTTTTCGATCTTTTTATCTAGTCTCTTCATGCCTTGCAGTTCTATTTTTTCGATCCTTTTCATCTAGTCTCTTCATGCCTTGCAGTTCTATTTTTTCGATCTTTTCATCTAGTCTCTTCATGCCTTGCAGTTCTATTTTTTCGATCTTTTCATCTAGTCTCTTCATGCCTTGCAGTTCTATTTTTTCGATCTTTTTATCTAGTCTCTTCATGCCTTGCAGTTCTATTTTTTCGATCTTTTCATCTAGTCTCTTCATGCCTTGCAGTTCTATTTTTCGATCTTTTCATCTAGTCTTTTCATGCCTTGCCGTTCTATTTTTTCGATCCTTTTCATCTAGTCTCTTCATGTCTTGAAGTTCTATTTTTTCGATCTTTTTATCTAGTCTCTTCATGCCTTGCAGTTCTATTTTTTCGATCCTTTTCATCTAGTCTCTTCATGCCTTGCAGTTCTATTTTTTCGATCTTTTTATCTAGTCTCTTCATGCCTTGCAGTTCTATTTTTTCGATCTTTTCATCTAGTCTTTTATGCCTTGCAGTTCTATTTTTTCGATCTTTTCATCTAGTGTCTTCGTGCCTTGCAGTTCTATTTTTTCGATCTTTTTATCTAGTCTCTTCATGCCTTGCAGTTGTATTTTTCGATCTTTTTATCTAGTCTCTTCATGCCTTGCAGTTCTATTTTTTCGATCTTTTCATCTAGTCTCTTCATGCCTTGCAGTTCTATTTTTTCGGTCTTTTCATCTAGTCTCTTCATGCCTTGCAGTTCTATTTTTTCGATCTTTTCATCTAGTCTCTTCATGCCTTGCAGTTCTATTTTTTCGATCTTTTCATCTAGTCTCTTCATGCCTTGCAGTTCTATTTTTTCGATCTTTTTATCTAGTCTCTTCATGCCTTGCAGTTCTATTTTTTCGATCTTTTCATCTAGTCTCTTCATGCCTTGCAGTTCTATTTTTTCGATTTTTTCATCTAGTCTCTTCATGCCTTGCAGTTCTATTTTTTCGATCTTTTCATCTAGTCTCTTCATGCCTTGCAGTTCTATTTTTTCGATCTTTTCATCTAGTCTCTTCATGCCTTGCAGTTCTATTTTTTCGATCTTTTCATCTAGTCACTTCATGCCTTGCAGTTCTATTTTTTCGATCTTTTCATCTAGTCTCTTCATGCCTTGTAGTTCTATTTTTTTGATCTTTTCATCTAGTCTCTTCATGCCTTGTAGTTCTATTTTTTCGATCCTTTTCATCTAGTCTCTTCATGCCTTGCAGTTCTATTTTTTCGATCTTTTCATCTAGTCTCTTCATGCCTTGCAGTTCTATTTTTTCGATCCTTTTCATCTAGTCTCTTCATGCCTTGCAGTTCTATTTTTTCGATCTTTTCATCTAGTCTTTTATGCCTTGCAGTTCTATTTTTCGATCTTTTCATCTAGTCTCTTAATGCCTTGCAGTTCTATTTTTTAGATCTTTTTATCTAGTCTCTTCATGCCTTGCAGTTCTATTTTTTCGATCTTTTTCATCTAGTCTCTTCATGCCTTGCAGTTCTATTTTTTCGATCTTTTCATCTAGTCTCTTCATGCCTTGCAGTTCTATTTTTTCGATCCTTTTTATCTAGTCTCTTCATGCCTTGCAGTTCTATTTTTTCGATCTTTTTATCTAGTCTCTTCATGCCTTGCAGTTCTATTTTTTCGATCCTTTTCATCTAGTCTCTTCATGCCTTGCAGTTCTATTTTTTCGATCTTTTCATCTAGTCTCTTCATGCCTTGCAGTTCTATTTTTCGATCTTTTCATCTAGTCTTTTCATGCCTTGCCGTTCTATTTTTTCGATCCTTTTCATCTAGTCTCTTCATGCCTTGAAGTTCTATTTTTTCGATCTTTTTATCTAGTCTCTTCATGCCTTGCAGTTCTATTTTTTCGATCCTTTTATCTAGTCTCTTCATGCCTTGCAGTTCTATTTTTTCGATCTTTTCATCTAGTCTTTTATGCCTTGCAGTTCTATTTTTCGATCTTTTCATCTAATCTCTTCATGCATTGCAGTTCTATTTTTTCGATCTTTTTATCTAGTCTCTTCATGCCTTGCAGTTCTATTTTTTCGATCCTTTTCATCTAGTCTCTTCATGCCTTGCAGTTCTATTTTTTCGATCGTTTTATCTAGTCTCTTCATGCCTTGCAGTTCTATTTTTTCGATCCTTCTCATCTAGTCTCTTCATGCCTTGCAGTTCTATTTTTTCGATCTTTTTATCTAGTCACTTCATGCCTTGCAGTTCTATTTTTTCGATCTTTTCATCTAGTCTCTTCATGCCTTGCAGTTCTATTTTTTCGATCTTTTCATCTAGTCTCTTCATGCCTTGCAGTTCTATTTTTTCGATCTTTTCATCTAGTCTCTTCATGCCTTGCAGTTCTATTTTTTCGATCTTTTCATCTAGTCTCTTCATGCCTTGCAGTTCTATTTTTTCGATCTTTTTATCTAGTCTCTTCATGCCTTGCAGTTCTATTTTTTCGATCCTTTTCATCTAGTCTCTTCATGCCTTGCAGTTCTATTTTTTCGATCTTTTTATCTAGTCTCTTCATGCCTTGCAGTTCTATTTTTTCGATCCTTTTCATCTAGTCTCTTCATGCCTTGCCAGAAGCGATTTCCATAACAGAAACTACACGGAAAGTACATGAACAACGTTCACTTCCTAGAACGTACCGTTTTTGGGAAAACAATCTCACAGGGCTCCGTCCGAACTGACTATAGCAGGGTCGTTTCCAAATCCAATGTTAGCCACTTCTTGTTAAGTTTTCCTCTTATTCAAATAATAACCTTCTGCCCAATTTCCACTTTTAACTAATCCTCACCGTGCTATTTCACTGGCCAAATGACACTCATTAAGTTGTCTTTGGCCCTTGATTAATGTTGTCTATTCTAAAAATATTTGAAAACATAAGCAATCTTTTTCAGACTTCGGGGTATATTTAAAAACATACGAGTCAAATATGAAAAGAAACGTGTTCGTTTAAGTTAAAAAAATATTTGTTTATTTTTTTAATTGTAAACGTTTTTTTTAATCATAAATATCTTGTAGTAATTTTTATAGTAAATATTTTTTACATTGTATGTAAATACTTTTTATTGTAAAGTTTTTTATAGTAATTGTTGTTTAGAGTAAATGTTTTTATAGAAATTTTTATAGTAAATGTTTTATAGCAAATATTTTTATAGTAAAACTTGTTTAGTTTTACAAAAATCTTTCGCTTAACTAAAAATAAAGGGTCGCTTTCGGGTCAACATGGGTAAGAATATTGCAGAAAAATATGTCTTTCTAATCTGAGGTGAAAAGTTATAAATTAATCGGGTGATTTATTTAAATAATAACAATATTCATAAAATGCCCCTTTCTAGAAACCGGCAAAAACTTTTGCACCGACCTGATAAATTTCATTCGAAAAATTGTGCTTCTATCGGTGTGTGTGCGTGTGTGCGTGTGCGTGTGTGCGTGCGTGTGTGCGTGTGTGTAAGTGTCTGCATGTGTGAACTTCATGCCGTCTGAAGTTGATACCACCATCATTTATATTACTACCTTGCAAACGAATAGTATGGAGTGCGAGATTGACATGATTACTAGGGCTGTGACAACAGCATATTCTTTTCATTGTTTTGATTCTTGAGTATATATCCATTAATATTTTATATGTTTTTATGTACACTGATGTGGTTCTCGGTTGATTATCTGTATCTAACTGTATCGGATATATACTCGAGAGTCAGAAGAATGAAAAGAATATGCTGTTGTCACAACCGTAGTGGTTACCTATTGATGCGTCACATAGTTGGTCTGGTCAACAGCAAGTTAGCTGGACGAATTATTATTATGAACAACAAGTTAGCTGGACGATTATTATTGTGATCGTTATTGATATTTGTTAGCAAGAGTGCCCCTACTTTAATGGAGCTTGTGTTGTATAGCCGAGGTCGTTCATATTGGGCATCATATTAAGAGATGGCGGAGACATGTAACGGATACATGTAATAGATAGATGATGATGAGAGAGAGAGAGAGTCATTTATACCGTTCTGTGATGTTTCTACTTAACACATATATTGAGGAGAGGTTGATCAGTTCTTTTAACACATGAAGGGACAGTCATTACTTATGATGAAGAGGGGGCCAAATTACATGGAAGATGGGGGTTATACAAAGTTCGTAAAGATGATTACTTACATTACATTTTTCTGTTGAATGACGACACGAAGACGACAGTTAAAAAAACATGATGATGACTTCTTTATTATCAGATCGACCGGTCGAATGATGATGACGTCAAGGAATTCAAAGTCGTTTCTACATGATTAAAACGTTCTCCCTTCGCTTCTAAAGGGACCCTCATCATGTCAGTCCTGTCCGGCTGACAAAGTATATATTTTTAATGCAAGCGTATTTTATTCGCCTCCTCTCTAGGAGGTCAGCAACAGCGTCAACTGTAGTTTTGAAATGCCAGCACACTAGAATAAGCACTCTTTAATCTACAGAAATGCCTGAGTAGCCCCGACGACATTTGCCAGGAAGGAAGAGTTTTTAAAAGCCCAAGTTCGATCTCAAGAGACAAAGTATAACCCCTGGAAGGGTGCCTGCGCGATGTGTTAACAGTCAAACAAGGGTTGCGCAATTACCAATTGCATTTATCTTGAACCGATATTGCTTTCAGTTCAGTGGCAAGATGCCAAAAGCGGAGAAAGATTGATATAATTTTGGAGGTTTTCTTTTTCTCCTAGACTATTTGTACAGCCTAGGCTTGAGAGTCTATTCTATCCTACTTTTAATCCAGCGTTGGATGAAAATATATGAATCCATGCGCGTATTTGGGAAAACTACTACTACTACTACTACTACTACTACTGCTGCTGCTGCTGCTGAACTGCTGCTGCTATAACCATTGGCCACTTGACTTCTCCAGTCCCAGTGGGCAGTTCAGACTCAGAGTTATTGTCAATCTCTGTCCTTCTTTTGGTAAATTTCAAGAGACATGTTCGCTAATGCATTAGAATGGCAAGAGAATTCTGCCACAGTTCTCATCTCGTGAATATCCATTAATCTTCCGTTCTCTGTGATTTAGACGACAGCCGCACCGAGTGACGGTGATGAATAAAGGGTTGCGCGGCAGGCCGGGATGGGGAAAAACGGGAAACATGCATTCCCAACCACTGTCCTCAAAGTAACTATTTTAGCTGGACTTTCGATACATATCGATTTGTATAGGAAAAGTTGATATATTGACTTCGAGTAACCTTGACTGGCCAAGAGTGCGTAGGATAATGCGATATGAATAGACGGATCGCTGATGAAGATAACGGAATTATGGAAATTAGGATGGAGAGGGTAGAAAAAAAAGTGAAAGAAAGTAGAAGGGGTGGAGAAGGGGAAAGACAAAGAAGAGCGAGAAGATAAAGAGAAGGAGGAAAATGAAAAGGAAAAAGAAAATGAAAAGAGAGAAAGTGAAAAAAAAATGAATGAAAGAAAAGGGAAGATGAAAGAAAAACGAAACGAAGGAAAAAGAAATATAAAAATAGGAGAAAGAAAAATGAGAATAAAAAACGACAGAGAAAAGAAGAAAAAAAAAGAAAAAGAAAGAAAAAGAATGGAATGAAGAGAGGAAATAAACAAACTTCGTTTTTGTTTTACTCATTCGTCCCAAATAATGCATATCACCACTTGCACGCAAAGGGACACTATTTAGGGTTGTATTTACAGGGAACTGTGGAGACGTGAGCAACTATATTTTTCATCACATTACATTTAAACTGCTGCAGGTTTATAGTAAAAGAAGAAGGAAACAGGGAGGTAATTCCAAAGTATAGCAGTCCAAACGAAGAAACTATTGGAGTAGAAAGATTTCCCGAATCTATAGACTTCAACAGTGAAGAGGTGGGAATTTGCTGCTTCTCATGTTATTATTTATGTACGTCGATGGTGCACACGTGCTATGAGTCCATCCGAACACCTCCCATCAGAGTACTTGCAAAGCAGACACATAGATGCAATATTACGGCGATGAGACAGAGGTTGAAGCTTGGTTGATAGTGTGGGAATTAACAGACTGGTTACTGTTTTAGGAAAGAAAGGAAGAAAAAATAAAAAAGGGAGAAAATGAAATGATATTTGAATCAGTCACACAAAAAATTGAAAAACTTTGTTTCAATCGTATTAGAAATCTGTTTGTAAGCTTACCCTGAGGATCGAACTCAACTTGTAAGTGGATTGTCAACAAAAAACGAATTAAAAAGAAATGGACGAATCGTCAGGTTCTGAACGATTTCGACAACTGTCATGTGTTATTAAAAAAAAAGATTTTTAATATCATTTTGTTCTAACAATGGGAAATCCTACCAGATGCCAAACATTCATACGCTACCTCATACATTCCAACAAAAAAATATTTTAAAGATTCTAATTGTTCTTTTAAGTGCAGTTTTTGTATCTCTCTTGCACTTCGTTCACCCTGTATATTTGCAGGTAGTTTTGCACTAGAATTTAATTTGATATGCATTAAAAAAACATATGCATCCACTGAGTGCGCGCACACACACACACACACACACACACACACACACACACACACACACACACACACACACATATATATATATATATATATATATATATATATATATATATATCCACAGACACACTTTCGTTGAATCACAGCTTTTCAGCGCGGCTAGGCTAGCGCCGTTTCCAACCCAGGAATTGAAACATTCAACCATCTAGTTGACAAGCCTATGGGAGAGGCTTTGAACACCAGCACGCCCTGGCGTTGGCTGGTGGAATATAAAAAAAATGATTCAGCTTTAAAAAAAATCCGTACAAAAGTAATTTCATAAAAAGTACGAAATAATTTCCTATAATAAAATTAAGTGCGCAGACCATATTTGATGTTTTGATACATTTTGCCCCACTCGGTGTATAATTAAAATAAATGAAAAGTTTAGTTCATATTGTGTAGATTGTTCGTTAAAGCCCATTATCGTCACCTTAGACTTAGCCAAACACGGATATTTCCATCATGGTCAAATTTTATTTTTTGTCTGAAGTAGTGGGTGCATTGCATCCCCATCATATAAACAATGAGCGAAACTTTTACAAACAAATTTTACAAAAATAATAATTGGGATGAGTAAGGAAATATGCCCCCACCCCAATTTTTCCGTCCAAAAACTGAAAAACCATTCGCTGATTTAGAATTACCTGGAAGTAGACGTTTATTACTTGTTAAATTTTTATAGGAAAGTAATCTCCTAGTTTTAAATTTATTATTTTGTTATTTGCTGATATTTTATCAGGTTGTTTACATGTAATCTAAAAATATATTTAATGAAAACAAGCGACTTGTCCATGTTACGAAAAAAGGTGGGGCTGATTCCTTAAAAGAAAGATTAGTTTAATTTTGTTCTGGTGAATATATTTCTGTAGTCTAGAAGGATTTTCTGTTGATGAAGATGAAGATTAAGTACGATATCAAAACAGGTACAATACTTCAACGTTAATTCTATTATGAAAAGTAATGAAATATCAGGTTGATAAGAAAGGCCTTGCAGTGTTTAACATTAAAATTCAGATGAACGTATCTCAGCTCAAACAAAAGTTTATTGATTGAAATAAGCACCATCAGAATCAACACACTTTTGCCAACGCAAAACAAGTGTATTTATGTCAACAACGTAAAAAGCTTGTGTTCTGGTGACGCTGAAGTAGTTGAAAGCGTTTTTGACATCGCTTAGGGTTTTAAAGCATTTCTCACGCAGAAAGTTGTTGAGATGTTTAAAAATAGTAGGTTGACGAGAGGTCTGGAGAGTATGGCGGATAAGACAGAATTTCTGCAGAGTCGGTTTAACAACGTGCGGTCGAGCATTGTTCTGGACGAGAAATGGGCATTTTCTGTTGACTAATGCTGGGTGTTATTATCAATGTTTCTGATGCATTTCATCCATTTGTTGACAATACTTCTCTGCCGTAATGGTGTCGCCTGCATTCAAAACAACTGTAATGGATGAGACCGGTCTCAGACCACCAAACAATCAGCATGACCTTCTTTTTTGGGGCAACTTTGGCTTCAAGAAGTGCCGTGGAGCTTCGTCGACATCTAACCACTGAGCTGACCGTTGCCGTAAAGAACCCACTTTTCACTGCAAGTCACAACCCGGTTGAGAAACGGGTCGTTCTTGTTTGGGTAAAAGAACGGAAGATGACACTTCATAACGGCGTTTCTTTTGGTTGTTGTTCAATTCGTGAGGCATCAATTTATCAAGTTTCTTTTTGGCTTTCCAATCTCTCTCAAGCGGTGTGAAATCGTCGAATACGTTACGTCTAATTCAGAAGCAAGTTCTCGAACAGTTGTACGTAGATTGGTTTCGACTAAGGCTCTTAATTGATTGTTGTCAACATCCGATGGCCGACAACTACGCTCATCATCTTTAAGACTCTCGTCGCTGCTACGAAATTTCTTAAACCACCATTGTGCTGTGCGCCAGTTGTGGTTCCTCACTCAAACGCTTCGTTGATATCACGAGTTGTTTCAACAGCTTTTTGGCCTAGCTTGAATTAAAATAAGATGTTGTGCGAATTTGCTTTTTTCGCCTTGTATTCAACGTGCTGAAAAGAAGACATAGTTGTTTGAAAACGATTGTAATTTAATCGATTAGATAGAACGAAAAATGTTCTTTAAAAAGATATATTAAGAAAAAGTATTATAACGAAAACTTATTTGAAAATGCATCATTTGAAATCAAAATTAAAACTTCTGCAAGGACTTTCTTGTCAACATAATATAACAATGGAAAACAGTTTTATGCAAGTGAAACTTGAATTCTATCTATAAAACCGAAAGAACCGAAAAGATGAAAACGTAAGCGAACAGTTTTTTTTTTAAATTGAAAGTCTGTTGTTTAATTTGTTTCAAAATGAACACATATTCAATTGTTCGTGTCATTGCTACTGAGATAATTTATTAGTAGTACGATTTGCACAGTCTTATTGCTTTTCTAGTTAACAAAAAGAATAGGGTTACCGCATTGTAATTCAATGGTTTCCTGTCTTGCTTTATTGGTTGAAAAATGTTTATGTATTTCTGAAAATTTATGTATCTATGAAAAATATTCCTGTAATAAAATATTGCGAATTATTAATATTTTTTAATGATTTCTGTTCGAATCGAAATCTGTAATGACGCAAAATTTTACAATTTGAAAATTGCGAAAAATGTAAAAATGCACTATAACATACGAAAACTAAAGTGTTAGTGTTAGTTTAAAGTTAGGTTATTGTTAAGTTAAGGTAAGGGTAACGTAAGGATTAGGTTATATTTAGGTTACGTTAGTGTTAGGTTAAGGTTACGGTTAGGTTATAGTTAGGCTAGTGTTAGCTTATGGTTAGGCTAGTGCTAGGTTAGGGTTCGGTTAGAGTTAGTTTAGAGTTATCTTGGTCTTAGGTTAAGGTTAGGTTAGGGTTAGGTAAGTGTTAGGTTAGGATTATGTTAATGTTAGGTAAAGGTTAGGGTTAGGTTATGGTTAGTGTTAGGTTAATGGTAGGTTAGGTTTTGGTTAGGGTTAGGTTAATGTTGGCGTTAGTTTAAAACATGTCACCCAACGCGAAAATAAAGTTGAAAAAAATTCTTTAAACAAAGTAAAGAAATAAAGTTGATTCACTTATTGATTCGAAAAGAAAATATATTTGGCTTATTCTCTATACGAAAAGAAGGTTAACTGATCCCAACCTGAAGTCACTAAAAATCCCTTGAGGGACTCCAGCATTAATACTGAGAGCTTCTGATTTCTGACAATCAACCACTACTTTTATGAACCTTTCATAGAGAAATGTTTTAATAATTGAGAAAACATTTCCAGTTATACCATAGCTGGGGATCTTGTGAAGTATACCTTTATGCCATGCCTTATCGAAGGCCTTTGATATGTCAAGAGCGATCGCCCTAGAGACAACACCTCCGTCGAGAGATTCGTTAATCCTATGAGATATAACTAAGCACGTCTGCTGTAGATCTAGCAGAACGGAAACCATATTGCACGTCACTAAGAAGGTTGTTTTTGCTAAGATGGTTGACTAGTTCTCTATTTAACACAGATTCCAGCAGCTTACTCATGACGCACAGGAGACTTATTGGTCTGTACTGAGAGGGAGATGAGGGATCACCTGAATTCTTAAATACAGGTCATACTGATGAGATTTTCCAAGGTGTTGGGAAGCATTTATAAGTATTGAATGTTAAAATATTATTTCTACTATCCATTTTCAGATATGCATCAGATAAATGAAAGGTTTTTAAATGCTTACTTTCATTTAATTATTTTAAATGGAAGGCATGAATCAGACAAGGCATGAATCCACTTAATGTAAGGAGCTTATGTAGATGATTATTGCAAAAACAGGCGGTACCCATTGATCTTAGATTTTACAAGAAAAAAGGAAAACAGTCAGCAGAACAAGAGTTACACAGATCTGCTGTTCTTGGAATTAATCTAAATTGCAATATGAAGCTGTATTGCAATGAGGTATCAAAACAGCGAATTGATGGTAGCCACTAGACCAACTGGTTTAAACAAGCTGAAAAAAAGGAAAGTTAAAGTTAGTGAAACAATTCTTAAGGACGCATGTAATAATAATGTTTGTTGAAAAAACTGAGACGAGCAGCATATGTCTATGAGAGAGAGAGAGAGAGAGAGAGAGAGAGAGAGAGAGAGAGAGAGAGAGAGAGAGAGAAACAGACAGACAGACAGGAAGGGAGCAGAAAAAAGAAAATTGTGGGGTTAATCATATTACATATGCGCTTCAACAAATATCTCTACTATTGCTGGTAGGAGTATATATGTAACATGTCGTCTAAATCGCTTTCCATTTACGCATAAAGTAAAGGAATCTCTAGCCTAAAAGATAAAATAAATTGAATAATCGCAGAGAATAAACTCGTTTTAAAAAGAAGAAACTGCGGGTGATCCATAAGTTTTCCTTAATGCCCTTTTTAGGGTGTCTACAAAGTGCTCTGCTTGGCTGTTACTTCTCAAATGATATTGTGGGGTTGTAAAATGTTTTACCTGATATTTTTGGTAAAATTCTTGGAATTTTGAAGAAGTTCATTATCATTAAACAGGCAATTAATAACACCAAAGCGAACGAAAAGTTCGTGTAAGAAATTAATGGAGTCTCCTACATCTTACCACCTATATGCACTTGGGAAAGCTATCCGCCACTATTAAGTTATGGAATTCACCCAGTTGTCCCCCAAAGTCTATATTAATCCTGGACTATGGTTGTTCGGATTTTGTCTAGGGTTAGTGGATAATCGGTGGTGCCTTGCAGCGAAAACACAACCTTTATATGCTTTAACCATATAAGTTTTATCATGATCCATGGGCTGCTAGTAAATAAAGTTTTGCATCAGAAATTTCATTCTGCTGGTGCTAGGATGACCCATGTGGAAATTTTTAGTATTCTCTTTTGTCGGCGCTTTTGGAATGATGACTCGCTATAAACCAGAACGTTGTCACAGACAGAGTACATGTTAGAAGTAAATTCTCTTTGCTCCAATTTTTGTTTTGTGCTTTTTATAAATTCATCATTTGCCGCTTAAGTCTAAACTTCTTGAAGAGTCACTGGTAATTCCCGAATTGTATTGTGAATCATCGTGTTTATCTCACCATTTTCCGCAATGCGGCGATTACTGAGTCCTCGAGGGGTTCATTTGGGGACGGCATAACCCTAGACAATCCATTCGCATGCATGATATTCTTTGACATTAAGAATTCCAGTTTAAAATCATAATTCAATAAACTGGTTCCTCATCTTAATAAACGATTAGCCGTAAATGGGGAGGCCCGTTTTTTGACTCCAAAAATGGTTAAAATTTGCTTATGGTCTGTTTGCAGCATTAACTGCCTACCGTGCAGGTAACGATGAAATTTTAAAACTACATAGATAACACTGAGACCCTCTTTATCTGTGAGTAATGTTTTTCGGCCGGGAGCAGTGGTCTGGATGCGTAGGAAATTGTTTTTTCGACCAATCTGGTATCTTATGTAACAGACATGCACCTATATCGTATTGGTTCGCATCAATAGCCACTATGATGTCTAGTTTCGGGTTAAAATGTGTGAAGAAAAGGTCTGATGTTAACACCTTTTTAATTTCTTCAAACGCTGACTGAAATTCTGCAGTCCATTTCCAACGTTTATCCTTTTTCAAAAGCTTATTCAAAGGTGCCCGCAGTTCCTGCATTCTTTGAATGAAGCACTGGTAATAGTTTGCGAGCCCTAGGAAACATTTGTAGTTGGGTAGTATTTTCTGGTGCCGGCATGTTCCTTATTGCAGCTGCTCTCTCTGGGTCTGGACGTTTGCCATTCTTGTCAATTATCAACTGGAATCAGTAGATATGCTTCGTTTAGATCAATTTTCGAGAAAATCTGAGGACCGTTTAGTCTTGTAAAAACTTCCTCTAGACTTAGCAGGGAATAGTGGAAGTCCTCCAAAGATGTATTCAACCCCATCAAAAATCTGCCGTAATACAGACTTCTCTTTTTCACCTAGACCGTGAAACAGCCCACTAACTGTGTTCTATTTTCGATGGAATGCCCATATTTTCTTATCTGTCGAGTTCCTGCTCGATTTTTTTTCCAGCGACGCAAATAGCATGTTGCGTTTTCTTTTGAAAATTGGTTGTACATTCCGCTTTAATCTTAATTCCGCAGGCATTTTTGTACATTTTCCCAGGTTCAGTAAGAATACATCCGTAAATTTGTGTTTTTAAATTCGCTCCGTATCTAATGGCATTACTCTTGCTTTTCTGCAGACAGTAGATATTGGCAGGTCCAATGAATAGAATCCATGCATCCGTTTCGACCAGAGTAGGCTAGTGGTATTCATTAATTCATAAGCTTTTAGTTTTTTCGTCTTTTCTCAAAATTATGACGTTGGTCAAAAATTCACTTTCGAAGTTAATTTGCGTAACGTTAACAACAGTTGCTGTGTTGCGTGTTCTCAACATTGTGGGTTTATTCAATTTCTTCCATGTACTTAAATTTACTATCAAAAGGTCTGAACCCGAATCGAGTTGCATTTTTATTACTTTACCATTAATTTTTATAGTAACATTTTCGCAACCCTTTTTCGTTATTTTCAGTCTCCGTCAAACGCATTCGAGTTTTGTATTTAATTTTATTTCTGCAATGGGTACCTTTGTGTCGTATTTTTATATAATTTTTTTTTAATAATTTCTATTTTCTGGCAGTTTTCCGTTAATTTTTGTAGGGTTAGGTTTTGTTCATTTTCTAATTTTGTTAGGACACGCCTCCTAATTTTCGCCTCTCGTCCAAAAGACAGTCCTTGCACAAATACTATACATTTTAAATTGTCTGCACTAAGGCCTGCAAGTTTCAATTTGTTGCAATGTTTATTTACTATGGAAGAATACGTTGCGAAATCATCTTCGTCATTCTTCTGCAAATTCAGACATGACCAACGCTTATGGAATAAATAGTTCTGTAAGAAGTTTCACTCTCTCGTCGAAAGTTAATTCGCATGTTTTCCGTGGTAAAATAAAATTCACAAACTTCTTATGCTTGACCGTCTCTAGTTTCCGTAATAGTTAACGAACTTTTTACTGGTCCGACCACTGTTTGCAATCGAAACTAAAAAAAAAAAAAGAATCTTTACAATGACGAAATCAAGCTTTAAATTATTTACCAGCATTTTATCAGTAGCAGAAATTTTCAACTGCATTCCATATTAAAACTTGTGAAGATGTGTTAGTATTATCGGTGGACGCATCATTTTTTATGACTTGAGTAAGCAGCTCTTTCATGTGCTCTTGATTTTCATATTGTTGGGCATCTAGTTTCATTAGTTGTTTTTGTTGATTTTTTATCTGAACGCTTCTGGTGTTCAAACTGAACAACCAGCGCCCTGTCTTACAAAACAAAAATGCCTAAGAAGCCCCGTCGGCATTCCTCGGTAGGACAGCGTCAGACAATTTGCAATAAACTAACTCATTCTCATAGGGTGAGAAAGTAAGGTTTGAAAGAGTTGACCTCCTAGAACTGCACACAGGCACATGGATCATACCGTAACCAAGACAGAACAAGCCATTTCGATAATGGCAAGAACTCAGCTGGCTTTAGGACCAGGTGAAAAACCCACTTGGAAATGCCGAATGAATGATTAATATAATTGTAACATTTCCTTGTGGTTGAAATATTAGAGTCGATTCCTGTGAGTGAGTTGATTAAGAATAATATTATTAGCCTTTTCAACAAGCCACTTCGATCTTTACACAAGTAAATATTGTACATGTTCTCATTTCTAAAAGGTAAGACGTCCTTCAATTTATTTTATTTTTGACAACTTAAAGGCAGTTGAAACTTCTAAAAAAGATTTTACATGTTCATTTATTAATTGCTCCTTTTAACCGGATAGAGCTTTTACTGTCTTGATAGGTTTGCTTTATTAAAGACTAGCCTGGGCGCCAAGCAGTACCCGGGTGTTTGGAAGTGTGTGGAGCAAAAAAATAATTGTAGGCAGGCTCGAACCCGTACCGTGAAGGAGGAAAAGCGCGTGAAAAAATACACGTAATGTCTTTGCTGTGGCGCTCATCGCCAAACTGTAAGTAGCGAAGGTTAAAATTAAGGCTAGTTAATCGAAAAGAGGGGATAACTTTCGACAATATTGGCGAAAAAAGCGACTCCTCCCTGTAGAAAAGAGGCTAGTTGAGGGTGAAGGAATTAATGTTTTAGCCAATTTTCATATTTATCGTCCGAGGGGTCAAGCTTCAAAAGGATACCGATCTCGTGAAAATACGTCGCCTCTGTCGAAAGTTTTAGGCATACATATGCATACATACATACATACATACATACATGATGATGATTGCAACGTCTTGTAAGACGAGAGCCACTCCCTCAGTCACTAAAAGTCCATGTGCCCAAATATGACTTTTTAGCCCTGCCAGCGACTTGCACACCCTCAAGCAGACATGACACTGAAAACGCTCACTGATTTGTATGAGACTAACAGCAGCGGAACCTGTATTATCGTGGGCTTTCATGTGATTAACAAAACCTGCCTTAGACAACAGAGCCCGATCACACACCTTACAGATCCAGAGATCTCCATGGTTGGGCGGCAAGGTTTGGCATTTCCTACATGCTCTCTTAAGCTTCGCTCGGTCTATTTTGGCTGCTTCATAGTGTTCTGCACCCCTGTATATCAGTGTCCTCCACTGCTTGCGATCATACGGTAGGGACTCTCAACTGTCAACAGGAATATGAAAGCTCACCAGACTCTCCTTGATGCTATCACGAAAACGTTTTTTTGTGCTTGTACTGGGATCTTTTTCCAAGAAAGAGCTCACCATAGAACAATTGTTTTGGGAGACGATAGTCTTAAAACCGGATGAGATGACCCGCCCAACGCAACTGGTTCTTAATAACAATGGTAGCAATACTGGTTGTTTGGGCCTTTTTTAAGACATGTATCAGGGACAAAGCTATACCACTTTAAACCAAGAATGTGTCTAAGGCAGTGCTGATGGAACCTCTCGAGCAATTCTATATGTGACCGGTACAAGGTCCAAGTTCCAGATGCGTAGAGTAGGGATGGTACTACACATGCTTGATATACTGAAATTTCAGTTGTCAGAGTCAGATCACCGTCAGACCAGACTCTATCTTGTAACCTTCCAAAAGCATTAGATGCCTTGCTGATTCTCTGTCTTATTTCCGCATTAAGAGTGCCATCATTTGATAAGGCACTCCCAAGGTAGACAAAAGTTTTTACGACTTAAAGGCGCTTTCCACAGACGAAGATATCAGGTTCCACATACAGATCATTGGGAGCGGGAGTGTATATGACTTTAGTTTTCTTAATGCTAACTGTCAGTCCGAAGCAGGCACAAGCATTTGTAAAGAGATCCATCACTAGTTGCATATCTACTGGGGAGTGTGTTACCAGGTCAGCATCATCAGCATACAACAGTTCCCTAACAAGTCCATCACTAACAAGTGTTTTGGCTTGGAATCTTCTGAGGTTGAACACCTTTCCAGTCGTTCGGAATCTAATATAAACACCCATATCACAATCGTGGAAACCATACCAGAGCACAGCAGTCAAATAGAGCGAAAACAATGTTGGTGCAGCTATATCACCCTGCTTCACACCATTATCAATGGGGAATTCTTCCGAAAGCTGACCATTGAAGTTGACGCGACCTTTCATACTATGATGAAGTTGCTTGAACTTGTCTGTAAAAGCAGGTGTACAGCCAAATTTTTCCAGCACTTTCCAGAGAGCCTCACGGTTGACTGTGTCAAACGCCTTGGTTAAGTCCACAAACACCTGGCAAAGAGGCATACGCTGTTCAATACATTTTTCCAAGAGCTGTCTAGCAGAAAACACCATATCCATAGTTCCTCGCCCACCTCTAAAACCAGACTGGGATTCCGGAAGGATATTAGGACATACATACTTTTCCAATCGGTTTTGCAAGAGCCGTGCAAATACCTTTCCAACCGCACTCAGCAGCGAGATACCTCGATAATTTCCACAATCAGATCTTTTAACCTTTCCTTTGTACAACATAACCAAGATGGCATCTACCCAATCTTGGGCAACCGGGTCACCCTGCCATACTGACAGTATCAAAGAGTGGATCACAAAATGTACATTGACACCACCATGTATCAGCAGCTCAACAGGGATGCCATCCAGCCCAGGGGCTTTGTTCGAGTTTATCTGTTTTATGCAGTCAACTGTTTCCACAATAGTCGGTTCAACATCAAGTTTCGGACAAAAGGAACATTGAGGGATACTTTCTATTGCAGCAACATCAACATTGGATGGGTTATGAAAAAGATCATGAAAGTGTTCATGCCATCGATGCTTAATTTCATCTGAGGTTTTCAGCAAGGTTTTCCCGTCCTTCGCCAGGAGTGGTGTAGTTGAAGAGGATTTCGGACCATAAGCCTGATGAAGCAAAGTGTAGAATGTTTTGACATTGCTATGATCGTAGGCAGTCAGTATCTCCCTGGAGAGGTTAGACCACCATTTGTTTTTTATTTGGCGCACACAACACTGAACCTCACTCCACACAGAAGAAAAGTGGGCAGCGAGCGCTGGCTCGTTCAGAGGTGAAGAGTTGAGAAGTTTCAAATAAGCTTTCCGCTTTCTATCAAGTTGAGGCTTAATTTGATCGAAATTATCAGCAAACCAATCTCTATATCTGGGAACCTTCAATCCAAGAACTTCAACACCTTTTTGGTATATTGTATCTCTTACTGTCTCCCAGTCACAATCTGAGAAATCCACCTGGTTGAAAGCAGGTTTCAAGGAATTTCGTACGACTGGATCCTTCAATTTGAAAACATCAATACGTTTAGGCACTTTGACACCATTGAAACGGCTTTTTTGCGAACTGTAATTCTCAGTTTAGCTCTGACCATTAAATGATCAGTACCACAGTCAGCACCACGCATTACTCTAACTTTTCAAAAATTTCCAAGATCACCACGTCTACACAGTATGTAATCAAGCAAATGGCCATGTTTAAATTGGGGATGGAACCAGGTCTCCTTGTGTTTCTGGTGGGAAAAAGTGTTGGTGATAACCATATTTAGTTAACTGCAGAGATGGAGAAGCAGCATACCATTTGAATTGACTCTACCAATGCCATATGGACCCAATGGAGACCAAGTCTCATTGTCTGATCCAACCCGTACATTAAAGTTACCTAGAACCACCAAACTCTCAGTGCTTGGCAAACCGGGGATAACAGATCTAAGCATATGATAAAAGGAAGTAATATCGTCTCCAGGCGAAGTAAGAGTCGGCGCATAAACAGAAAGAACATTCATATAACGACCAGCAACAAGGGGCATTCTCAATGTCATTGCACCGTCATTTATGCCTACTGGCTGTTCAATCTTGTCAATTAAGGAGTTCTTAACTGCAAAACCAACACCAGCCTCACGCCTCTCCTTTTCAGCTCTACCAGACCAGAAGATCGTGTAGCCCGACTCGCGCTCAACCAGTTGATCCTCACCTGCGAAACGTGTCTCATAGAGTGCAGCAATGTCTATATTGTATCTTTGCAATTCCTTAGTCAAAATTGCAGTCTTCCGTTCTAGTCTTTTACCATTGTCAATAAGTGTTCTCACATTCCAGCAACAGAGCTGGAGTGGGTGTCGTTTAGCATAATATCTTCTGTTCCTGTTACTATGGACAGCCATCGCCAATTGGACATTTCTTTCTTTTCTTTTTTTTTTTTGACAAATGTCTGAGGAAGTATCTGTACAAAGGTGTTATTCCAGAGATTTAGCTTTGTACGACAGCTAGTCTCTCTCTCGGCTCAAAATGTTTATATCCAGCAACAAGCAAGAGCAAGATAGCCAGCAACAAATCAAACTGCAGACCAGCTTAATGCGGGTACTGGTCTTCCGCTTTGTTTTTTTAGATCAGAGATTTGCTTCTCCTAGAGAGGCTTCTTTCACCATGGCTGTCTGGAGCCCTCTCCACCCCAGATAAAACAAATCCCACGCATGCAACATGTTTGTTCTTCTTTGTTATTTCTTTTATTTTTATTCATTTTTGTTTTTATTTTTATTTATTTTTTTTTTTAAATTGAGAGAAGCGTTTTAAAAAACGGTATGATTCCTCAATGGTCATGACGATAGTGATGATGTTACAATTAATTGAATACACACGATAACAAACATGAAAACAAATCCACCGATGGTTCGACCACTGTTTGCAATCGAAAAAAAAAAAGAATCTTTACAATGACGAAATCAAGCTTTAAATTATTTACCAGCATTTTATCAGTAGCAGAAATTTTCAACTGCATTCCATATTAAAACTTGTGAAGATGTGTTAGTATTATCGGTGGACGCATCATTTTTTATGACTTGAGTAAGCAGCTCTTTCATGTGCTCTTGATTTTCATATTGTTGGGCATCTAGCTTCATTAGTTGTTTTTGTTGATTTTTTATCTGAACGCTTCTGGTGTTCAAACTGAACAACCAGCGCCCTGTCTTACAAAACAAAAATGCCTAAGAAGCCCCGTCGGCATTCCTCGGTAGGACAGCGTCAGACAATTTGCAATAAACTAACTCATTCTCATAGGGTGAGAAAGTAAGGTTTGAAAGAGTTGACCTCCTAGAACTGCACACAGGCACATGGATCATACCGTAACCAAGACAGAACAAGCCATTTCGATAATGGCAAGAACTCAGCTGGCTTTAGGACCAGGTGAAAAACCCACTTGGAAATGCCGAATGAATGATTAATATAATTGTAACATTTCCTTGTGGTTGAAATATTAGAGTCGATTCCTGTGAGTGAGTTGATTAAGAATAATATGATTAGCCTTTTCAACAAGCCACTTCGATCTTTACACAAGTAAATATTGTACATGTTCTCATTTCTAAAAGGTAAGACGTCCTTCAATTTATTTTATTTTTGACAACTTAAAGGCAGTTGAAACTTCTAAAAAAGATTTTACATGTTCATTTATTAATTGCTCCTTTTAACCGGATAGAGCTTTTACTGTCTTGATAGGTTTGCTTTATTAAAGACTAGCCTGGGCGCCAAGCAGTACCCGGGTGTTTGGAAGTGTGTGGAGCAAAAAAATAATTGTAGGCAGGCTCGAACCCGTACCGTGAAGGAGGAAAAGCGCGTGAAAAAATACACGTAATGTCTTTGCTGTGGCGCTCATCGCCAAACTGTAAGTAGCGAAGGTTAAAATTAAGGCTAGTTAATCGGAAAGAGGGGATAACTTTCGAAAATATTGGCGAAAAAAGCGACTCCTCCCTGTAGAAAAGAGGCTAGTTGAGGGTGAAGGAATTAATGTTTTAGCCAATTTTCATATTTATCGTCCGAGGGGTCAAGCTTCAAAAGGATACCGATCTCGTGAAAATACGTCGCCTCTGTCGAAAGTTTTAGGCATAGATATGCATACATACATACATACATACATACATACATACAGAGAGACAGAGAGACAGGTGAGATCTATATCATAGAAAATACATTTTTTAGCTAATTTTTTGTGTCATATATATATATATATACATATACATTGCATATATATACATATATATAGACCGCCCGACGTTATACGATATTTTAATTAATGCAGATTACGTATTTATTATTATAGAGACACTTCTGTATCGATTATTACATTGAGCCTAATATATACTAGTGAAACCAAAAGATATAACCCATTCCCTCAGTCATCACTCAGTCAGATATTGCGCAGAAATGTTATTATTGGTACTATGTAATTAATGTACATTAGCTATTGATAATTAATTTACACTAACTGTAATTTTTTTTTCAGATTGCTATATTTAAAATAGTGTAAAACAACCCATCATAATGGATAACAACTCTAAAAGAGTGACACTGATTTTACTCGAAAAACGTCAAATTATAGAAAAACTAGCATTTCAGCCCGGCGTTGCCCGGGTGTTTTGATGCGTATGTTGAGCAAAAAAAAAAAAAAAAGTGGTAGTAGGAAGGCAGCGTCGAACCCGTACCGCAAAAGAGGAAAAGAACGGGGTAAAACCTAATGTTTATGCTGTTACGGCCACCGCCAAACCGCTAGAGCCATTTTTAAAAGTAAGTCTAGACAATCAAAAGGAGAGGATAACTTTCAAAAATATCGGCGAAAAAAGTTAAGCCCACCCCTATAAAAAAGTGCCTAGTTGAAGGGGAAGATATTAATGTTTTTAGCCAATTTTTCGATATTTGTCGTATGAAAGATCGAACTTTAAAACGATACTGATCTTGGTAAATCCGTCGCCTCTATTGAAAGTTTAAGGCAGACATGCAAACATACATACATACATACATTTATATATGGGTAACTAAAAATTTTCGAACCAAACTGATGAAAAAGCTTGCTCTATCTCTGAATACCCTTTATGTAAAATTTCAAATATTTAGACCAGAAATTGTCTGAGTAATTTGGAAGAGACCGTAGAGGTAAATTTTTTTAAACTTTGACCCCTATTATGACCCCTTAAAATTTATTGTTCTGGGCGCACATCAAGTTATTAAGTTAGATCAATGTCCAAGGAACCTATACCTAAAACTTCAAGTGCGTAGACCCAAAATTGTTGGAGGAGTTTGGTAGAGATCTCAAAGGTCAAATCGTTGAACTTTGACCCCTTAATCGCCAAATTTCTGGCTAAAACCCGATCACATCGATTCTCCCAAATCTCAATATCAAGTTTGTAGACTAAAAATTGACAGAGTTATTGCGTAGGGAAATATACACAGACACACAGACACACAGATACACAGACACACCGATACACAGTCACTTTCACTTTTATATATATATATATAAATTAGATGCTGGAGTTGAAAATGGCGTTATATTGAGAGATTATAAGATTGGAAGAAGTACACTGTTTTACATCAAAAAGAAAAAGGAGGAAATATTGAAGGCTGCTCCTTTCTCTCCAAATAAAAGACATGTCAAAAGAAGGACTCTTCGCAAAGCAAGTTGAATTCGATCGAATATTGCATGACTGCTTTGTAGCAAAATGGAATGAAGGTGTAGCAATATCTGGGCCCATGTTAATTGCTAAAGCAAAATCTCTTAAGGAAGAGTTGAATATCGCAGAAGATATGAAATTCAGTGAAGGCTGGCGTAGGAGCTTTAAGAGTAGACATGGTATAAGACAATTAACAATGTCAGACGAACAACGGTCTGCTGATACACACGCAGCATCAAATTATTGTGACAAATTCAAGACGATAATTGCCGATTATGGTTTAACACCAGAGGATGTTTACAACGCTGATGAAAGTGGCGTAAATTGGAAGTGCTTACCTGCAAAAACATTAGCCGGATCCGAGGAGCAGAAAATAAAAGGATTCAAATTAAATAAAGACTAACAGTGATGGTATGCGCTAATGCTTTTGGGACTCATAAACTTAAGCTTCTTGTCATCGGCAAATCAAAGTGTCCCCGAGCATTGAAAGGAGTTTCGCCTTTGCCAGTATCCTATTATTCTTTACGAAATGGATGGATGAATCAACAGTTGTTTAAAAAAATGGTTTTTGCAAGAATTTGTGCCAGTTGTCCAGAGGCGTTTTCTTGAATTAGGTAAACCTGATTCAAAGTGCTTGTTTCTGTTGGACAATTGTAGAGCACATCCTCCTGAGTCAGAACTAGTGTCATCTTGCGGGAATATTTTTGTGTGCTACTTACCACCTAATGTGACTTCTCTCATCCAATCTATGGATCAAGGGATTATTTGGAACTTAAAATGTTTCTACAAAAATGATTTCATGATTAATATGATAAATAGTACAGTGAGTATAAGCGATTTTCGTCGCCATTTTACTATCAAAGATACCATATTTTCCCTCGCAAGTGCATGGAATAAAGTTCGAGCAAGCACATTAACAAAAGCATGGTGAAAATCATGCCCAGCGCCAAAGGCTTCTGAACTGAAAGAATCAGAGAATACATCTGGTCTAGAAAAAATTCTTGAAACCAAACGGTTACCGACCAACCACGCTGTTCTTAAATCACTTAATGCAAATGATGTTGAAATGTGGGTGTAACAAGATGAGGAAACTACTGATCAATATCCTGAAGACAGTAATGGTGATAAAAATAGCGACAGCCTCCATTCTCTTGACCCTAATGTAAATAACCAAGAACAATCTGATGAAGCAATATCATGGGATGATACAGAAAAGTCTATGGAGACGGTTATAAAATTTCTAGAAAAAAGTTCTTACTTTAGTGACAACTATGTTTTGCAAGCAATGTCACTCCGAATAGATATAAACATAAAGAAGCTACAGAATCAAGAAATTGTAGATTCGTGATCGCTTACGGAATACAATGGCAGCGCCTGAGAGCTCAATTGATGAAAATAGAAACTGCAATGAGACTCATTCAATGAATAACTAAAAAAAACTGTATTTTACATAAATATATGATTTCTGTAGATGATAACTTAGGTAATAAATACCTAACAAGTAAGAGTAGATTTAATTTATTTTCGATGCTTTTGTTCTTGGTATAATATTTAACAATTCTTACTTGCAATATATCGTAAACTCAACTTAATATATACTTGAAGTATCATATAGCAATGAATTTCATTTACTATTTCTTAATTCTTAGAAAATTAAAGTTAACTGCAGCACATTTTTTTATCACGAAACTTGAACAGCATCCTCTAATTTGAACGAAGCGGATGTTCAAATTATAGGAGTTATACTGTATATATATATATATATATATATATATATATATATATATATATATATATATATATGTTGCAGTCACACTAAAAGAAAAGCGAAAGATCGGTCGAAAATTATGTGCTTTTGAAAGAAAATTCCTCGTTTTTTTCGAATGAATATATATTCCTACACGTCAACAAATAGGAAATATATAAAGAAATGATATAAACCTTTACACATTTTTCGTAATGATATTTTATCTATCTATCTATCTATCTATCTCTATATATATATATGCCCGAATTTGCTTACATTTGTATATATATATATATATATATATATATATATATATATATATATATATATATATATATAGTGGCCTAGCAGATCAGCTTTAGTTTTGCTGCTTCTGGCGTCTCTCATTTGGCCTTGCCGGGCCACTGATATAGATATACCACCTTTTTTGACAATTTTATAAATTCCAAATCTCAGCGGCTATTGATCAGAATTTAACAAATGAAGGCTCGTTGGAAAGGTAATGATCTGTATACTATGTTACATTTGCCCTTAAGGTCGCACATTAAGGGAATTATCCATCACCCAATGCTTATGTTTTGTCCTTTTTACATAAAATGTTCTGGTAAAGCGGAAGTAACTTTCCACCCTCAAAAAATATTTTTAAATCATCATCATCATTATCATAGGTTTTCGAGGATGCTTAAAACGAAAATAATGTTTAAACTTTACAGGAAACGAGCAGTTTCCAAGGTATGAAAGAATTATGGTTTCAAAAATTGGGGTATCACTTTTCTATATTAAAATGATTATAGATAAAAATAAAAAATCAGCACTCACTTTATAGCTACCGTTTTTCGGGGGGGGGGGTATCTGTGATTTTTTTTTTGTTAATTGTAGCCTGGTAGACTAACACAAAACATACCTTGAAAAATTGTTTTCTATAGGTTTTTGGTGGAATGAAAGTGAATATCGCATCTACATTTTCCACAAATAAGTATTTTTCCGAGTGTTAAGCAAAAATATACGTGTTTGTGCATACAACAATGACTACCACTTATAACATAATAATTACATTGGTTAATACCCGGAAAAATACTTGCGGAAAATTTAAATGCGATATTCGTTTTCAACACACATGAAAACCTATAGAAAAAAACATTTTTAAAGTAGCTTATGTGTTAATTTACCAAACCACAACTATCAACTAAACACTACCTCTAAAAAAATAACAAATGCCCCCCCCCCAAAAGGTGGCTATAAAGTGGAGTTCATTTTACATTAAATTTTACAGTGTATAAGGATTATTTGATACTAGAGATATTCATAATCGCACCCTATTTCCGAAAGAAGGGAGATATAACATATGAGAAATATTTGGAATCAAGTCTCCCTTGCTGTTATTTCAGATAATTTGAAACCATAGCTACAAGTTTTAGTCCCCCCTTCGTCTAGGCCATAGGTTTTGGGGATCTCTCTCTCTCTCTCTCTTTCTTTCTCTTTCTCTTTCTCTCTCTCTCTCTCTTATAATTATGACAGCCCCTTTAAGAAATACGTTTCTAATCGTTGAGCACTTTCTGTTGAATTAAAAAGTCGGTCAATTTAGCTCTTATGCGTAGATCATCGTATAACGATTTGATCACTGTCTGTCTGACGTAATGAACATTTAAATTAAAATGTTTAAAAATTCAACGCTATTTCACATGATTAATGGTAGCCGAATGGATACGGCCTCCGCTAATCGAGCCAGAGATGTCTCGTGTCGCGGGGTTCGAATCGTTCGACTGGTAGTAATCGTGACACCCTGCACTGAAGAATCCCGAAAGGATGAAACACTAGTGTCTGTAGGTATTTAATTATTGTAGTAAAAAAATAATTATATATATATATATATATATATAATGCACCAGCTTCAGCATATGCTATTTTGCTATTTCAAACGTAAGCTTGATAAAAAATACAATTTCATAGTGAGCGTTAAAGATAGTCGAAAAGTTTATTTCCAATCAAAGAGTGACACACAGATCGACAGAGCTCCTGATAAAGTTTCAATGACGCATCAATAAGCTGATGTTTCATACGAGTTTTTAAAAATGTTCTAAACAGTGACTTTGAAGCGAAAGTCAAAAGCAAGATAATAAAATCGCGCGTTCACTTGAAGCGTCTCGGTTTCTATGTCGCGCCATTTTCCTGTCAAAGGACTGTGCATTAAATCACAATCCGAGCGAGAGTTGTGCACGAATTATTATTGCCTCGCTTATGACTAACAACAGGAGACGTACTTTCCATTTGCCAGCGTTAATGATTATTTATGCAAAAGTATGTAATAGGCGATACGAACTGCATCGATTGATATCCGCAGAAGAAAGAGATGATAATATCCAGTCGAAAACAATAACATTTAAATCGAACAGGAAAGCCTTTTTCATTGAAGTCGGAGGTATTCGTGTCAGGCACTTCAAAAGATTCGTATAAGAAGCTTAAATGAAAATAGCGGAAGCGATTTTGATCGGTTTCGAAAGCCGATTCCACAGACACGGTCCTGCATGTGTTGATTTGAATGACTTCCAATTAAAGTTGTTGTTTTTTTTTTTACAATAAATTATGTGTTGTCCATTATTGTCAATAAAAATAATTTTAATCCTCTCGAACTGTTGTAGTTATATTATTATCTCCCCTTGGGTTGATTCTTAATTATTTCCTCTAACGCTAGACGATTAAAGTATAGGATATATATATATATATATATATATATATATATATATATATATATATATATATATATATATATATAATTATTTACTATAATATTTATTAAATACCTACAGACACTAGTGTTTAAGCGTTTCGGGAATTATCAGTGCAGGGTGTCACAATTAAACCAGTCGTATATATATATATATATATATATATATATATATATATATATATATATATATATATATATATATATATACTAGCACAAGTACCTGCACAAGTATAGGCGCGAACGAACACCCTATAATTTTATTATACCATATTTCTTCAAACTGAAACATAATTATCAAAGTATACTTACGCAGATCGATATGAAATTTTTTTTTATTAAAGTTTGTTCCTATTTCCATTCTATGGAGGCCAGACGTGAACGCAGACCCCACAATTTTATTATACCATCCCTATTTAAGTTAAAACATACTTATCAAAGTATTCTTATGTTCATCTATATCAAAAACACTTGTAAACGTTTTTTTTTTTTAATTTTGTAATTTTTTATTTCCATAGTTTGTGAACCAGGCGCGTACGCAGACCCCACAATTTTAATGAATCATCATTATGCCAGATCAAACATACCCATTCCTGTGTCTCGATACATCTTCTATCATTATATATGATCAGTTTTATAATAGTCAACCATATAGGAGCCTATTCGTGACTAGACACAGACGTTTAGCTTTTTATATATATATATATATATATATATATATATATATATATATATATATATATATATATATATATATATATATGATTGTTGAGCTGGATTAAATCCGACGATATGAAATAAAATGGAGGTGGAAGGACCTGGATACTCAACGTTTCGCCCGATTTATGCGGGCTTCTTCCAGAGGGATGGTCATTGACGAGAGAGTCGGAGGATTGGGGCTATATATAATGATGGGGGAGAGCAGCGTGTTTTCCTTATGTAAATTAGATGTCATATATACATGTATATACATTTTATGAGAGAAAAAAAAATAAATTAGAGTAAACTAGTGTAGTGGATTACGTCTAAAAGATAAAATATCGTAGAGATTAAAAATTGTGTTTGGAAATATAACGTTGATAGATTAAATAAATAAAATGACATGAGATTACGAAAAGAATCTTTTTTAAATTAGAAATAATTGAATTGGGATAAAATATCGCAGTAATTTAAAAGATGGTGTCTAAAAATAAGAATAGGATGTGATAAAATGGAGTCTAAAAATAGATAATGATAAAAATACAGTAAATAAGTAAAATAAAATAAAATTAAGTGAAATTACGAATTTTTTTTTTTATTAGTTAATAGTGGGTTCAATCTTGTTTAATTTATCAGTGATATTCTCTATTTTGGAAGATATAGGGAGAAAAATTAAAATATCATCAATATATCTATAGCAGGAGGTGCACTTGGGCAATTTGTATTTCATTATTAACTATACGTATGAAAGAGAAAATAACAACTCCATACCTTTTCTGGACATCAATATCATAAATAACAATGATCATCTAAGTTTTAAAGTCCATCGGAAAGTCACGAATATAAATGATTACATACACTTTTACTCTCATCACGATGATAAAGTAAAAAGAGGTATTCTAATAGGATTTTTTCTTAGGGCCCTGAGAATATGCAGTGAAGAATACATCGTGGAAGAATTTGAGTATATCGAACGTACATTCATGAACTTGCAATACCCTCAACATTTTTTGGCAAATACAAAAAGAAAAGCACTAAAAATTTACCATAACCGAAACCGAGACCATTCCCTAAATAGTCAGACACACAACAGACAATTAACATTACCAACTAATAAAAACAACGACACAATCTATAAGAACCTAAATAAGACAGCCATTCAAATAACAAAACTAAACTCTTTAACAATTAGGGATCTAACACGTAAAATTATAACTAATACCAACATTAACACCAAAGCCGGAATATATTCCATACCCTGCCTTGATTGTGGAAGACTATACGTAGGAGAAACTCAACGTAATTTAAATAAAAGAATATATGAACACAAAAGAGATGTAAAAAACAACAATACACTCAACGCCATATTTTGTCACATCATGAAAAATGACCACCATTTTGATTTTAACAAAGCAACTTTCCTCAAACACATACATAACAGATCCACACGACGTTTAATTGAATCGGCTATAATCTCCCATTCCAGCAATATAATTAAGCAAAGAAAAGGTTTTTTCCACGTTGCTCCCTTCTGTCGAAAATAATTATTAAAGAAAACAACTTAGACACCGGTTAAACGCGATACAAAAAAAAAAAAAAAAAAAAAAAAATTCGTAATTTCACTTAATTTTATTTTATTTTACTTATTTACTGTATTTTATCATTATCTATTTTTAAACTCCATTTTATCACCTCCTATTCTTATTTTTAGACACCATCTTTTAAATTACTGTGCTATTTTATCCCAATTCAATTATTTCTAATTTAAAAAAAGATTCTTTTCGTAATCTCATGTCATTTTATTTATTTAATCTATCAACGCTATATTTCCAAACACAATTTTTATCTCTACGATATTTTATCTTTTAGACGTAATCCACTACACTAGTTTACTCTAATTAGTTTTTATTTGTTTGTTTTTTTCATAAAATGTATATACATGTATATATGACATCTAATTTACATAAGGAAAACACGCTGCTCTCCCCCATCATTATATATAGCCCCAATCCTCCGACTCTCTCGTCAATGACCATCCCTCTTGAAGAAGCCCGCATAAATCGGGCGAAACGTTGAGTATCCAGGTCCTTCCACCTCCATTTTATTTCATATATATATATATATACCTTGTCCTGGATATATCCAGTCAGGATGCCCCAACTTGCGGGCTTTGGGGAGTGTGGAACCACCCTTTAATTGCCATTGCTCCCAGGTCCACTCTAACCCGGAGTGGTAGTACCTATTAGGGTCCCAACTATGAGTTAAATAGAAACCGACTTGAAAACAACAAATATATTCTATTAAAAAAATTTTTTTCAAAATCTTCGGATTCGGCATTAAATAACCTGAAAAAGGTTGATATGCCGTAAAATCAAAACCAACTAACCAACGATATATATATATATAAGCAGGAACCGTTAACCAGCATTGCCCGGTTAGACCTGCCCCCCCCTCGCAAAAAGGTCAACTACCGTCGTTGTTAGTGGCCACTGCCGTCTCTGAACAATTGCGGACACTGGTGGCCGTGGCCAAAATGAAATAACCTGTCTTTCACTAGCGCTTGGTGCTGGTTTGGGCCGATAACATGCAGGTACTGTTAAAAAAAACACTCAACAAAGGGAACGCGTAAATCAGTTTGACTTGATAATGGAAAGTGAAAACAAGTTTTATAAGTTAGGGATTCTTACTGTATATTAACTGTTTAAAGTGATGGAAATCGGTGGTAAAGTTCTACTTGTTTCCATTTATTGTTCAAGGCTTCATCTTCTTTTCCACTCTACCACCAATAATATTAAATCAAATTCCAGTTTTATATTGTCTTTCTTAACGTGTAAAACCAAACCATTACGTCTTTTTCACTTCGCTTCTTTGGGTATTGTTATGTTAAAAACGGCTTTTGGAATAAACACCACAAACCTCCTCATCTTAAGAACGGCGTTCGAAATAGACACTCCTAACATCTCCATATAAGGAACGGCTTTCGGAGTAGACAACCACCTATTGGGGGGAATAATTCCCCCAAATTTAACCGTGATAATTGTTGTCAGCATATCCACCCGCAAATGTTAAAAACCAATTAGCGGTGGCAGTGTCGGTAGGTTAGTCTATCGTGCGTGCGTACAAACCTGGCAACCCGTTAATTACAGTGCATAATAGTCTTTATATATCTATAAGTACTTGTCTCCACAAAATTTGAATGAAATTTTCTTAATCAGCATTGTCGAAAACTTTTAAAAAATTATCATTCTACAGAAATTTTGGAGGTGCACCTTATGTACAAATTCATTTCCCCCACCCCCACCTTCAAAATTAATGTGTGCACAATCTCAAGTATCAGTCCAGAAAAGTAAATTAAATAAAATTATTCACAGAATTCAAATTTATGAAAACACAAGTATATAACAAATAACTGTTTCTCTAATTTACGTTAAAACTGTAGGTAATCTGTGTGAAAAATCGGTAATTGTGCATAAAATTGACCCTAACTTTCAAACACGCCGGCAGGTCCGTCAATTGAAGTATGGAAGCACAAAGTGGATATAATACTTCCGATATTCATCAAAACTGCTTACTTATATATTGTGGCAAAATATAAGGATATTTTTTGGTAATATGTTTTTCAAACATATTTACGTTTTGTTAGTTGTTTTTTTCCAATATATATTTTTTGTTCTTTATTTTGATATATACTTTATTTAAACCTGCGCAATCTATTACGATAGTAGTCGATTTAAAAATAAATGTTTCGGCAATATCATCTACTGGATTCATACTTATTATATTGTTTGAACTTAATGTTTATAACATGTGAAATATTCACATTTTAAAACTATTTAACTATTGCACATTCACTTTTGGAAACTACTAAAATTATAAAAAATGTGACACATTCATTGTTTTCCTTCCATGTTTCAGTAAATAAATATATTTTTAAAATATCTAAACAGTTTTACAAAATATTTAACATAATAACTTAAAAAACATAGTTAGTTGAAAAGATATGCGATCAAAAGTTTTTAAAAATCAATTGATAAAAAGAGTTTACGTATTTTTATATATATTGATAATAAAGAGGTGAAAAATAAACATAAAATATAATTAACTATAAAAATAGTTTAACAGTTTTAAAATGTTAAAATCAAACAACAAGTACGAATCCAGTAGATGATATTGCAAAAACATTTAAATCGGCGACGATCACAATCCGGAAAATATTGAAATTCTGAATTTCGGAGCAGACTGAAACGTCGAAACGTGAACGTGAGGCAATGTTTTAGCTCAACTATCTATATAAAAGCCAAGTACGTCCAAGGATGGAATACTGCTGCCATATCTGGGCAGGAGCTGCTAAAAACAGCCTATCCTGCCTTGACAGAGTACAAAATAGACTTCGTGGCTTAGTGGGGGATGCAACCTCTCTCCCACAGAAGAGACGTTGCAAGCCTATCTTTGTTTTATCGTTATTTCCATGTTAGGTGTTCGTCTGAACTCCAATCTCTGGTCCCCCCCCCGCCAATCTTTTACAAAAAACACCCGTCTAGCTGAATCCACTGTTAATAACTTCCCCTACTCTTTATCTATGCCTAAATCAAAACGTAGATTCCATGAGCAAAGCTTCTTTCTTAGAACTGCACGCCTGTGGAACTCTGTTTCGTCTGCCTGCTTCCCTCCTGACTACAACTTGGATGTCTTCAAGTCCAACGTAAACAAATTCCTGATGAACCGCCCCCTTAAGTAGACATTTTATTAAATATCCACACCAACGTACTGTACTTACAATAACCCTTATTCCTGAGTGGCTTCCGGGCCTTGATAAGTGGTGACCACCTTGTAAAAAAAAAAACGTCATGGAGTGTCATTATGTTTTCGAATTTTTGAGACGAGGTTCGTATTATTTGGATTCTTCGGACTACTGTTCTCATCTTGAATGTCATTTTCACTGTAATCTCCGGATGTCTTTAAGTCTAACTTGTCGAACTCGGGAATGTTTCTGTCGAACTCGGAAATTCGGATGGATTTGAAACGGAACTCTTTGTTTACTTCACGCGGGTAGCATGATTGGATAGAGGTCTTGATTAACCTACAAGGTCATGTGGCGTAGTCGTTAAAGTACTTGGAAAATTCAGTTGTAAAAGTGACCTTCTTCTGAAGGTTAAAGGTTCAATCCTCAATGTGGGTGACCTACAATACAATGCGAATTACTTAATATCCAGTCAAGGCTGACTGATGGATGCTATTCCTGTGAAGTAAATTCAGTCCAGATTCCCGAGTTTGACAGACACGTTCCCTAGTTAGACACAACGGTTTCCGAGTTCAACAAGATAACCTGAAGAAAATCGGATATTACATAGACTGAAACACAGTAGTTCGAAAAATCCAAATAAGATTGAAGTGTCATCGTCTTCAGCAAATTCATTTCGAATGACGTCACTGGGGTGCTGAACCACTTAAATCCACAACCAAACGTGGAGCAGCTTACGTTAAACTACACTGCAATGCGAGATACGATGATCCGAACTAAGCCTGTGTCTTTTACAGATTCATATTATTGCAACAAAAATTATCAACCAGGCTAGTAACGAGCTTTAATTGACTCGAATTCCCTCTTCATAGACAAACAGAATCAATTTAATTACGTATCTAAAGTAAACCAAAGGATGGAAGAAAAAGTTCTTGACAAGAATTGACATTCCCGGCGTTAACAACTTTAAACACGTCACTCATTTTTGGTCGTTGGCTTTATTAAACACTGGTGAATCACCTTCTTTCATTCCATACTATAATGGCGTCGAATAATTTGTTTTTTGTTTGCAACGTCAATTAAACAACATAGCACAGTAGAGCGTTTTTTGATCCACGTTCAGCACTAATATTGTGGCCAGCATCAACATATTGTCGCATGTTGAAGGTGCACACACGCAAAATACGCATGACAACTGGTAGCAAATGCGCTGAACTATGCGCTGGAGAGGAAGAGTCACATTCCCGTCCTGATGATGATGATGATGATGATGATGATGATGATGATGATTTTCTTGAATATTTAAAATTCAGTTACTTAATGTATTTATTTGCTTCCCCACCAAAGCAAATTAGGCACAAGGCCGTTTTTAATGTGGGGTAAAAACCAGCTCCCCTAAAAGTAGGCAAAAAGGGGGCACTCTGGTTACCAAAAATAATAATTGTCCCAGTATAGAGGATTTCCCCTCCATTGACTGGTACAAATTATCTTAAGTGCAGCATCTGCAGATCAGATACTACACTTTGATCCCGGCCCGAAGGCCAAGAACAACAGAAAAAAAGCAGACCACTCTTTTCCGTGTCTTTATTAGAATGCTACAATAAGAAAATCACAATTAAAGTATATAAAATACGTAATATTAGATATACAAATATAAGGCCGGTGTAAAAAAATTTCCCAGTTTGTAGAAGGGACATTTTATATTTACGCCTGGTCCCAAATAGTAGCTTTCTTACGTTCAAGTGGCGTTAGGGTGAACGTGAGTAAAAAAAAAAAACCATTGTATTTTATTTTATGCATATTGTTATTATTTAAACATATTGTGACGTAATCAACCTGAAAGAGCAATTGTCCTCATTGGGGAGCTTTAGATACCCCCAGAGGCCCGAGGAGGGCCGAATAGCTATGCTAAGATAACTTTCGACCGATCCCGGGTTACGGCAGGTGCCCCGGGAATTTAGGGTGGATAAATAAAGATATATTTTAATTCATTGTCAAAATAGCTATATTTGCTTTTAGATCGGAAAACCTGAGATATTTTGTTATTTGAAAAAACTCAACAACAGGAAATGTGAGGATGTTAGAAGGATATATTGTACTAGCTGAGTGATGGGTGGTGACCTTAGGGTCATGGGATTTTAATATTGAGTTGAATTTCAGATCGCGGTTGAATCGCACACCCGCAATCTGGGGTTTTCCGATTTCATGCGAAATCTGATTGGTTAGGGAATCTTCCACCCCATCCACATACCTCACTATATATACTACTGTCGCGCAAAAATTAGTCAGTTTTGAGTAGAGATTCGAGTAGAGTTTCGAGTAGTTTCGAGTTGAGTTTCGAAGAGTTTCCAAAAGAGTTGTGTGCGAAACTTGAGGTAAACCGCCGTCCCCTGGAGACGTGACTCCTCTTTCTCCTTATCCACCCGTCTGACGCTGTCTGTGAAGAGATTTGAGACTTTGAAAAAAACTTACTAAGAACTGAATGATATTTGTAAAAATTTGTTTATGAAATTAATTCTGTAGAATAGAATTTCACGAGTCTGTTTTTCTTCCCGAGTAAGGCTTCAATATTCGCTTTCAGCATACAGGATTCAATGTAACAACCCTAGAGAAGGACCAGACGATCCGAGCCGAAGTTCCAGACAAAAAGGGGTCCTAGCCGAGCTTCATCAGTGAGGGGTTACAATATTATAATGATTAATTTATAACTTTTTATTTCAGATCATTAAAGCACCATTCTTTATTTTCTGCAATATGTACATAAATCTAAGACAATCGCAGAATCGTTAGGAAATCAACTCCAGACTATAGTGGAATGGAGCCGCAAATGAACGGTAACATTTAATGCTAGTAAAACTAAGCTGCTCTCCTTTAAAAATGACAAGACGTCCCTCCAACCCACTATATCCATGATAAATAGCACCCTACCTGAGAATTCTACCTTCAAACTCCTCAGCCTAAGATTTAGGGGCAATATGAACTTGAACAAATACATAGAGGACACTGCAAAGGCTGCTGCAAAGAAGGTGGGTTCTCCCTATCGAGCAGGAGGACTACTCACACCTGAGAGTATCCTATACTCCTATAAAGATACTATTCACCCATGCATGGAGTATTGTTGCCACATCTGGGCTGGTGCATCTATCACTAGTCTCTCCCTCTTAGCTAGGGCCCAGAAAAGAGTTGTCAATCTAATTGGTCTCGCTTTATCAACTGAGCTCCAGTCCCTGTTCCATCGGCGTAATGTTGCATCACTGTGCCTGTTTTACAAATATTTTAATGGAATGTGTTCTGAGGAACTCGTTTCACTTGAACCCCCTCGATGTACATATCCCCGATGAACCTGCTTAACAATAACACCTCACCACTTCCCTGTTTATGTCCCTAAATGCTAGAAAGCTTTCTATTCTAATAGTTTCTTCCCTCGAATAGCTAGACTTTGGAATTCCCTTCCGGCTCCTTCTTCCCTGGCTTTACTGATATGCAGAAGTTTAAATGTAACATAAATAAATATCTTGTTAATCTTTCCTAGACATGGCCTCAAATAGTAGCCCCTTACGTCCAAGTGGCGATATGCTTTGTAAGGGGTGAATATGAGTAAGAATTTTTTATTTTTTAAAATCCCACCATGTTGACCCGGAAATGACCTTTTGTAGTCAACAAAAGAGATTCATCTTTCATCATGATAATGCTCGTCTTCACACAGCACTACTGACTAAAGATCCCCTAAGCGAATTTGGTTGGGAAATTTTAAATCATTCTGCATATTATTCTGATCCCCCCCCCCCCGATTATCACTTATTTCGAGGATCACAAACCATTTAGATAGACTTATGTTAACATCAGGAGAGGAGATTGCACGTGAGTTAGATTCATATACAGATTAAAAACCTAAATAATTTTACAAGCGAGATATTTATAAGCCCGTTAACAGATGGAATCAAGTTATAGGGAGCAAAGGTCATTATTTTTATGACTGAAGACGATCAAAAACAGTTTTTCATTTTCAAGATTACAGTTTTAATCGGCAAAATCTTTTGTTTTTATTTTTATTTGCTATATTATCATCTCACACTTCTGTCTCCTCTTTATTGTGTGTTCCTTTCTTGTTTTGTTTTTCTTCGTATTTAGTAGCAGCAGCAACAACATAGTTTGATAATTTGGTAACGACTAAAAATTTATCTCTCTAATGAAATCCTTGAAACTGTGACCGTCGCCTCTTTTCCCATTTGTTAATCTATGTTGGTTGACTTACTCTGAAGATTTTGTTGAATTAGCATCTACTATCATCCAATCACAGTATCAATATCTATCTATCTATCTATCTATCTATCTATCTATCTATCTATACACAGATATATACACACGTGAACTGACTATTGAACGTCTATATAAATTGTCGCTCTTCCAATATGATTGTTTTTCAGCTATCATATACATACCCAGTTAGCCATCAGCAAGAAATGTTATACTCGAATCTCGTTCTAATTAAGAGCTAAAAAGATGGTGACACTCGAATCTGGGAATTCTTTTTAATGGCTGGCTTAGTGTGTGCTGTCAACGGTGTGTGTTTGACTATAGAAAAAATAATTATATAGAATATATCACACATATAGAATATAGCACATTCATTTCTATAATCCTTATCCATATATATATATATATATATATATATATATATATATATATATATATATAAAATGGGTTCATTTTTCCCCTCTGCTTTTGACTTTAATAAGATTAAAAATCAAGACATTTCATGCAAATGTAATATGCACAAACTGCAGCACAATATCTGAGGTGTGTTATAAGCATTTTACCTCTCCACTTCCTCCATAATCGTAGATTCCTATATTTTTTCTGCTGAGAGTTCTCTGCCAAAATCGGTTACAATCAATGGAAGTAGTAAATTCTTTTTTATATAATTAATTCCTCCTACTCCCGTCACCACTTACACTGTTGCGATATCATTTACAAGAGACATTTACGAAGGAATGCTGGTTTCGGTTTTCTGTACTTCGTAGTTGCTTAAAAAACCTGGAATTGAATTTTATCCTGTCTTTCTGTTCTATGCTTTCTATTGGGTGAAACGCACCACGGAATTAACCGATAGAAACATTCGCACAGACATTAATTCTTATCCCACGCTTACTTTTACGTTGCTTAATAACCATTTTTTCCCCCCAACATTTTTACGCTAAAAAAAATTATTCTTTCCATTTCTTTTTTATAAACTAAACATATAAAACATCATTTCCGTTTTATTTCGTTTCGTAATTGCTTAAAAAAACTGGAATGGAATTTTAACGTTCTATGTTTTCTACTGGGTGAAACGAACCATGGACTTAACCGAATCGAAAGGTAATTTATGTCATTTTTTTTTTTTTGCTCTTCGCTGTGTTCTTTTGTTTTTGCTTTTCTGAACACTTCATCATTTTTACCCTGAATTTTGCTTTTTGTTTTTCCGATTTCTTTTTCAAACAAGTTTTGTGTTTGTTCGCTGTTTTATTTTTTTTCCTGGTTTTTCCGATTTTTTTTCAGAAGTTTAACGTCGTTTTTTTTTGGGGGGGGGTTCTTATACAGGGTTTTTACTTCTCTTATTCTTTACTTTACCCCCCCCTTACACAAACACACCTCCAAACACCCGGGCAATACCGGATACCCCCTCTAGTGAAGAATTTTACAAAAATATGCTATTTCTAGTAAATCTAGTCAATAGTATAAACTGAATCCAAAAGTTTGAACTATACAAAATAGACGACTACTACTACTACTACTACTACTACTACTACTAAGTAGTAGCATTAATAATAATAATAATAATAATAATAATAATAATAATAATAATAACAACAATAACTTTATGAAATCTTAAGGAGCTTTTCCAATGCAAAAACTAGCCGATATGAACTACAAACACTAATCAGACACATGTAAAGCAAAAGGATAGAAGGAGCACCACCTGAATCCGGGAAGATGAAACTGCAAAAAATCATTCCTCACAATAAAAATGCATCAGCCTCGGCTGATACAAAAAAAAAAAAATTAGTCAAGGATAATGGAAGGATCGAAGAGAGAGAGAGCACTAACCAAACTTCCACTGGGACCTTGTGGATTGTTATTGCCACCCAAATCCTAGTGAAGACCATTGGTCCTTGCTAGCAAGAAGTCAATGTTAGGCGACCGTTGCAATGTCATTTGCAACGTTCAACGAAGGTGGAGATAACTGGCAATCTTGGAAAATTTTTCGGAAGATTTTTATTTCAATGGAAAAGTTGAAACGATTGAACTTAAAAATGCGTAGATAAGAAACTAAATAGATGAAAGGTATTTTTCATCATTTTCAATCATCTTGTAATATTCTTTTTTTACATAGGAGTCACTACTTATCAAGGCCCGAAGGCCACTCGAGGATAAGGCTTAATGAGTGTGCAGTAGTAAATGGAACAATATCGTAGTAATCGTTAGTAGTGGAAATTTGGTAAATTAGTTTACTCAAGAAAAACGGATCATCAAGAATTTGTTTATGTTGGACTTGAAGACGACCAAACTATAGTCAGCTGGAAATCAGGCAAACGGAAGAAAGTTCCACAGGTGTACAGTTCTACCTCTGCATTCCATGTTTAAAAAGGATGTGTCTTCTATTGTGTCAGACCTGGACGAATGATTAATTGTAGGCATAGACCGATTCATACTATCCAAAAGATTCCAACAAAAACCTAACAGCTAACTATGGTTCTCTGTAGAATGTGCTGCTGCCATCGCGCACAGAAATCATTTTTTCCATAGCTACCAACGTAATAGATGCTCGGAGACGAAAGCTGTTTTTAGAACTGCCAGCAACCACTGTAAAAGAATAATAAAAAATGCAGGGAGCTATATGCTCACTCCGTTAAATCCAAAGTAGCTGAGCAGCAGCTTGGTTCCCACCAGTTTTGGCAAATAGCAAACAGGATCCTGAACAAAAGCGTTCGTTCTATCCCAACAATCATCTATGAACCTGAGTTCATCTCGTAAACATCAGACAAGGCCAAACTATTTGCCAAGAACTTTGCAGCTAATTCTACCCTATGCAACGAAGGCCAGCAACTCCCCATATTTCCTCCTATAACAGACAACACGCTATGCAACATACAAATATCTGTGCGTGAGGTCGCCAAGCTAACCAAGAACCTTGATTCCAGTAAAGCAACTGGCCCAGACGGCATTCCAGTTATAGTGTTTAAAAAGCTTCAACCAGAACTTGCCCCCATACTTACAAAACTGTTTAAGCTTGCCTTAAGGAGAAGTGCTCCCCACGCCCTGGGAAACCTTATCAGTATGCACTGTATTTAAGAATTCATGTGATAGGTCATTGCTCTCTCAGTGCAGACCAATAAGTCTCCTGTGTGTCATGAGTAAGTTGCTGGAATCCATATTAAATAAAGAAGTAGTCAACCACCTCAACAGAAACAACCTTCTTAGTGCCATGCAATATGGTTTCCGTTCTGCCAGATCTACAGCAGATGTGCTAACGGTTATATCTCATAGGATTAGTGAATCTCACCACGAAGGCTTCCTTTCTAGTTCAATTGCTCTTGACACATCAAAACCCTTCGACAAGGTATGGTATAAAGCCTACTTCACAAGATTTCCAGCTACGGCATCACTGGAAATGTTTTCTCAATCATTAAATCATTTCTCTCTAATAGGCTCATAAGAGTAGTGGTTGATGGGCAGAAATCAGAGGCCCTCAGTATTAATGCTGGAGTCCCTCAGGGATCCATCCTGGGCCCAACTCTCTTCCTGATCTACATCAATGATATCCCAAAACACATAAATCATTTGTTGATATCTATGCTGATGACACGACCATCTATGGCAACACATCAAATGTTGTAAATGACAGAGTTCTTTCTGATTCTCTCTCCTCTGATCTTAAGCACGTGGTACAGTGAGGGAAGAGGTGGCTGGTTACTTTTAATGCATCTTAAACCAAGCTCCTTTCTTTACATCAACGCTCTGCATCTTTACATCTGCCATCAATTGAAATGGATGGCTCTCATCTAGGGGAGGCTCCATGTTTTGATAAGCTTTTGGGATTGACCTTTACTCCTGATCTGAAATGGAAGTCTTACATCAAGTCTGTTGCCAAGGTCGCTGGAAAAATGGTAGGATCCTTCTATCGCTCCAGAAGATATCTCACTGCTGATGCAATTTTATAAAAGCCAAGTACGTCCAAGGATGGAGTACTGCTTCCACATCTGGGCAGGAGCTGCTAAAAACAGCCTATCCTACCTTGACAGAGTACAAAATAGACTTCGTGGCTTAGTGGGGGATGCCCTTTTCTCTTCCCTGCAACCTCTCTCCAACAGAAGAGACGTTGGGAGCCTGTCTTTGTTTTATCGTTACTGCCATTGCAAGTGCTCGTCTGGGCTCCAATCCCTGGTGCCCCCTCCCCAATCTTTCAATAAACACCCGTCTAGCTGAAACCACTGTCAAACATTTCCCACAATCTTTAACTTTATCTGTGCCAAAACCAAAACGTAGATTCCATGAAGAAAGCTTCTTTCTTAGAACTGCACGCCAGTGGAACTCTCTTCCGTCTGCCTGTTTCCCACCTACTACAACTTGGAAGCCCAACATAAACAAATTCCTGACAAACCGTCCCCTTAAGTAAGACATTTTATCAAATCTCCAATACTAACGATTACTACGCTAGTATCCCATTGATTATTGTACACGCAATAACCCTTATCCCCGAGTGGCTTTTCAGCCTTGATAAGTGGTGACTTCTATATGAAAAAAAAAAGAAAGAAGTTTTGTTCATGGGATCCACGTTGCATAACGGAGAACGAGACGTCGTTTATATAAAGGGGTACACAGTGACGACGATGATGATGAGACATTGTTGAGTTCATATTATTAATAGACTGCATATAGGTGAAGAGATGTGAAATAGACGGTTGTTTTAAAAACAAATGGGAGGTACATTATTGATGATGGGGATAGACATTTTACAAAGACGAAGAGGAAACACATTACCTTGTAGTTAAAATGATGACGAAGACAAAGGCTTACAAACAATACATTTCCGAAAGAGGATTATCTAACTTAACCGAATATATTGAACATATCTTTCTTTGTGACGTCATAACGTGTTTTTTTACATGAGGGTCACCAAAGGCTTACAAACAACATGATGACATTTATCCCAGCTAGATTAGCATGATCAGGTATTCGATACCTTGCAAAATTTCTACATTGTCTCCCTTTCTGATACATTTCCGAAAGAGGATTATCTAACTTAACCGAATATATTGAACATATCTTTCTTTGTGACGTCAGAACGTGTTTTTTTACATGAGGGTCACCACTTAACAAAGCCCGGATGCCACTCAGGGATAAGGGTTATTGCGTGTACAGTAATCAATGAGAGAGTATTGCAGTAATCATTAGTATTTGAGATTTGATAAAGTGTCTTACTTAAGGGGGCAGTTCATCAGGAATTTGTTTATGTTGGGCTTCCAAGTTGTAATAGGTGGGAAACAGGCAGTAGTATTGTAATAGGTGGCGTGCACAGTTTTGTAAGTATGGGGCCAAGTTTTGGTTGGAGCTTTTTCAGCACTATAACTGGAATGCCGTCAGGGCCAGTTGCTTTACTGGAATCAAGGTTCTTGATTAGCTTGGCGACCTCACGCACAGATATTTGTATGTTGCATAGCGTGGTGTCTGTTATAGGAGGAAATACGGGGAGTTGATGGCTTTTGTCGCATAGTTAGCTGCAAAGTTCAAACATGTGAATGTTTTTTCACGTGGATTTTACATATTACATACGTTTTTGTTTTAATTACATTGTCCTAACTCTGACCTAACTAGTTGTATATTTATTTCAAACATAACGCACAAATCTCTACATTTAAATAGCAATATGCATTCTTTTTAACCTTTGATCACTGAGTTCGATTCTAGCATTCTCCTTGAATAAATAATATTTTCGATCCTATTTACTTCGTTTCTCTAATTACCGGGCGCTTCAATATGCAACACAACGTTATTTAGAAGTTGGACGATTTATCCATATTTATTATTAAACATTTTGATTAATTACTGTTTCTATTGAGAAACCGTAACAGATATATCGGAAACAGGGAATCAAATTTCGGCCAAAAAAACACAAAGCATTAATTTATTATAAACTATTTAAAATATTTCTGCAAATGAGTTAAAGAAATACTTTATTGCATTATTCCAAAAGACTATTATGTGTTAATGATTTAAATAAGAGTAACATGTTTCAATGGTTTGTATGAAAATAAGTCTTCTCAAATGAACTTGTAATATTATGCTGCGTAAGGTGTTAACTTCGGTCCAAATCGCCTGTTCCTTCTTTTATCAGATCATTTCGATTATCGATTACCGGTACTTATCGAAAAAATTCCCATGTAAAACCTATCTAAGAACACTGCCAGGCACATGAAGTTCCTTCGTATGAAATTTCATAAAAATAGGCGTAGCCGTTTTCGAGTCCATAGAGAACGAACTCACATACAATATATATATATATATATATATATATATATATATATATATATATATATATATATATATATGAATCGGAATCCGAAAAATCCGAACTTTTGTAGGTATCGATACCGGTATCGGAATCGGAAAAAACGTGTGCCTATTTTCCGATGCCAAAAACGATTCCTTTATTCATCTTATTTATTTGATTTTTTAAAACAAAACCTTCCACTGCTCTTAGTTAATAAAATAGTAAATATTCATTGATTTTAAGCTACCAGTAAAACTAAAGTCTATAGACCAAGACCCCACAAGTGTTTCTACGTTTGAGAAAATAAATGTACATTTGACATGTGCTTTTACGATAATCGAGACAAAATAACAAATTTTTACCTAAATATTTAAAGATTTATAAAGAATCAGGATCGGAATCAGTAATTACATCAGAATCGGGAATTTAGTACGGAATCGGGAAAATATTAGAATCGTCCCATAAATAACACACACACACACACACACACACACACACACACACACACATATATATATATATATATATATATATATATATATATATATATATATAAACTTATTTTCTTTAACAATTATTAAATACCTACAGACACTAGTGTTTCATCCTTTCGTGAATCATCAATGCAGGGTGTCATGATTAACACCAGTTGTTAGATTCGAATCCGGCAATAGAAGTCATCCCTGCCTTCATCAGCAAGGACCTAATCCATTCGTCTAGCGCTAACCGCGAGAAATGCTGTTGAATTTTAAACATTTAATTTTTAAATGCTTTTTTTAATGTCTGTCAGAATGATCTAATCATTATCTGATGATCTGCACATAACAGCTAAATTGATCGACTTTAATTCAACTGAAAGTGCTAAACGATAAGAAACGAGTTTCTTAAAGGGGATGACATAAGTATTTACTATAATGATTATTAACTAGTGTTTCATCCTTTCGGGAATCATCAGTAGATTCAAATCCGGCGAAAAGTGGCTGTAAATATTGCAATGCCATCGGTAGAAGGAACCTCTGTTTACTAACATCCATATCAATTTTATAATATACTCTCTCTCTCTCGCTATCTCTCTCTCATTCTATCTCTCTCTCTCTCTCTCTCTATATATATATATATATATATAGAGAGAGAGAGAGAGAGAGAGAGAAGGAGAGAGAGAGATAGCGAGAGAGAGAGTATATTATAAAAATTATATGGATGTTAGTAAACAGAGGTTCGTTCTCCCAATCGCACCGCAATATTTACAGCCACTTTTTTCTCTTGATAGAATGAACAAAATAGCGGGAAATTACGCGCCATTCCCCAAAGCAATTGCAAACTACGAAACAGACACATTTCTAGTCTCATAAAAGAATCACTTTCTCAGCAAAGAATAATTACTTCTAAATTGACCCGAAAATGCCAGCACAGTAAATTGTTTGTTTGCCCAGGGACACACTGGAATGATTCACGGAATATTATTCGAGTCAGTCTATCTTTTGATTTTTCTACAGTGAAAACCATCATTTGGAGAGAAAAAAAAGGCAATTTTCAATATTGATATTGTTTGATGGGTCATAAGACGAATGCTGTTGAATAAAAGATTTAATGCTTACTAAACACAGTTCTTGGTGTCTTCGGTATCTTTGTAAAGACGTTTGTCAGGATATTCTGATAAAAGGGAACTTCGTTTCTGAATTTTTTAGATAAGGGTTGGATATACGTATTATTTGGATTCTTCGGACTATTGTTCTCATATTGAGTGTGATTTTCACAACGTTTAAGGCGATGTAACCTTTGAATCTAAAGATGACGTAACTAAAAAAAAAACAATTGCAACTTTAGTTTTTTGAAGAATCATGCCCGTATTCCTTTATTTTCTGTTAAAGTTGATAAGTACCTTTTCTTCTGATGAGTTAAGGGAGAAATAATAATTATATGAATGCGCTCCAAAACAAGTGCTGTCAAGAATTGAACAGTTCAACATGCTTAAAAAACTAAACGGTAAGATGGACAACATTTAAACATTTGGAATATAGATTTTTGTCATATATATGCGACTTTAGTTTTTTGAATATATATATATATATATATATATATATATATATATATATATATATATATATATATATATATATATATATATATATATATATATATATATATACGGCTCCGAGAAATGATGATGAAGAGTTGTCTGTTTTGGTTTCGATTCTAGCTGATGGCACCCAAGTTATATATATATATATATATATATATATATATATATATATATATATATATATATACTAGCAAAAGTACCCCTCGTTGACTGGGTTCAAAAACAGCCTACAGAAAATGGACTCTGATTTATGAAAGTATGATAGGTTATGAAAAGGAAGGCTTGTAAAGAGATAGCTTCAAATTTGGGGGTATTAAAACCAAAGCAACATATGATGAAAGTAAAAATAAAATAGATAAACCACATAATTTATTATACCATACTTGTTCACACTGAAACAATTATCACAATATTCTGTGGATCTATATTAAAAACCCTTGTTAAACTTTGTGACATATTTCCATTCTATGGAGGTCAGGCGCGAACAAACACCCATAATTTTATTATACCATATATTTCTTCAAACTGAAACATAATTATCAAAGTATACTTACGCAGATAGATATGAAAAGTCTTTATTAAAGTTTGTGCCTATTTCCATTCTATGGAGGCCAGGCGCGACGCAGACCCCACAATTTTATTATACCATCCCTATTTAAGTTAAAACATACTTATAAAAGTATTATTATGTACATCTATATCAAAAACACTTGTAAACGTTTTTTTTTTTTTAATTTTTCATGTTTTTTATTTCGATACTTTGTGGACCAGGTGCTTACGCAGACCCCACAATTTTAATGAATCATCATTATGCCAGATCAAACATACCCATTCCTGTGTCTCGATACATCTGCTATCATTATATGCGATCAGTTTTCTAGAATAGTCAACCATATAGGAGCCTATTCGTGACCAGACACACACACAGAGTTCAGCTTTATATTAAAGATGTATATATATATTAGTTTTTATCTAACTTCTACATTATTAGGTTTAATATAGTAATCGATAGAGAATTGGCTGTATAATAGTAAATACGTAATCTGCATGAATTAAAATACCGTTTTTAAGCATATCTTATGACAGGACGACGCCAGGTGGCCTGCGAGTCTCATATAAAAATCGAGTATTAGCCCCAGAAAGGTCTCTTTTATTTCTGAAAAGTTATTTACTGAAACACACACAGAGACACACACAGAGACACACACACACACACACACACACACACACACACAAATACACACACACACACACACATATATATATATATATATATATATATATATATATTCAGAGTGATTCAAAAAGTAACTCCCTATTTTAAAATGCAATTTATTTTTGAAATATAATTTATTTTTGAAATATAATTTATTTTTAAAATATAATTTATTTTTAAAATATAATTTATTTTTAAAATATAATTTATTTTTAAAATACAATTTATTTTTAAAATACAATTTATTTTTAAAATATAATTTATACAATTAATAAATATGAGAAAAAGTATAATACATGAACTTTTATTTAAAATTCAAAATAGAAAGAAGCCTTCGTTTACCACCAGATTTTCAAGTCGACCAGGAATCGCATTAAAATGAGTTCATAAGAAACTCTTACGAAATGGTAGTCACAATTTCAGTTCTTCTAAATTTATTGGTTTGGTTGAGTAAACTTGCTCTTGTAGCCAACCCCAGAGAAAAAAAGTCGCAGTGTGTTGAGTCCAGACCTGTGGCTGACTCATCCATCTTCCAGAGAATTGCCCATTCAGCAAAGTGTAAAGAACTTCATCTTGCATAAAAACAAAATCTTCAATATTAAGCACTAATGGTTGGCCAAATTTTATCTCTCAACATAATGAGTTTTTTTTTTTTTACACAGTGATCACCACTTATCAAGGCCCGGAAGCCACTCAGGGATAAGGATTATTGCAAATACATTACGTTAGTGTGGAGATCTGATGAAGTGTTTAATTAAGGGGGCGGTTCATTAGGAATTTGTTAACATTGGACTTGAAGACATCCAAGTTGTAGTCCGGAGGGAAGCAGGCAGACGGAACAGAGTTCCACAAGCGGGCAGTTCTAAGAAACCTGCGATATTTCGATAACCCCGTGTGTGGGCGCGCTCTGTGTATTAACTCTGTGTATCGCTTTATTACAGGTCAATATATTTTAAATTTTTAAAGTTTGTAGTTGCAATGAAACGCAGAGAAGTGACATTGAGTACACTGGAAGAACATATTTATCTGATTTTGTAGAATTTGAACAAATATTTTGAAAGTTATGCTAATTTTTCTATTTTTTGGTAATTTCAAGTATGTATCACTTTATTGCAAATGTCCAAAATGTATATTTTCGGTAATAAAACAATATTCTAATTTCATATTTCTATTTGTATGAAATAAAGAACATATCCAGTAACAATATTAACCAAAAAATAAAACGATTTTTACATTATTTTGTTTAAAGAAATATGTATTTATCAACATAACTCCCATGCTTCAAAATCATTTTGAATAGCCTCTTGTCAACAGATGATGTCAATCAGCGGATTATGAGATGCTACAGGAAACTTCAAAAATATTCCCCTAAATTCATTTTTACGCGAAATTGAACACCCTATTTATAAACTTTCATCTTTATTATTGATCATAGTTGCTCAATTAGGTTAATATCTAGAGAACAAGGTGGCCATGTCATCAAATTTTCTCCATTAATGCGTAATGATTTAAAGTAGTGCGTCCTAGCCTTAACTGAGTGGGATGGCGCATTTTGTGCATAAAAATCAATTTGCGGAAGGCTCCAAACTTTGGCCCATTCATCTGGTCCATCAAGGGTTGCTCTGGCCACATCGGCGAAAAGAACATTTTCAAAGCTGGTTTTCATGTATTTCTGAGCCGAAGTCAAACGTTTTTCCTTGTGAGTGTGGTTTAAAACAGATCTTGCTATGAGCTTAATGCTTCTTGCAATTTCGTTTAAGACATTGCAGCGTGTCTTTCTGGACAAGGAAGGTATTCCAGCTTTGTCAAATATAGCAGAACTGTTGCTGCCCGGTTGCTTGATAAGCGAATTTTTTCAAACATCACGAGCAGAAACTGACTTTTTTTGTGTTCTTCCTTAGTTTGATGTTTGGATGTTCAACGAATGGAGACAATGTTCGATCTCTTCCAAGCTACTTGGCTAGATCTACGAGAGATAAACCTTCTGCAACAACATATTCCTTTTCACTAGCTGTCAATCGACCTTTTCTCGGCATTTTGGGAGACCTGCAATAAAGTGATACACACTTAAAATTACTACAACATTAATAAATTAGGATAATTTTCCAAATATTTGTTCAAATTCCATAAAAATGAGAGAAATAAGGCACCTTGTTATGCTCCTCCAGTGTGCCAAATTTCACTTCACTGCGTTTGATAACAATTTCAAAATTAAAAAAATATTGACCTGCAATAAAGCGATACACAGGGTTATATATATATATATATATATATATATATATATATATATATATATATACATACATATCTATATATACATACATATATATATATATATATATATAACTGTTAATTGTGCTAGCAAGTAGTAAGAACACTGCATCCTCATGCATTCAGTCAGAAACCCAAATTACCATTTTATATTATTTAATTTCTAAAATAAAATAAAACGTTCTCTTTGAATTTATTCATTAAACGTCATTATTGATCCCCTCCTTCCTCCAAAACTGGCTTATATGAGCTATACTGCACCTTCTACAGGGCGGAATGATAAAATTGTCGGCCTAGAAAAGATAACATGATTCCATTTCCGTTTGATGAAAACCGGTTTTCTTTTTTCATTGCAGACCATCTACTAGTTGGCCAGTGGTGTACAAATCTCAAGAGCGATAGGAGTCTCTATCATGGCACAATGTTCAACGAGCGAGATCAGAGATATGTCGCTGTACAACTCATACTCTCTACCGATCCAACTTATGACAACAGGATCCTAAAAATGCTTCCTAAAAATGCATCGCTGGATTGCCACGAATAACAGGGACGTTGCCAGGATGATGAAAACAAAGTTTCCATCCACGGTTATTGTTTTTGTGTGCTTTCAAGTAAGGGCCACATCATGCCCCCTCACATCTTCGCTTCGTTCGTCGGCTTAAAATTCAACACGAATGTGTACCTGGATGTGCTGAAGAGTATGGTGATCCCTGGTGCAATCAGGTTGCCGCTGGCAGACCCTGGCTGTGGCAGCAAATCTCAGTGCCAGCCCACAAGTCCAAAGAGACCCAGACTTGGCTTCAGAAGAAGAGCTACGACTTTGTACCATTCACTCACTGGCCCCTTCCTCTCCCGATCTGAATCCGCTGGACAACTTCGTTTGGTCATACGCCGAGAACATCACCAACATGACCTCCCACGGCACCAAAGCCATCCTGATCCCCACTATCCGCCGAGTATTCGCCAACGCTTGTAGAAAAGGCATTCTCCTGGGTCTGGCCCGTATCGAGGCGGTTATAGAGGCTGAAGGCTGCTACATTGAATAGATGTCAACTCTACTACATAATCAAGTAACTTGGATTGATTTTTTTCAATAAAAATTTTAAAATAAAGTTGTTGTGTTGTTGTTTTTAGGGCGATAACTTTATCGTTCCACCACGTATAAGTGATGCTGTTATAGGTAACAATACTAAGTTAGATACTCCACCAGACCAGATTAATTTTGTCCTGGAATTCAACAAAACCGAGAAAAGCTACAATAAAAAATAAACTATAACAGTGAACCGGTCCATGTGACAGAGAAAAATGATTATCTGTTTTACTTACTTAATAGTTTTGAAGTCGAGAAACAACTTTAAATAAACACTGCGATTTTATGTATCTCATAAAGAAATCAAGAGTTCTCTGGAAAGTGGATCTTAGATTTCTGATAACTTACTGAAATAAAATGAAATTTTTTTTTAATTGTTTAGTTTAACAACATACGATTTACTTAATAGCCTGCGTCGTAACTTTTCGAACGAACGAAGACGATCGCCACCTCCTTGCCCTGTCCGTGATCATTAGATCATTAGGTGGGGGAAGAGTATAGAGAAAATTGTGGAAACCCAGAAAAGGGCTTGCTGTTAAAGCGTTCGCGCATGTGTGAGTCAAGTGGAATCAAGTTGCTAGGGTATAGAAAGAATCAAGATGGTGGCGCCCACAACTTTCATAACTAGTGATCTCGCAAAGTGACGCAAAATCTCGCTACTTGTGTGCAAAATCTCGTTGCTCAACTGCATAAAAGTAGTCGGCGTGCAGACCGCAGACAAACTGTCGTATGGAAATCTTTGGAAACTGTTGCTGCGCGTTACTTGCTTTCTTGCCATTTTTCCTTCTATTTTGTGTCACAATAGTAAACAGCTGTAAGCTTGAAGGCTTTAAAATCTGCAAATATGCATCGATTTTACGTTAATTAGTCTTTCAATGTGCAACTTCACGATTATATCACCGGATGTAGTTTTACGTCACATTAAAGACAGAATTTAAAAAAATTCCTGATTGTATTTAGAATTCAAAAGAGTCAGCGTTAAATTAATGTAATTAATTAATAGTACATCGACTCAGCAATTTAGTAAATTATGGAGATAGGAGAGAAGATATATTGTTCAATTCTATATGTTTATTTTATATTTGTATAAATTTGTTCGTGGCATATCAACTCTTTTATGTCAATAAAAACTGTGAATAATTGAAAAATCTTTTAATGTACAAGTTAGAAGATTCACTTTCCTCGGTTGGTACATATTGACACAGACCATCGACTTCCTACTAAGAAAGTGGCCCGTATTAGACGGAACTTTCTTCATTTATATTTTATTATATTAATAAAAAGAAAAAATATGTTTTGATTCATATAATTTTATTTAATAATAATCAGAGAGTGGGTAGAATCGAAATCGCATACTCGACTTTTAAAGTGTAATGCATTTCTAACTAAACAATGCAGACACGTATTAGGTCGACATTTTTTTTAAATAACACCTAGAAAAAATATTGGATATACATACTTGAAGTTTTAAGTGGGTTGTGTCCCGCGGATTATTTATGTAGGTAAGTTTATGTAGATAGTCGACATAAAGAGGGTAACATGGGGATTTCGAACTACTTACATTGTCTTCTCTTAGAAATGTTATACACATTAAAATGTTTCATCAAAATGAGATACACTTGTAGTTTTAAAAAAGGTTTTACTTCGCTGAGGTTACAAGGACATTGAAAGATTTGGGACCACTCCTATTGTCTTCCTAGAAAATATTATACATATTATTATGTGGGTGAGGGCAGGTGATGGTCTACTTGCATTGCATGTCTGGTATTCTGCGCAACTACTTGTCCAGCACCCCCTCACTCACTGACCCTAACTGAAACTTTTAAATAAAATGAAATGACAGCTCAAGCAAAAGTTACGTTTAAACCAGGACCAAACTCAAAGAAAACCAACCTGCCTCCTCCCTTGAGGCTTGCATTTACGAATATCCGCGGGCTTAGAACTAACTTAGATGATGTTGAGTCATTTCTCCTTGTAAACAGCCCAGATATCTTAGCATTAAGTGAAACTAACCTTCACTCCTCCATTCCCTCTAACCACTTTAACATGCCTGGTTATCTCCCACTCTACCGTAAGGACTCGGACAGACATATGCATGGGCTTGGAGTCTATATTCGTAACACCCTCCCCCTGACTAGAGAAATAAAACTAGAATCAGACGACCAGGCCTTTATGTGCTTCAGACTAAATATGCAACACAATATTAGCTACTAAAACCGAGACTGTACCCTAATAAACAAAGTCTCAGACAGCATAGATATAGCACTCTCCCTCGATACTAGCGCACAAATACATGTATTTGGTGACTTCAATGTCCACCACAGTAACTGGCTAGGATTCTCTAATCACACAGACGTAGCTGGTAGCACAACACATAGCTTCTCTATATCCCATTCCCTATCTCAGTTGGTTACATTTCCGACACGTTTCCCAGACCAGCAAGATCAACATGCCTCACTTCTAGATCTCTTTCTGACAACGGTTCCCGATGAGTGTACAACAAATGCTCACAGCCCACTCGGGAATGCTGCTCACGCTGTGATAATGGTAGAAATCAGCCTAAATTCTCGCCCTGAAACTGAAGACCCACCACTCAAAATAACGAGGTATTACAAAAAGACTGATTAGAAGCCATCAGGGAACTCATCAGAGATGCTCCATGGCAAAATATATTTACTCTTCCAGCAGAACAGTGTGCAAATGAGACCACTGAATGGTTCAAAACTGCTATTGTTCCCGCAAGCCCCACTCTCCCCAATGGTTTACTTCTGCTTGTGCAGCTGCCATATGTCAAAGGCAGCATGCGTTTCGCAGATTCAACCGACATAAGTCCAGCTCAAATAAACAGAATTTTATAGAAGGTAGAAATAATTGTAAGAGAGTGATAGAGACAGCTAAGACAGATTACTCTGAAACCACCAGAAAACGCATCGAAGCACAGAAATTAGGAACCCGGGACTTTTGGAAAATCTACAACAACGTAGTAAATAATGGACAGTCAACTATTCCCCCACTCTACAAATAATCATGAGTTTGCTTGCACGGCAACTGACAAGGCTAATCTGCTTGCCAGTCGGTTTGCCTCAAACTCCACACTGAACTCGGTACACCACTCCCTCCCTGATTTTCCTTGTAATACCTCGTTGTTTTGAGTAGTGGGTCTTCAGTTTTAGGGCGAGAATTTGAGGTGATTTCTACCATTATCACAGCGTGAGCAGCATTCCCGAGTGGGCTGTGAGCATTTGTTGTACACTCATCGGGAACTGTTGTCAAAAATAGATCTAGAAGTGAGACATGTTGATCTTGCTGGTCTGGTAAACGTGTCGGAAATGTAATCGTCTGAGATAGAGAATGGGATATAGAGAAGCTATGTGTTGCGCTACCAGCTATGTCTGTGTAATTAGAGAATTCAAGCCAGTTACTGTGGTGGACATTGAAGTCACCAAATACATGTACTTGTGCGCTAGTATCGAGGGAGAGTGCTATATCTATGCTATCAGAGACTTTGTTTATTAGGGTTGAGGGAGAGCGGTAGAGAAAATACAAGTAGCTAATATTATGTTGCATATTTAGCTTGAAGCACATAAAGGCCTGTTATCTTACTGCTGATGCAATTATCTATCTAGATAAAAGCCAGGTACGTCCAAGGATGGAGTACTGTAGCCACATCTAGGTAGGAGCTGCTAGAAGCAGCTTATCCTGCCTCGAAAGAGTTAAAAATAGACTTCGTAGCCTAGTGGGGGGGTGCCCTTTTCTCTTCCCTGCAACCTCTTTCCCACAGAATAGACATTGCGAGCCTGATTTATCGTTTTTTTTCATGGCAAGTGCTCGTCTGAACTCCAGCCTATAGTCTCCCCATCGCCAAACATTCACGAAAAACACTCGTCTAGTTGAAACCACGATCAACAATTTACCCCACTCTTTCTATGTGTCCTAAACCTAAACGTAGATTCCATGAACAAAACTTCATTCTTATAACTGCACGCCTATCGAACTCTCTTCCGGATCAAACTTCGGTATAGTCAACCGTTCTGACGAGCCGTAGTTATGGCGAAACACCTGTCCGTAGATAATTGTTTTATCTATAATAATCAAGTAATACATATTTCTCTCTCTCTCTCTCTCTCTCTCTCTCTCTCTCTCTCTCTCTCTCTCTCTCTCTCTATCTATCTATCTCTCTCCTATATATGTATATATACTAACAGGCCGCCCGGCATTGTCCAGTCGTAAAATACACTTAAGTATGATATTTTGATTGATGTAGATTTCATATTTATTATTATATTATATTGGACCTAATATATAGTAATGATTTATAAAGTTAAAAAAAATTACTCGTGCGCCACCAACAAGAATCAAAACTAAAACGTTTAGCTTACGATTCATTTTTTCCTTTAATGACTGAGCTATGAAGACATGTTTGCTGCAAGGTTAAAAATTAAAACATGAACCAATAGATACTACTGCATATTCGTAATTCCGTCGTTCGACCTTCAGCTGGCAAATTCCATTTTTTAAATTTTCACACTTTTGTACCGATTTCCCCCGGCTAAAATTCAAATATAAAGTTTCGCATGGGTTTGAATACCGTATATATATATATATATATATATATATATATATATATATATATATATATATATATATATATATATATATAAAGTTTTATGTCCGTGCAGCACAAACTGACAGAGGAGTTAGACAGGCAAAAATTTTTTAAATAAATATATATATGCATACATAAATATATATAGAAAGAGATTCGCGTTAACTATAATATTTTTACGCAAATAGTACGCAAGTATAAATCATGTAGAATATCTGCATGAATATAATTGCACATAATAGTTAACTAAAGATGATAGATCATTTTATACGAAAACCGAAAAAACTACTAGGGAATTAATTAAAATGAATGTTTTAAAGAATATGCTAATTAGCTAGTGAATGCAATTCCACGACCCTTATATGACCAAGTTGTTGGAACCTCTCTCTCTCTCTCTCTCTCTCTCTCTCTATATATATATATATATATATATATATATAGAGAGAGAGAGAGAGAGAGAGAGAGAGAGAGAAATAGAGAGAGGGGTTCCAAGACAAGTTTGCATTATGTAAACTTGTGGAATGGTGTGGTGACTTTTCAAAGAAATCTGTACGTTACGTCTTGTCAACATTTTTGTAGCGTTGCCAGATTAATGTGCCGGAACATCGCTAAGTGGAAAAAAAAAACGAATGTTTTTGATAGGAATGATACTTCACTGGCACCGAAGAGAATAATGAGATACATTGAAAACGGACTGTCAAAGATAATGACAAATCTCAAATCTCATTAACTTATCTGGTTTGGGGAAAAAACAGTAAATGCAATTAAGACAAATTTGAAAGAAAAACGGCTCAACGCCATTATAAAACATATACTTTAATATCACGTAATTGTTTAAATAACATGATATATATATATATATATATATATATATATATATATATATATATATATATATATATATATATATATAAGGAAAAGAAATCAAGATTGTAAATTAAAATTTACAAGGAAATTTAATGTTCGAGATTTATTGTTGAGAAATGGGAGCTGGATAGCGAAAGACATTTGGTATATAGGGTTGCCCCTACATGGACCAAAAGATTGCCACAAGGGCAATGCTCTTTGATTGCAGCATCTTCCGGAACAGATACTACACTTTCATTTTGGCCCGAAGGTCACAAAGGTCGTCCCGCGGGAGGGGGGAGCTAACTTTGTGTCGGGGAGAAGGCGCGTATGTTAGAAGAACTAAAAGTAAAGTCAGGATTTGTTGTCAGAAGATTGGCTGGTTCTTTGGTCGTGGGTCACCTATTTTGTACAAGGAATGTGTGTGTGTGCAATGCACACAGGGTGATGTGATGCGCAAGTGTGTTAGCTATAAGGTAGCGTCTTGGCTTACGCACCATCTCGCTCTCAGCAACCACCACTGGCTAGCCTTGTGCGAAACGAGAAGCCGAGTGCGTAAGTCTTCTCCTGTCAGTACACAGCCTCTCCATCATCAAGACCTCTGCTGTGCCTCCTCGTGGTCACACACGGTAACTGGCTGTCATGCGACTCCAGGCTGAATCAGTAGAGGATCTCGGAACAGTAGGGAGTCCCAGAGGGACTGTGCTACGGCCCACCGACGTGTGGACATGCCCTGACACATTACCAATCCCTATCCCAGCCATGGGTCAAATGGCCTCACTGCCTTGTGAGAGCCATGGAAATGGATAAGGCTAGGGGAGCAACCCCGACAGAAATGATGGAGTGGAGCCCCTTAGGCGGTTGGATGGCATACTTGCCTCCCTCCGGCAGCTCCTGCACCCTTGTTCGTCCCCAGCCGTCTCGACTATGTCTTGCCGTTGGAATTGGGCGGGCCAGGACGAGAGAGTGAGGCCGATGCAGCGCAAGTCCCCCTCACTATAATCCAAATCCAGCGCAAGTCAGGGTGTCAAACATTGCGTCAACATCAAGCCCTGTGGCGATGAGCGAGCGGCAAAGCAGCAGGTGTGGAAATCACTGGGAGCTGTAGCTGCAAACCTGCACACAGGCGGCCCAGAAACTGGTCGTACTCCACTCGACCGAAGCAGCGAGGGGGTGCAGGCAACTGGCTGGCCGACCGAGCAGTCCTTTTCAGGATCACTCTGCTCGCCTCCATGGCATGAGGACGGGGCGATAAAAGGAGCCCTAAACATAGCTGCTTCACCATCACCCCTGGCCAGCATACCGCGGCTGGCGGGGTTTCCCTCACAGCGGTCGAGACATGAGAAAGAAAGGGTGTGTGCTTACCTTAGCATCATGGAATGTCCGTACTTTGCTCGACAACACCAGAGCTGACCGACCCGAGAGAAGAACTGCTCTCGTAGCAAGGGAGCTTGCCCGTTATAAGGTAGACATCGCAGCCCTCAGTGAGACTCGCCTCTCAGACAAGGGTCAACTGACAGAGTCAGGTGGCGGCTACACCTTTTTTTGGAGTGGACGCAGCGGCGAGGAGCGCAGAGAGGCTGGCGTGGGCTTCGCCATCAAGACTGAGCACGTGAGGAAGCTGGTTAGCATCCCGGACGGCATCAATGACCGGCTGATGAAGATGCAACTCCCGCTTAACAAGGCAAGAACCGCCACACTGATCAGCGCCTACGCACCAACCATGACTAACCCCAAAGATACCAAGGACCAGTTCTATGAAGATCTGGAAAGCCTCATCTCCGCTGCTCCGCAGAGAGAGAAGCTCATCGTCCTCGGCGACTTCAATGCCCGCGTTGGCATGGACCATTCCACTTGGGACCGGGTCCTTGGCCACCATGAAGTGGGCAAGTGCAATAGCAACGGCCTACGGCTGCTCAGCCTTTGCGCTGCACACGACCTTTCCATCACCAACACCATGTTCCGCCTACCCACCCGTAACAAGACGTCGTGGATGCATCCACGCTCCCACCACTGGCATCTGATTGACTACGTCATCATCAGGGCAATGGACAGGAGAGACGTAAGATTGACCAAGGCTGTGTGTGGTGCCGACTGTTGGACAGACCACCGCCTGATCATATCCAAAATGTGCCTCTACATCCAACCCAAGAGGCGGCCTCAGGGCCAGAAAGTCACAAAGCGCCTTGACCTGGAAAAACTTAAAAGTCCAGATGTCATCCATGAGCTACAGGAAGCAATCAAAGACAAGCTATCTGTCCCCCTCACCATCTCGGACACTATCGAAGATCAGTGGGCACACCTCAGAGACTCCACCTACTCCATCGCTCTCGAAATCATTGGACCCAAGCAAAAGAAGCACCAGGACTGGTTTGATGAAAATGACTCTGAAATTCAGCCCCTCCTGGAGAAGAAACGCCAACTTCTCCGTGCACATCAGATTGACCCCAAGTGTTTTGCAAAGAAAGCTGCCTTCATCAACATCCGCAGCAAGGTGCAGGCCAGACTCCGCTCCATGCAGGATGCCTGGCTCAGCGCCAAAGCAGATGAGATCCAGGAGCATGCCGATAGCCAGGATATGAGGAAGTTTTACGATGCGCTGAGGGCTGTCTACGGTCCCCAGTCCTCTAGCTCCTCCCCCCTGCTTAGCTCCGATGGGACAACTGTCTTGAATGACAAAAAGCAGATCCTTGATAGATGGGCGGAGCACTTTAACAGTGTGCTAAACCGACCATCTTCCATCAACGATGAAGCCATCGATCGACTACGCCAGGAGCCTATCAACGAGGAGCTCGACATCCCACCCTCGTCAGAGGAAGTAAGCAAAGCCATCAAGCAACTTTCCTCTGGGAAGACCCCCGGCCCCGACTCAATTCCAGCAGAAGTATATAAAGCTGGTGGACCTACACTGCTTTTAAGACTAACAGAACTCTTCCAATCCATGTGGGAGAGTGAAGAATTACCACAAGATTTTCGTGATGCTACTATCGTTCACATTTACAAACGCAAGGGAAATCGTCAGTCATGTGACAACCACCGCGGGATATCCCTTCTTTCCATTGCCGGGAAAATCCTGGCCCGCGTCCTTCTCAACCGCCTGCTGGTGCACCTTGAAGATGGTCTTCTTCCCGAGAGCCAGTGTGGCTTTCGAGCGGGCCGCGCGACGACTGATATGATCTTTGCTGCACGCCAACTGCAGGAGAAGTGTGTCGAGCAGCACCGGGGCCTCTACACCACGTTCGTCGACCTGACCAAGGCCTTCGACACTGTTTGCCGAAATGGCCTCTGGCGGATCATGAAAAAATTTGGTTGTCCAGACAGGTTCATCGCCATTGTCAGGCAGTTCCATGAGGGCATGACCGCTCGTGTCCTGGATGACGGCGACCCCTCAGAACCCTTCCCTGTGACCAACGGGGTCAAGCAGGGCTGTGTCTTAGCCCCGACGCTCTTCAGCATGGTTTTCTCTGCCATGCTCCAGGACGCTTTCAAAGACAGTCACTCTGGCATTGTCATCAAGTACAGATGTGACGGGGAATTGTTTAACATCAGGCGAATGCAGGCAGTCACGAAAGTGAGGGAAACCATTATCAGAGATCTTCTCTTTGCCGATGACTGTGCCCTTAATGCCCCAAATGAGATAGAGATGCAACGTCAAATGGACGGATTTTCCACCAGTTGTGACAACTTTGGTCTCACCATCAGTACAAAGAAGACAGAAGCTATGTACCAACCCGCCCCAGGAGATGCATACCATGAACCCGGCATCACTGTCAAAGGACAGAAGATCCATGCTGTGGAGCAATTCACCTACCTTGGCAGCACCCTCTCCCGCACCGCCAACATTGACATTGAGGTTAACCATAGGATCTCCACAGCGAGCAGTGCATTTGGAAGACTTAGAGACAATGTGTGGAAGAGGAGAGGCATTACACTCGCAACCAAACTGAAAGTATACCGAGCGGTCGTCCTGACAACCCTACTCTACGCCTGCGAAACTTGGACGCCATATAAAAGACATGAAAAACAGTTGAATGGCTTCCACCTCAGATGCCTCCGTAATCTTCTCAACATCCGCTGGCAAGACAGAATTCCTGACACAGAAGTCTTGAAGCGCGCGGGGCTCCATACCATCACCACCATAATCCGCAAAACCCAGCTCCGGTGGGCAGGCCATGTCTATCGCATGCACGACAGCCGAATCCCCAAACAACTTTTCTATGGGGAACTCAGCCAGTGAAAGCGGAATGCAGGGGGCCAAAAGAAACGATATAAAGACTGTCTGAGAACGTCCCTAAAAGACTTTGACATCAGCCCCCAGTCTTGGGAGAGTCGCGCTGCTAAACGTTCGGCCTGGCGTTGCGTCATCAGCCTAGGAGCCGACAGGGCAGAGAATCAACGCATGACACACGATCAGCAGAAGCGCAAGAGGAGGAAGGAGAGAGCTGCCTGTTCACAGCCTGCCGATACCGCCTTCACGTGTCCAGAGTGTGGAAGAGTCTGCCGAGCACGGATTGGCCTCATCAGCCATCTCAGGACCCACAAATCCCTGACGCCGAATTGATTGATACCTTGGTCATCGTCGATTCCGACGGACGAGCAAGAAGAAGAAGAAGAAGAAGAAGAAGAAGAAGAAGAAGACAAGGAATTAGAATATTAAAAGAAAGAATGACAACGCAATACAAATAACAAGTTGTCTATTAGAGTTTTTGATGCTTTCGAACGTTTCAGGTAAATAGAAGTACGATTAATTTTGCACGAGAAGTTATGCAGACGTTTATTCCGCCAGCATTATAAATATGTGAGTAATAGTATGGGTAAGAATACTATAGTAGTAGGCAGTGTGTGTATGTACACTTGCTGTTGTAAGAGTTTATATGTGAATTTGTGAGTAGGCAAGGTCGATAATCAATGTGTATATGCTGTCGCTATGTGTTTAGTATTGTGTCAATGTTTCTTGTTGCGTTCGCTGTGTTCCTTGGGCGGAGGCTTGCTTTCATGGTCGTACTGATATGCGTCTTTAAAATGTGAAAAAGAAGGAAAATGCATTGTTTTTTGGTATTTATATTACCTGAAAACTTGTAGGGCACGGTGTTAAATATTTTCGTGTTTCTTAGCTGAAAGGTTGAGATATATTCCAATCGATAATCGATGCCATTAAACAACATTCGTTGGGTCCTGCTGCTCCGATAATCGTTGGAAACAGAATATACCGGTGTATATTATTTGTTTTAACGTGTGTACTTAGACTTTACTTTCCACCATCAAATTTAACCTTAAAGTAAATTTACATGTGTTAATATGCATGCATCATGTATTTGCTAATTTTTTAAAAAGTAAATAATTTTATTTCATGTGTATAGTGTAAAAATAGAACACAATCTTTCATTTGATTGATTCTAAAGTTTAGAAAATTAGTCAATGCCATGACTAAGAGCACGTTAGTTTCACTCGTTTCATTATTTTATTATAAGCAATCCACATTTATTATAAGCAATCCACATTTATTATAAGCAATCTACATTTATTATAAGCAATTCACATTTATTATAAGCAATCCACATTTATTATAAGCAATCCACATTTATTATAAGCAATCCACATTTATTATAAGCAATCTACATTTATTATAAGCAATTCACAAGGGCACATTGATGTTTAATTGTTATAGCATTTCCGTTGGATGGGGGAAATGAGAAAAGTGGGACACATACAATTTTCGTTTCTCTCTCTCTCTCTCTCTTACTCTTTCTCTCTCTCCCTCTCTCTCTCTCTCTATATATATATGTGTGTGTGTGTGTATCTACACACACATACATATATATATATACACACAGATATATATGTATATATATAGATATATATATATATACACACACACACATATATATATATGTATGTGTGTATATATATGTGTGTGTATATATATGTGTGTATAAATATATATGTGTGTATATATATGTGTGTGTATATATATATATATATGTGTGTGTGTGTGTGTGTGTGTGTGTGTGTGTGTGTTCTTAATGGAATTATCAGTTGTTTACCATAAAATACTGTTTCAGAGGATTTAAAACATTTAGCAACATGGAAAAGCTGTGATACAGAAGAATAGTTTGCACATGGACAACTTTTTTTATCCTTCCTTCTTTCCAATGCTAATAAATATCCTGTCGCTGTGAATTTTTTTATTATCCCAAATTTGATTATCCGAATGAATTTTCTAACCCAATAAATTTATTATCGCAATTAATTTGTTATCAACGTAGATCTGTAAATGAATTTCAGCAAAAGATAATTTTATTCGCTTAATAAATTTAATAAACCTTTGTAAATTTGCTTTTGAAAAAAAAGTTGCTAACGGAAGGAACCTCGTTCTCAGGAAACTATTATGAAACTATTAATTTATTTTTTATTAGCAGATTTAAAAATGCATCAATTACACACGTATAAAGTAGGGAAGGTATGAACCCATAATTAAACCCCCTATCTATATGGGACATAACAACTCGCGTTGATTTGGTTCGTGGCATGTCAACTTAAGTTAATGCGGAAGCAAAGTATGTGTCGTAAATGATTCTTTGCGTATCATTAATTGAACACAAGTTGATAATATTTATTCGTGGTTGGTGGGGAAAATTGCAGTTTCATACCTTTCCAAAAGGGGTTTAGTGTGTCAATAACAACAAATAGATTCACAAAGTTTTGAACTCATTGCAGGAATTTATTAGCTTATGAGGGTGGCACTATTTTTTAATATGCTTTTTCATCCTAAACAAGGCATATTGCCACTTGAAACGTACGAGGCTACTATTTGGGATGGTATCTAGTAGGAGAAAGGGAAGTTGAGCGGTGAGATGTTTGTTCAGATTACATTTAAACTTCTACATGTCAGTACAGGCAGAGAAGCAGAAAATATAGAGGGAATTCCATAGTTTAGTAGTTCGAGGAAAGGAACTATTAGAATAGAAGGCTTTCCGGCACCCAGGGACTTCAACAGTAAACGGGTGGGATTTTGCTGTTTGTCGGTTTATCGGGAGTGTGTACAGCGAAGGGACATAAGTGCTATGAGTTCATCAGAGCACATTCCATAAAATTACTTGTAAAACAGGCAGAAATGCAACATTGCGACGATGGGACAGAGGTTGAATCTTAGCCGATAGTGCGGGATCCATTGACTTTGAGACTCTTTTGGAACTCTGCCTACGAGTGAGAGTAGTGGTAGATGGCAAAATACTTTATGAATTGGCGAATTGTGGTTTTGTAAAAAATATAGGATGCTTTCTGATGTGAGTATATTTTTAGCACGGTAGAGGGGACCCATGTCCTTTACCTTTGTAATATTCTCAAAGTATTGTGCGCTTTGTCATTAAATGAGTAAAAAAGGGTTGATATGTCACAAAAGAATTAAACCAAATTAAGCTTACGATTCTTCAGTCTGAATTAAGTTTCTCTATTTTTTAAGAAAAATCACAGAAATTCGAGGCCATTTAGAATTTAGTGCGCAAATAGGAATTTTGGCGCAAGGGATGGAGATTATTTAGTTAAAGGTACTGTTTTCTAAGTCTTTGTCGAAGTTCCAAGAGTCCAAACAAGGAAATCCGAGCGAATCAGTGTGATAAAAAGATATATCTTAATAATTAGAAGCCAACCACAAAGATTTAAGTAAATGAGTTTTGATGTATGTCCCAAAAGATAAGATAGTTAGAAAATGAGTCAAAGCTGTAATTAGTAGAACATCCCGGCGAAAGAAAGGATCAGGACACTTCTGGACGAAAGAAGTCTTCGAGTTCGAGAGAGGTAAAATGAGACCTCGATTTACGGAATAACGGTGGCTGGATGAAGCAGGTGAAGTGAATCATAGGAGGTATACCCTACATCCAAAAAGGAAATGCCAGGAAGATCAGAGAGAGATTCTGATCTAAAAAAATATAATTATGAAGTCAATTGAAAAAGGACTGATTAAAGAATTTTTTTTTTTTTGATGGAATCTGATCTTTTTTAGCCAAGTGGTTGTATAGATATAGAGAAAAGCGTACCAGAATTTAAAAATGCGTACATCTTTTGGTTAGTTGTTTTTGTTTTACGGCATATCAATCTTTTTCAGGTTATTTAATGCCGAATCTAGTTACTTTGAGGAACGATTTTTAATGGAGTATATATTTTTTTAAGTCAGATTCTATTTAACCCATAGTTGAGACCCTAACAGGTACTACCACTCCGGGTCAAAGTGGACCTGGGAGCAATGGCAATTAAAGGGTGGCTCACACTCCCTAAGGCCCGCAAGGTGGGGGCCTCAAAATCGGATATAGTTTTAGGTCATATACAGGACCGCGTACATTTTTTGAAAAATGGGAAGGATAGGAGTGTTACAAGGAAAGGCTGTCCCCTTTCCATGTAAATAAGAACATTAGATAAGTGAAAATGAGATTAGGATAAGCCGAGACTCGAACCTTGTAAGCAAGGTTCAGAAAGTGGAATGTTTTAGTTTAGCTACTGATTAATTCTATTATAAAATAGTTCGATATTGTTTATATTGTAAAAAGAATTGATTGTTCGTTCTTTTATGAAAACTGAATTAAAAATGTCAGCAAAAAAGAATGAACAATACAAATTAAAAATGCATTGTTTAAAAAAAAGGTTAGGTTAAAAATAAGTTAGTTGAGAATTCTTTGTTGTCAAAAGTGTGTTTGGAAAACGTGTGCTTAGCCACGTGAGTTATTCATTACGAAATATCAAGAAGGAGCAGTACGCTTTCGCTATGTGGGAATATTACTTTCTCCCATGGGCCTATTTTCTGCTCACCTGGATTTGTAACCCCGAATGACATTAGACTCCTTCCGATAATAGACTACCCAGAATGTATCAACTTCTCTTTTCGAATAATTTTCTCCATATAATTATCCATAACCACTCAAATACTATTTTCAATAATTGTTCTGAAAATAGCGTCCACTCGCAGCTGAACATTTTGCTAACTGCATTTCATTTCCTTTGATGAAATGATCCATTGTTGAAAATCCATGGATTAAGGAAATTAAAATAACCCCTTTTATATATTCCTTTGTAAAGCAATAAATTCTTAAATCGAATATATGTTGTTTTTTCAGATTTTAAACTTAAACCACGAAACTTATATATTGCTCTATTCTTAAATATTGAGCTTTTCCTTTTTGGTTAGGATTTCCTTGAAAGTATTACTTCAAGTAATATCTATCTGGATTTTTCATCTGAATTCTATCAGTGTCTTATCTCGCTTATATATATATATATATATATATATATATATATATATATATATATATATGTGTGTGTGTGTGTGTGTGTGTGTGTGTATATATATATATGTATATATATATATATGTATATTCATCCACATACTGTTTCACAGCTCATCAGTGCGCTAGACAGGATGGAAACCCGATCGCCCAAATGACAGTCGGAGCTTCTTACATTTGTGCTATACGGCTGCTGCTATGCGGGCAATGAATTAACAATGTCTTTCACATTGTCCAAATACCTAAGCTCAATTTGTTTACACAAAGAGCATCGCTTCATACACTAATGGTAATTTAAGGCCATATATTTGTCTGTTCATCTTCATATTTTAAAAATCTATCTCCTTCGAACATAAAAGTCGCAGAGCGGAGCTAGGGACCTCAAATAGCCGGTTTAAATAATTTTAAGGTATAAAAAGGGGTTAAAATTGAAAAATCATATTTCAACGCCTAGGAGCAACGCCATCTATAGAGGAAGGAGTCCCTATTTTTCTCTATAAATATTTAGTCTTCTCACTGCTATTAGTTGACACCAAGATCAATTCTACATTTTCCTATAATACTTTCATTGCATCCATTGTAACTGATTATTACCTACATACACATAACATAATCTTTCCATTTACCGATTCAAAAATAATAAATTCTACCTTCTCCAAATCCGCCTATTCTCATTGGCTGAGACCTGATAATACTATTATTCTGGAATCCACTTCTTCATACATAAACGAACGTTCCAGAAAATGTCTAATATGGCGTCGCTGCCCACACGAGGCAATAATGCTAAAAAAACAAACAAATACAAACATAATAACCGCTCATAAACAGAAAATTAAATACTGGTAACCTTACGCTCATCCATTCACAAAGTTCCTACACGTCGATATCACCATCCAAAAAAAATCCCTAAATAAAAACAAAATTTTCAGGTACCATTATTTATTTTTCGATTTTAGAGCGGCTTTTCAATCTTTACACGATGCTATTTTTTGTTTCGTTTTCGTATGGTTTTGGTTGGTGGTTTTATTATATTTTTCGAATTTCTTTTACTTTTACTATTACTGCGGATGATTTTAATTACTTATATATTTTCCAACGATTACCTAGGCTCCAATCATGTTATTTATCGTGTCAACCGCTTACAAATAAGTTAACCCCCAATATTTTATGCAGATAGGTTTTGAACTAAATTACGTTGGGCCCCTTTTTGACCCCTTAAATACTATTTGAACTTGCTAAAAACCCATAAAAGAACGGCCGATAAAAAACCCCAATCATTTGAGGCCCATAGTACCGCTCTGCGATTTTTAGTTTCGAAGGAGATAGAATTTGAAAATATGGAGACAGACAAATAGACATAGTGATTTTTTTTTTAATTAGATTATTATTATTATTATTATTATTATTATTATTATTATTATTATTATTATTATTATTACATATTATATTGCATCTATCATTTATAATTAATGGTTCCCATATTGTCTTAAATTCTATACTAGGTTTGCTTAGTAGGTGATGGTCGTTTAGCATATACGTTGATTATGTCGTATTGTCTGTCTATAAGTTGTACTTTGTCTCATAAAGGTAGATGGTTTTATTTTTCCTACCGTATGTGGTAATACTCAACTTTTTAATCTGTCCACGTATTACAACTTTTCGATATTTTCTGTACCTTACACTTACATTGAATGTCATACGTACAGTTATTATTATTATTATTATTATTATTATTATTATTATTATTATTATTATTATTATCCATATGACGTCACAACAGTATTCAGGAGCAACTCAACTGAATTGATTAAAGGGAATAACAGAGAAAGGTCGGTAATTACTGATTAATCATAGCTGAACAAGACATTTCTTAACGCACATATTCGCACAATAAGGTTTCCGATTGAACCTTCCACCATTTTCTCCATTCCTCTCTCTTTGGGTCATGTGAATTCACGTCCGCTTCTGTCAATTCCAACAGTATATCGATCTAACCATCGAGTACACTAAGCTGATCCTTCCCGAACCCCATCCAGTGTCATTCTGAAGTAAAAATAAATATGTTCACTCAGTATTTAACATATAACATAGCATTCTCTCTGGGCATGTTAAGGCAGCTTCCTAGGGAATATTCAAAATTCACAAGCGGTCCCCAATCGTATATCTTCATCTGGTCAGAAGAGATGAAGATGTAAGCATTTGCAGTTTATTTTATTTTTATTTATTTATTTTTTGTTACAAAAATGTGTGTCACCATATTCCCATATACGACGCCTAGTCTCTCAAAATGGTCACCCCTTTGGTGTCGCTTAACTTGGGAGTTCTAAGGGGAAACGGCGTGTCAACGTGATTACGCCATATCATGGGAGAGACCAGGTGAAGGTTGCGAATATATATGACTTGACAGGAATCGAAAATGGCGCGTCGAATTATCAGCCGTACCATTATTATTAGCTCCATTATCGCCAGCTCGCCGGCATTTCCATAAATTCACTATAGACTTCTGATAGAATTCTAATAAAAAAAGTCATGTCGAATATATTTGTTATTGTTGCATTTTATCAAGTTTGGCTTCTTCTGTGAATAATCTTTAAAAGACATCTCGAAACAACTGAAATGTCGCATGACAGTAATGATGAGATAAGTTAATTGCGTAAATCTCGAAGAAATGGTTTCAACACCATGGAATGTTTTTCTTGAATGATTGAAATAAAAAATCATCATCAATTCGTTCATTTTTGTTTTTACTCGCGTTCACCCCAAACTAAACATATCGCCATTTGGACGTAAGGGGCTACTATTTGGGACCAAGTAGACATTAATAAGTCCTTCTCACCTCTTCTCCCCCCAATGGAGAGTAGATAATGCATGTGGATGTGTTATCGGCAGCTCCAGTAACTCTCGCTTCTCCTTTTTTGTCCTTCAGTCCTCATTTCCAATGAATGATTTTTCTGACAAAGAGTGAAGAAAAAGCTGCTTTCCAGGTCGGTAGTACTTTGTAATGAGTAGCCTGAGATGTCGGAAAATTTCTGTTTCTATGTCTATCCTTGTGGTCATGTCACTAGTAAGGGTGCTGGAGGTAAACGTTTCATCTGGGCTGACGTTACACGCCTGATAGTCAGGGACCCGAACCTTGGATTAACCACAAAGGAAGCTGTCCTATCAGCAGGTACAAAGTACCGGGGTTGCTATATTGCCATTTGGTGAATGGATTCTGGACCATACAGTAGTTTCTGGTAGGGCCTCTCGATGCCATATTAGTGGGTAATTGTTACGGCTTTACCTTATCATGTGCCACAAAACAAAAAAATTCTTGTCTTTTTCTCTCTGTCCTGCTCTAACCAAGCCAACCAACCTGCTCCACAAAGCCCAAAACCTCAACAATCATAACAAATCTCAAAAAAAGAAACACGGATAAACCTAGAATCCCATCCTCCAACGTAGACCCCTACTACCAGGTCTCCTTCTCCAACATCAGGGGTCTACGTTCCAACCTTCCAGGGGTTGAAACCCAATTACAGGAGACGAAACCGGACTTAATCTTTCTAAGTGAAACTGGCATAGGGCCAACCACTTCTCTAGACGAATTCATAATTAAAGGATACTCCAACTTAACATCTAAATCTGACCCCTAAGATCGCCATGGGCATGAAATATGTGCCTACATCAAAGATGGTTTTCCATGTGGTAGGGATATCTCCAGAGAAGACACTAATTTACCTTATATGTGCTTCCGGGTTGCACTAGCTTACACCACTGCATTTATATTTGCCCTCTATCGCCCCCATAACAGTGGGATTACTATCTTTAAGAGCATAGCTGAGAAAATTGACCACATCCTGTCTGCTCATCCTTCGGCTAACATTCACATTTGCGGTGACTTCAATCTCCATAATGTGGAATGGATGAGCCACTCAAATAAGACCGATGACGAGGGGAGGTTTTGTCATGATTTTGCCATTGCCTATGACCTCACACAGATTGTTCACGAACCCACCCGTGTGTCCGATACACCCAGTCAATATGCAAGCCTTCTAGACCTTTTCCTCACAACTTCCGCTGAGCTGTGTTCATGTTCCGTTCTATCTCCTCTGGGATCCTCTGACCACTCCGTTGTATCAGTTAAGATAAAAATGAAATGTAATAAGTCTTCAGACGTACCTCTCCCCCGTACTGTCTATCGATACTCTATGGCTGACTGGGATAGCTTCCGTACATTCATATCCGACCTACCTCTGCATTCCATGTTTAAAAAGGATGTGTCCTCTATAATATCAAACCTGGCCGAATGGTTAATTGTAGGCATAGACAGATTCATACCATCTAAAAAATTCCAACAAAAACCTAACAGCCAGCCATGGTTCTCCCCTGAATGTGCTGCTGCCATCGCGCACAGAAATCACTTTTTCCATAGCTACCAACGTAATAGATGTACTGACACTAAAGCTACTTTCAGGACTGCCAGCAGCCACTGTAAAAGAGTAATAAAACATGCAAGAGAGCTATATGCTCAGTCTGTTAAATCCAAAATACCTGAGCAGCGACTTGGTTCCCACCAGTTCTGGCAAATAGGAAACAGGATCTTGAACAGAAGCGTTCGTGCTATCCCAACTATCATCGATGGAACTGAGGTCATCTCGTCAGCATCAGACAAGGCCAGACTATTTGCCAAGAACTTTGCAGCTAATTCTACCCTATGCGACAATGACCATCAACTCCCTGTATTTCCTCCTATAACAGACAACACGCTATGCAACATACAAATATCTATGCGTGAAGTCGCCAAGCTAATCAAGAACCTTGATTCCAGTAAAGCAACTGGCCCTGACGGCATTCCAGTTATATTGCTGAAAAAGCTCCAACCAGAACTTAATACTTACAAAACTGTTTAAGCGTTGCCTTAAGGAGAAGTGCTTTCCAACACCCTGGAAAACCTCATCAGTATGCCCTGTATTTAGGAATTCAGGTGAAAAGTCATCTCCCTCTCAGTACAGGCCAATAAGTCTCCTGTGTGTGTTGAGTAAGTTGTTGGAATCCATATAAAATAAAGACGTAGTCAACCACCTCAACAGAAACAACCTTCTTAGTGTCATGCAATATGGTTTCCGCTCTGCAAGATCTACAGCAGATGTGCTAACGGTTATATCACATAGGATTAGTGAATCTCTTGACAAAGGTTTCCTTTCCAGGGAAATTGCTCTTGACATATCGAATGTTTTCTCAATCATTAAATCATTTCTTTCTGATAGGTTTATAAGCGTAGTGGTTGATGGGCAGAAATCAGAGCCCCATAGTATTAATGCTTGAGTCGCCCAGGGGTCCATCCTGGGCCCAACTCTCTTTCTGATCTACATCAATGATCTCTCAAAACACATAATTAAATCATTCGTTGACATCTATGCTGATGACACGACCATCTATGGTAACACATCAAAGGCCACAAATGACAAAGTTCTGTCTAATTCTCGCTCCTCTGATCTTGAGCGCGTGGTACAATGGGGGAAGAGGTGGCTGGTTACTTTTTATGCATCCAAAATCAAGCTTCTATCTTTACATCATCAACGCTCTGATCCCCATCTGGCATCAATTAAAATGGATGGCTCTCGTCTTGGGGAGGCTCCATGTTTTGACAAGCTTCTGGGCTTGACCTTTACTCCTGATCTGAAATGGAACACGTACATCAAATCTGTTGCTAGGGACGCTGGAAAAATGGTAGGATCCTTCTACCGCTCCAGCAGATATTTCACTACTGATGCAATTCTCTATCTATATAAAAGCCAAGTACGTCCAAGGATGGAGTACTGCTGCCTCATCTGGGCAGCAGCTGCTAAAAACAGCCTATCCTGCCTTGACAGAGTACAAAATAGACTTCGTGGTTTAGTGGGGGATGCCCTTCTCTCTTCCCTGCAACCTCTCTCCCACAGAAGAGACGTTGCAAGCCTGTCTGTTTTATCGTTATTTCCATGGCAGGTGCTCGTCTGAGCTCCAATCCCTCATCCCCCTCGCCAATCTTTCACGAGAAACACCGGTCTGGCTGAAACTACTGTCAATAATTTCTCCCACTCTTTATCTGTGCCTAAATCCAAACGTAGATTTCATTAGCAAGGCTTCTTTCTTAGAAATGCACGCCAGTGGAACTCTCTGCCGCTTGCCTGTTTCTCACCTGACTACAACTTGGACGTCTTCAAGTCCAACATAAACAAACTCCTGACAAACCACCCCCTTAAGTAAGACACTCTATCAAAACCCCCAATATTAATGATTACTACAATACTATCTCACTGATTACTGTACACGCAATAACCCGTATCCCTGAGTGGCCTTCGGGCCTTGATAAGTGGTAACCCCCATGCAAAAAGAAAAATGTCTAGAAAAGATAAACAAGATTTACTTTACATTTAAACTTCTGCATATCAGTATAATCAGGGAAGCAGGCAACAGGAAGGGAATTCCAAAATCTAGCTGTTCGAGGGAATAAACTATTAGAGTAGAAAGGTCTCTGGCATTTACGGACCTCAACAGTGAAGAGGTGTGATTTTGTTGCTAAGTGCGTTTGTCGGAGATATAGACGTCGAGGGGGCACAAGTGCAGCGAGTTCTTCAGAACATATTCCCTTAAAATATTTGTAAAACATGCACAGAGATGCAACATTGCGGCGATGGGACAGAGGTTGGAGCTTAGTTGACAAAGTCGGACCTATTAGATTGAAAACTCCTTTTTTGGACTCTATCAAAAAAGAGAGACTATTGGTAGATACACCAACCCAGATGTGACACGAATACTCCATGCATGGGCAAATGGTGGCCGTGTAGAGGTACAGAATAATCTCAGGCGTGAGTAGTCTTCTAGCACGATAGAGAGAACCCACCTTCTTTGCAGCAACCTTCGCAATGTCCTCAATGTATTTGTTCCAGTTCACATTGTCTGTGAATGTTAAGCCGAGGAGTTTGAAAGAAGAATTCTTAAGTAGGGTTATTTGTCATGGATATCCGTGCTTGAAGAGGCTTCTTGTAATTGTTACAGAAGAGCAGCTTTGTTTTACTAGCATAAAATGTGACCATCCATTTCCGGTCCCATTTAACTATAGTCGCCGCATCATTTTCTAAGGATTCTGACATTGTCTTAAATTTGTGTACATAATTCTAGTTCCACTGTTAACTGAAAATGAGGTTGAAATATACCAAGACTCTGATTGGTTGAGTAAGATCATTTGTTTCGCAAATAGTTCATGATAAATAAGAAAAAGGACGGTTTCAATAGCTTGATCACTTGGTCTGCAGACTCGGAAGGTTTAAAGTCCTACTCCGATTTTGATTCCTAGAATTCTAAAAATCTGAATAGAATTCAAAAAATATCTGACTCGGACTCCTTATTTTAAAGTCTTCTAATATTTAAACTCTGTTGATGTTTGGGGATTGTTAAATTCTGATTTGGACTTCTAGCATTTTTGCAAGTCGAACTCCGGCTCCTTTCCAAAAGCTCCGACTCCTTTCAAAAACTCCAACTCCGAAATCCTGCTCATCACTCATCCGATAAATTGGTAAAAGGATAAATACATTGACAATGTGGAGCTTCAGCGAGTCTTCTATCTTCCGGATCATCTTCCAGCTACGAGGAATAGAATTACTAGACGGCTATGCGATCTCATGTGGGTCAAAGTGAAACTAATAGACGTGAACGCATGACCTCTTCGTATTAATCGATTATTTATGCTTGTCCTGAATTTGTTCTTGATTGTTCTTGATTGTTTGTGTTATGTATTCTAACGTTTCTTACGTAATCAAAATAAACTGATAAACTGGACATTTTGTTCATTCATTTTTTTTTTTTTTTGCAAACTGTTATCCTCATCTTTATAATTGTTGCTGTTTCACCATGTTTCGGCCAACACAACCTCTGGCCTTCTTCAGGTGGTTAACCGCGACGGGATAGGAATGCTGAGTCTTGTAACTGTATCCCCAGACTTTACTGCCTGCCATAGTTGTTGTTCTCACCACGTTTTTGGCCAACTAATCCTCTGGCATGCTTTGGGTAGGATTGAAACCGCTATCTCCAGACAATGCTTATCTGGCAGTGACTCAACGCCGATATCGACTGTGCCACAGGCCCCGTTTTTCTCTTTTGAAAATTTAAAATTTATTTGATGAAATACCATTGTCACGATGAATTGTCCTCATAAACAATGATACTACGTTTAGTTAATACGTCTTTTGACCTTTTGACGTATTATTCATTTGCGGGGATGCTTTTATTCAAATTTAAATATTATTTCCTTCGAACCTTCCCTTTGGTCTGATGAAGCGTTATCCTTGAATTGGAATTCCACTGAAACACATATGTACATATGTAACCAATAATGTTTGTATAATAAACAGATCACACACACACACACACACACACACATACATATATATATATATATATATATATATATATATATATATATATATATATATATATACTAGCAGTTCAATTCGGCTTTGTTCGGGCCCTATGTACTGTTCATAACTTGCCCTACGTGTGAATACACATTATGTAAGATTTCAAATGTTCAAACCAAAATTTGTCTGAGTAATTTTGTAGAGACCGCAGAGGTCAATTTTGTTTTAACTTAGACCCCAATTTAAACACCTTAACATTTATTATTTTGATCTCAAATCAAAATAAAGTTTTATCCATGTCCAAATTACCTACATCTAAAATTTCAAGTCTTTAGACTCACAATTGGCGGATGAATTTAGTAAAATGTGCAATGGTCAACTCTTTCAACTTTGACCTTTTGGCAGTCAAATTTTTGCCCCCAAACTGATTATGTCGTTATGTATAAATTTCAAATGTTTAGAACCAAGATTGGTTTAGTAGTTTGCAAGACACCGCAAGAGTCAAATCGTTTTAACTTTAACCTCTTGGCTACTCAAATATTCGACCCAAATCGATTAAAAAGCTCTGAATACCCTTTATGTAAAATTTCACATGTTTAGACCAGAAATTGGCTGAGTAATTAGGTAGAGACTGCAGAGGTAACTTTTAATTTGACCCCAATTTTGACCCCCCTTACATTTATTTTTGGGCTTAAATCAAATTAAAAAGTTTGATCCATGTCAAAATAACCTACATTTAAAATTTCAAGTGTTTAGACCCAAAATTTGAGGAGGAGTTTTGTAACGTTTACAAAAGTCAAATCGTCGAACTTTGATCCCATTAACTCACAAATTTCTGGCCGAAAACCGATTAAAAAGATTTTCTCAAATCTCAATGCCCCGTATGTCAAATTTTGAGTTTCTAGATCGAAAATTTATTTGTTATTGGTAGAGAAATATACACACACACACACACACACATTTTCACTTATATATATATATATATATATATATATATATATATATATATAGTGTCCACAAAGTCTGTACATTATGTAGCCAGACTTTGTAGAAGCATCCTCTAGATTATGTAGCAATACTTTGTGGGCACTATATATATATATATATATATATATATATATATATATATATATATATATATATATATATATATACATATATATCCACATATATATGCATACATATACATGCATATATATATATATATATATATATAATATATATATATATATATATATTAACGAGTCAGTATTAATATATTTTAGTCGTTTTATTCCTTGTCAAGAGTGATTTCAATACAAAATAATTACGTTCATGACAGTAGTATCTAAAACGAGTGACAGAAGACAACTACAGAATTTTTGCTAGCTGATTCTGCCGACTAATTTTACGCACTGTGAAGATTGGATAATACTCCAGCTATGCTTACAATGCGTGTTGCATCATATGTAAGCATCACAAACGGAAATGTCATTTATGACAGTAAAGTATCAATAACAATCTAAAATCCTAGGGAACTGGGTTTTTTTACCACAATATATTTGTCTTTTTGCTAGTGTGTGTGTGCGTGTGTGTGTGTGTGTGTGTGTGTGTGTGTGTGTGTGTGTTTCGGCACTAACCCTTTCGGGTTTTATAGGACTCCTCCGAAGGAGGAAGTTCCATGAAAGCATGAAATTCACAAGCGGTCCCAAGTCACATGTATATCTCTGTCAGGGGAGATTACGGGTTGGGTTTTTTGTAACTCTTGCAGGGAGGTGTCGACGTCCTCCTACATACAGCGCCTGGAATTCCCAAATTGGTCACCCATTTTAGCAATGACCAGGCTTAACGTTGCTTAACTTTGGTGATCTGGCGGGAACCGGTGTGTCAACGTGATTATACCGTATGCTAATGGAGTTTTAGCAACAAAAAAATCCGTAACAAAAATATATCCTGGGGACTTAAAAAGATGTAACCAATCATCGAATCACCCTTTCAAAAATTGTAAGGGATGTACCCTGGCCCAAGAAAAACAAAACACTCGTCTGACTATTTATCTATCCCTATAACGAAAGTTCAACGAGCAGAGTTTCTCCCCTAGAACTATATATCTGTTGAACACTTCCCAACTGACTACAACATTGTCGTTTTCAAGTCCAATGCAAATAAGTTCTTGTTGAGCCGTTCTCTTTTATTATTAACTCCTACCAAAGTTCCACCATTAATGATAATCATGGTGTTGTTTTATCGTCAACGGTCGGCTGTAGGTGACAGTCTTCTATAGATTGAAGGTTCAATCCTTACTACAGGCAATAACTTAATATAACATTTTAAAAAAGTTCACTTCTGCCATGATTGACAAAATGAGAACAATATACCTTGTAAATTAAATAAAGAGTTCAGTCCGAAATTCCGTATGTTCCAGATTTTAAAAAGAATAGATTTGAAGAAGGTCGGAGGTTGCATCGGGCGAAACGTTGTGTCCTTTAAATAATACAGATTTACAAATAAAAAAGCAAAAGTAGCGAAAACAAAAATGAGCAAAGTTTCTTTCCTAAAACTGTCCGTCTGTGGAACACAATACTGCACGTCTGCTTCTCAGCTGACTACAACATGGTCGTTTTCAAGTCTAATTTAAATAACTTCTTTCTGAGCTGCCCTCTTATATAATTAAGCCTTATCCAAGTTCCACCATTACCGATCATCACAGTATTGTCTCATCGTTTACCTAACACTCACGAATCGTTATCCTAGAGTGGCCCCCGAACTTTGATTAGCGGCGACCCCTGAGTAAAAAGAAAATGATATGCAAAGGCGATTGCAAAGAAAGAAGAGCTTATTGTCATGTGATAATATATATTTAGTTTATTGCTCGTTGATTCATGAAACAATTCAGTAATGCTTACACTAAAAAAAAAATACAATAAAACAACTGCCGTTAAATGAATATTTGAATGGGGGAAAAGACGCATAATAAAACACATTATCTCCCCTGGTATCACCTGTCTACAAATAAGAAGCAAAATTACTCACATAATTCCCCTTTTGTCACTATACTCTACACACGTAAATGCACCAATCCGCTTACATTCATGAAATCTCAACCCCCCTCGTTGCAATAGTCAACGCCTTGCTGTACCTATTTACAATGCCTCCCCACGGGACAGAGTTAGACACCAGGGTCGCTTTTTGCTGTAGCCCCAAATTCATCAATGGAAACTGCAAGGGGCGTTCCGAAATTAATGCTTCTTATTTTTTTTATTCCGCCTGAATTAGAGACGATTGCAATAGGCATTGTTATGATAATTGAACTTATGCATACATGACTGTAAATTTCCATCTCTCTGTTACAGATAGTGACTGTGTGAAACTCTAAGAAAACAATCCCTGTCATGGACGTGCGTCAGAAGCAGAGATGCATTGAGAATTGTGGTGAGAATGTAGAGAAATAAAATCTGAAGCATAAAAGGTCGCTCGGTTTAATGGTACCACTCCAATCTTTGTAGCTCTTCATTTTTTAAATTAAAAAATAGGAGGCTTTACTTCATGAAACTACCCTTGTATGACAAAAAGCACCCCGGACGCCCATGCACAGCCACCATTCACCACAGGCAAAAGTGCATTGAGAACTATGCAGAAAATAAATTCTGGACGACAATAGGTCTCTCGTTTTAATGGTACAACTCCTTGGGAATGAATCTCCTAGAACTGCACAGGACCAACAAGATACCACAATTAACAGTTAAAATGGTCCGGACTCTGCTGGTTTGGTGTCTACCGAAGGCAAGTGTGCTAGTGAAGTCAGCGTTGTCATAGTCTGCAATTACTATAATATGACCGAAATGAGGAAACATGGTTCAATGGAAATTTCATAAATCCAATATTTGAAATAGTGCACACGCCCCCACCCCAATACGATTCGAGATAGACTGCATTTATTATTTCTTCATTAAAATGCCTAATGTTTTTTTTTTTTTTTTTGTTTTTTTGTTTTGGTTTTGTTTAACCAACGTTCAGCCATAAAAATACATATCGCCACTTCGACGTAAAGGGCCACTATTTGGGACCATGCCTAGGAAGGGTTAATAAGACGTTGGTTTACATTACATTTAAACTTCTGCATATCAGAGAAGCAGGTAGAAAGAAAGGAATTCCAATGTCTAGCTATTCGAGGGAAGAAACTATTAGATTAGAAAGCTTTCTGACATTTAGGGACCTCAATAGTGAAGGGGTGTGATTTTGTTGTTTAGGTTTGTCGGAGACATGTACGTCGACGGTGCACAAGTGCAGCGAATTCATTAGAGCACATTCTACTACAATATCTGTAAAACAGGCACATAGATGCAACATTGCTGGGACAGGGGTTGGAGCTTGGTTGACAGTATGGGACCTATTAGATTAAATACTCTTTTTTGGACCCTATACAAGAGGTTTAGATGCACCAGCCCAGATGTGGCAACAATACTCCATGCTTGGGCGAATGGTGTAAAGGTACGTTTAATTTCTAAGCTCTAAGTTTTCTAAGCGAAGGTATTGCTAGTCGACGATTGTTATGATCGTTGTGATATTTGTGAAAATAGAATATTATCAGAGCAAAATAAATATTTACAGAAAAACTTATTTATGTTAAGATGTTTTACAATTAAAGAATATAGAACATAAACAATAATTTTAAAAATAGGTTGACTTCTAGAGTTTGACGTAGGTCTATGTAGAGGTCATTTTAAAGTGACGGGAAATTAGGTAGAGTTGGGGGGAAAACACGTATGATTTGATCAGTCAAGAAACGGGAGTGAAAGAGAGCGGATCGAGTCCGACGGTGATGGCTCCCAGTAGAGAAGATCAGAATGCGTTAGTCTAGTACTAGCGGCAGCTTTTCAATGGGGAAACATCGGGAAATAAAGTTGCTGTAAAGACAACCCGAGATTTGTTGATTCATTGGGATGAATCTTTGTTGCAGCTTTTTGCCGAGGATCTGTCAACAAGATCAGAGATGGACCAGGTATTTTCTCCGATTACATGTCCGTTGTTAAAATGTATTGTATTGTTGTAAGTTTTATACTACTAGACGATGAACGAGTTTGGGCGCACAAAAATAATATACCTTCTCTATGTTATAAAGAATGAATCTTACATATATGCTCTGGCGCCGTAATATATACAGAACCCGACAACATTGCATTGGGTGTCACAAGTACGAATTCAGTTCGTTCCGGAATATCATTTTCACTTAGGAGGTAATAGTCAGCTAATGTAATTCTTAACTGCTACCGGAAGCGGTGACAAGGCAAATCAGTTCCATGGCTTTTTTTTCTTTCTGTGCATGTATCTTTTTTAATAACGTTTTTTCGATCATTGGAAAGTTTGTTTTTTGTCTTATTTTAATTAAGAATTATTGAAATTAGTTCTATTTTTTTAAAATAGAATTATTGAAAACACTTTTTGCGTTTTTTTAAAAGAATTATTGAAAACACGTTTAAAAAGTTTAATTAAGAATAAAGAATCAGTTCTATTTTTTTAGGAATTTTTAAAAAACACTTTTTTGCGCTCTTTTTCTTTCAAAAGAATCATTGAAAACACGTTTAAAAATTTTAATTAATGTCGTTTTCTTATATTTTACTTCAATAAATCGCTTCACACTAGAAATACTGAAGAACAATAAAAGTGAATGAAGTGGTTTATTTTGTCACGGCTTCTGGTAACAGAAACACCGGAAGTTAGGAAGTACGTTAGCTGACTATAACCCACTTAGGATATTTTTAACTTTTACGTGTTTTTTTTTTTTTTTCGTAAGAACCCGATGTCCTTTTAGCACAAATTCTGGCTAGAAAACTATCGGGGAAACCAATGCCAACAACAGAATCATTGAATTCATACGAAGATGATCTATTTGCCCCCTTTTTGTTTCACCGTATGGTCTTACTAATGTATAAGGGGATGCAATAGCTCATAATACATGTCTGTATTCGGCACTGTATGCTGATACAAGAGCAAACCGCTATCACCTATCGCACATCGTGACGTTATTTACAAGATCTCGTCTCTCTCTCCCCCTCATCTCCCCCTCTCTATCTTATATAACATTTGTAAATGAAACGTGACAAATCGGACAAAGCATCTCATAGGTTGACGGAAACATAACACATAGTGTTGAATAGTATTCTGGGCAGTGCCGGAATTATTGCTAGTTGTGCGTACATGCATATAGAGCTGGATTCACACACGGAAATATTGTGAAAATCTTCAAACCAAGAAATGTCACCAAAAGTCATAACAATTGAAAGAAGGGTGCATAAGCTTTGAAATCAATATTCTTCGATTGACAAGTTTTGAAAACAGTCAAATTGAAATTTGGCCTTGGACGAATTTAATAAAGGCCAGTGGAATGCGGCATGGAAAAATTTAAATTCCTATCTAAAAATTTTGTAAATAAAAAACAAATGCGCCAAGGAAAAAAGCAGATAGAGAGAAGGGTACTGAGACGACCAGTTGCCATTTTGTGTCACCCACAACACTCCACCACGCCTCATATCTCTCTCTCCCACCCCCGTAGTACATTGAGAAAGAATTGAACAGAAAATAAATTGCCATTCCTTTTTATAAACGTGTTGTTGTTGTTGTTGTTGTTGTTTTTTGTGTTTGTTTTTTTGTGAAATAACTTATTGTCTAATATACATTCGTCAAGAACTTGAAATCTAACAGATTAAATATACGACACGGTTAAAAACTAAAGAACTACAGTATAACGTAACAATATTAGCACTTCCGGTTTTCTTTTTTAAATAAAACCCTGACTGGAATTTTTTTTAGGCGCTATCTGAAATGTTGTTTTGCACCTAATGTTTCTCATATTTCTACTCTCCAGGCCGACGTGAGGGAATTCAATATCTCTTAATACATGTCTGTATTAGATAGATTGATACAAGCGGCCGGACGCTATAACTCACCGCTCAGGATGACGTCACTCACAAGATCTCGTTTTTCTCCCCTTCAACTTTCTCTCTCTCTCTCTCTCTCTCACACACACACACACACACACACACACACTTTGTATATAACATTTAAAAATGAAACTTGCCAAATAAGACAACGCATCTCGTTGAAACTAGGCTCGTTAATCTGAATAACAAATTTTATTGATACTTTTTGATCGAGTCCTAATTTTTGCCCTAGTCCAAAGTGTCTCGTTTTTTGAGAAGCTAGGTACCTTCACATTAAAAACCGGCCTTGAATTATTGAAAACATTTTTTTGCGCTTTTTTTTTTAAGAATTACTGAAAACACTTTTTAAAAATTGAAGAACTCTGCCCTCGTGAGGAGTAAATAGCGACTCATGTTGTTCTCGTTTCATGTACACGTCTGCTCAGCTGCAAACTTATATGTATTCGCAGAGAAGAAACATTTTATCTGATGCAGACAACAAAACAAATTTAATCGAGCTGAGAAAATAATCTTGATGGGATATACACACAGAAGACTAACAGACCAGACAGACAGATTCGTAGACGCGTTAAACTACACCGCCAGATGACGCCTTACTATTTCTGTTTCTTTTCAAATAAATAAGATTATATATATTATTCCTTAATTGGGATTCATTTTTGAGATGAGCATTATATATATTAATTTATTTTTATTTAGGACTATTATCCCCATCTTTATTATAACAACCAATAAAAAGATAAAAAAAAAACAACTAATAAAGATGAGAATAATAGTCCGAAATAAAAATAAATTAATATTAATTAATTAAGATTATATTTTACATAAAAATAAATTAAGATTAATTAATTAAGATTATATTTTACATTTCAACAGCGAAGCATTAAGTTCACAAAAAGGTTCTGTAGGAATTTTTTATTTTAATTTAAGATTATGTATTTTCAAATAAGTTTTCGTTATAATACCTTTACTTTATATATCATTTTAAAGAGCGTTTTTGCTCTATCTAATCGTTTAAATTACAATAATTTTAAAACAATCATGTCTTCTTTTGAGAACGTTGAACAAGATAAAAAAAGCAAATTCGCACAGTTTTCTTATTTCAATTCAAGCTAGGCAAAAAAAAGCTGCTGAAACAACACGCGACATCAACAAACCATTAGGCCCAGGAACCACTACTAAACGCACAACATAATAGTGGTTTAAGGAATTTCGTGGCGGCACGAAAGTTTTTAACATAATGAGAGTTGTAGTTGGCAATCGGAGCTTGGCAACGATCAGTTAAGAGCCTTAGCAGAAGCCAGTCCACGCACAACTGTTCGAGAACTTGCTTCTGAATTAGACGTATCCTATACGACGATTTCCAAGCACTTGAGAAAGATTGAAAAGACAACAACAACAAAAAAACTTTATAAATGTTTTGAATTGAACAACAACCAAAAGAAACGCTGTTATGACGTATCATCTTCCCTTCTTTTATGCAATAAGAACGACCTGTTTCTCGACCGGATCGTGACTTATGATAAAAAGTGGGTTCTTTACGACAACCAGCAACACCCAGCTCAGTGGTTAGACGCCGACGAAGCTCCATGACACTTCTCGAAGCCTAAGTTGCACCAAAAAGAAGGTTATGCTAACTGTTTGGTGGTCTGTGACCGGTCTCAACCATTATAGTTTTTTTAAATGCAGGCGGTGAAGTACTCTTAATAAATGGATGAAATGTATCAGAAACTTCGACAACAACACCCAGCATTAGTGAATAAAAAAGCCCAATTCTTCTCCACGACAATGCATGTCCGACTGCACGTTGCTAAACCGACCTTGCAGAAGTTGAATAAATTGGGCCGCGAAACTCTTCCTGAACCTCCATACTCTCCAGGCCTCTCACCTACCGACTACTACTTTTTCAAACATCTTGACCAATCTTGATAGAATAAGCGATGGTACAAGACATGGTCCCGATAGTTGACTTGAGGTACGACGTTCGAGTACTGTTGGCTCAACAGAACCATTTTTTTAAAGATGTTGAAAATATTTACGTGGTTCATCCTGTGAGCGCCTGTTTTGTTATTAATTATCCTTGGATATCTATTACTGTTAAATGATATTTATCAATATATTTGCCAAAGCTATTTGTGAAAACAATTTTTCTTATAGCTCTGGCGGGGCTTAAACATAGCACGCCGAGTTCAAAGTACGCGTCGACATCTATTACAACACGTCTACTTTATATTTAAGGCTTAACGAATAAAACGTTAGCGCTTATGTTTTGCATCTCAACAGCGATGTACAATAGGCAGTGATACAAGGGATACCGGCGCCGACACACGACTTTATGTGCGACGTTCGAGTATAGTTAGAAAACCACTTTTATTAGAGATGTTCTGTTTAATATGAAATAGATTGATTAGCATCTATTTCCTTTTATTGCCCCTTTTAGCTAAAAGACTTCTTTCTGACCCTACACCGGTTGAAGGTTCCCGGTGTCCATTCTTAATCTAGTTTTAGCCCAGACTAGCACGGCTGTATAATATTGTTTTTTACCATCTCTTAAATATTCTTGATATTCTCGGACCTTTCTGATAAAAATACTTACATTCCTTCTTTGTAATTATAGAAGTAAATAATGCAATATGAACGAACTTTGTTTACTTTCTTACCTCGTGTTAAACCGGCTTCTAACCTCTAAGAATTCAGCTGTTACTCGGCATACTTCGTATTTTTAATGTCCAAATGTACTCTATTCTGTGAACGTATTAAATCTACAACTGTCTTTAAAATCTAAGTAAACCTTCACCCACCTTATGTAACATTATGTACAATTTGTCTTGGTGTTCACATGCAGTTGTTTGCATTATTATTATTATTATTATTATTATTATTATTATTATTATTAGTGTGATTATTATTATCATTATTATCATTATCATTATTATTATTATTATTATTATTATTATTATCATTGTGATTATTATTATTATTATTATTATTATTATCATTATCATTATTATTATTATCATTATTATTATTATTATTATTATTATTATTATTATTATTATTGTGATTATTATTATTATTATTGTGATTATTATTATTATTATTATATTATTATTATTATTATTATCATTATCATTATTATCATTATTATTATCATTACTACTACTACTACTACTACTACTACTACTAGCGGGATCTATGGAAATTCACCAAGAGACTCATTCATATGTAATATATTAATGTTGGCATTCTGCAAATAGCGTAAATGGAGACGCTCTGATATTATTATAGCTCTTTTGTTAAAACTGAAAAAGTATTTATATAAGCTAGTAGGGACGCCCGGCGTAGCTCTGTCGTAAAAGGTACGCTTAAATATGATATTTTGATTCTTGCACATTTCGTATATATTATTATAGAGTTAATGTTATATCGATTTTTATATATTATAAAGTTGCGATTTCAAAAAAAAAACAAAAAACATATACCCATATGACTTAGGTGCATCAGCTTCAATCAAAACCAAAACCAGAAATTATGAAATATATATCTATATATATATATAAATATAATTCTTGGTTGGTTCACTATAAGTAGTCTAAATAACCACTGGACGGATGGCTTCGACATTTTGGTATAATATGTTTACTGTACCCATGCGTGTTTTTATATATCTCTTTTTAATTATAACATTATACTTAATTTTTCTTTAATAAATAGGTGGTTTCCTTTGTACCAATGGGCCATTTTTTTTATTTGGGGACATATCACCGCCTGCCGTCACGTGACATCACTAAAAGGATCTTTTGGTCTCACCATTACAGGCCGTGGTGGTCTCGCTTAATGTAAACAGAATGTGTTTATTTTTGCTTTTTTATATATAAATAAAGCATCATAATTTGTAACAATAAAAAAATAATAATTTTTACAGGAACATTATAAAAAAAGCCCCTAAAGTCCGTATTAATGAATTTGATATAACTCGAAGCAAAATGAATTTCTCGCATTACCGATGCTATTTTTAGCACAAACAAGGTGTTTTCTTTTTTTATTATTTCATTCAATATCTTAGGACTTTACTAATTATTTTTTAAATAGACCCAGACAACTAATATTTATCTCTAAAAAGATTTTTACAATGAATTTATTTAACTTCAAAATTTAGCTGTGAAAACATTTTTCATAACTTTTTTTTTTACGTGTACAAATTTATTTTTCCTTTGGGAAATTAAGTTTAGTCCTTAATCTTTCAAATACAATCAAAAAGTTGTCAGAAACCTACAAAAAAATTCGTTTATTTTTGCCGTTACCTAAACAATGGATATTAGCAGCAAATCGGCCATTGTGGATCATCTTTTTACTATTTAGGAAATTAAAGATTCAATTAGATTCCTATTTCAATCACCTAAATTATTTAGTGTGAAATGAGTTTAGGAATCTATATCCAAACCTAAATATTATTTTTACTTAAATAAAAATAACATTAATACACTAAGTTAGGTAAAATTTGCATAGAATGTTCTGCTTTACGGTTGTTGTAAAAATGGAACGGAAATTTAAATTTCGTTCCCTTTTAAATTCAGTACATTTTTACATTAATTCGGTACATTTTTACATTACGTCCAACTCATCGTTCACATTCGACATGTAAACTTTTATAGGTTTTCGGGTATGCTGACAAGGCTAGGGGTGTCTATTCCGAAAGCCGTTCTTAACATGGGGAGATTTGAGGTGTCTATTCCGAGAGCCGTTCTTAACATGGGTAGATTGGAGTGTTTATTCGTTATAAACGTACCCGACAACCTATAAATATCGACATTTCCAATGTGAACGGTAAGTTGGACTTATGTAAAAAAATAATAAAAAGATATACCAAACTGACTTTTTTCTCTTAAAAATGGAATTATTTCCTTTTCGTTAATGACTTTATTTTTTTAATATTTTGTGTTTTGTATATATAAAGTACAATTGTTGAATGTTATTCTTTGGATTATATTCGTTTGGGGGGCACAATTAAAAAAAAATGATTAAACCGGAGCGAAATTGAAGTTTCCGTTCCATTTTTCCAACAAACGTGCCAATAAGGGGGATTGATTTACTAGGATTTGTATTAGAAGCTGAGCATTAGGTGTATCAGAATTTGGGGGAATTTTTTACACCCCTAATACGAAACTGCGAATAAAATATAAAAAACTCGTCATTTCTCTTTTAAAAAGTGGTTGTTTATTTTCTTTATGAAATATACTTCCAAAATAAACTATTAAAGTTATATCAAAAATAATAGAAATATTATTTTTTATTTAAAAAAAAAAACAGTGTTTACAAAGTGCCGGCGCGCCTTGATGCAGCCATTTTTTATGTAATGAAATCAATTGAAATTTACCAGTTAATTTTTTTTTCAATTTTTAAACTTTAAAAGTCTATCAAATTTTCCTATTGGTTAAATTTTTACGATATTTTCAGGGTCAATGTGAAATTTTATGCTCTTTCCAATAAACCGAATATAATATTTTAGACAAACGTTTTTTTTTTAATTCACCCTCCCATTTTGAAATGTCTATTAAAATTTTAATAATTAATTTATGTACCAAGGTTTTATATATCGCAAATTGAAGATAAAATATTAATGAATAATATATTGTAAATTAAAACAAAAAAGAAGTGTTTTTTGGGAAATTTACCTGTAATGTTCAAAGTGTAAATTTTTTTTTTTAAATCACGCTAATATTTTTAATTGGAAGCCTATGTTCTGCTTATATTGTCCAGTAAGTAATGGACGATGACGACAATTTTTTCTATTTCATTCAATGTTTTCTTTTTTTAGATATTTAAAAATAATTTCACTCAACAAAAAAAATGAAAATATAATAAATAAAACATTTATGTATTTCTTTGAGAAAAAAATTAAATTTGACTATTTTTAACCTATGGGAACACATATTTCTTCACGGACAAGGCTAGACGACTAACGTGAACGTGTGGTTTTTATTTCCTTCTGTCCATCCGTAGTTCAAAACAATAAAAAAACTACTTCTGGTTAAAAACGTAAAATTCTTGCGTCATGGCGCCTTTTTCAAATAAGCGTTAAAAAAATTATTTTCTTTAAAAAATAAATGGATTTTAAAATATAAATATGGATAAATTCTTAACAATGGAAAATGTAACTACACATTGATTAGTAATTTTTATAGGTAAGTGATTTTTTAAAATTTATATCGATTTTTTATAATCGACGTAAGTAAAATTTCGTTTATTTTCTTGAAATCTTTTTTAAAGAAAACCGATCAAAAAAATATAAATATTGCATAATTTGCTATTAAACCTTTTTTTTTATTTTGGTCTTTGCTCCTTTAATTGTAAAAAACATTACGGTTTGTAATTACATTTTTCAAGTAGTTATAAGCGTGAGAAGATAGGAGGTCGAATTATTCAATATTTTTTCACGCATTCGTAAGGTCGGTTTCTGACACACCTAGCTGAGCCCTTATTAAAATTATTTAATTGTTGAATTTTTTGCATTTTTGTTAAATTTGTTTGTTTGCAATCGCTGATAGCCCACTCAAAAACTTGAATACAAGGCAAAATTAAAAAGAATGGTACCCATGCAGAATTTGACCCGTCCCCCCCCCTGATTCCAATTATGGTTAGGGTTCAACCGGCAATCACCGGATTCAACCGAGCGTTGTTCAAATGTTACTAAATCAACATTTTATTTCTTTTTTGTATAATTAATTAATTAATGATGGGAGTATTTTTTCTTCTTATTTTCTTAACATCTATTGACAAAAAATAATTTGTACATTCTCTTGAAAAACAAATCAAACTTTTTTCTACTTTCACCTAACTATTTACGGTGTTCATATAAAGCATTCATCTTTTCTTTTTATAATAAAAATTCCATTTTCAAAAGAAACGTTTACTGCCAAATTTCTTTTTAAAAAAAGTGCAAGTTTTCATGAAAAGAAAACATTTCCCCTAACAATTTATGGTAAAAATTGAATCTTTTTTTTTTGAGGAAAAAAAACACTTTTACTAATAAAAAAATTGCAAAAAATAATAAAAATAAATAAACAATACAAAATGCAATTTTTATTTAGGAATGTGTTCCATTTTAACAAACTGTGACACAGCAACGCGTGGCCGGGTACAGCTTATATATATATATATATATATATATATATATATATATATATATATATATATATATATACATATAACTTCAGTTCCTTCAACTATAGTCGAAATCGAAACCGATGCCAAAGCTTATGAAGAATTTTGGTAAAATTATTGCAAGAAATGGAAGTCCATAATAATTAAATGACAGTCACTCGGATATAAGCGTGACACACAAAATAAATAACACACACGCTATCCTATTATTATATAGATTAATATTATTTGTAAAGTCATAAATCATCAATACATTTAGATTTGCTCCAAATGAAAACAAAATTAAACCCTGCAGAGATGGTGTGCGTTAAACGAAAAAAGAAATGAATAAACAGACGTCTAACGATACAGATCCACGAGACTCGAAAGGTTTATATGCACAGCATCCCAACTGATTTGAAATATATTCTCGTAGCCAGAAATCCGATAAACGTGCGTTTGTAAGGGAGGTTGGCCTGAAAATGACAAATCAAACGTTTAACAAAGAACTGATGCCAGGATGAATTTACATCTGAACTTGAAACTGACTTGGCCCAACAAAAAAGATTTTATTTTTTTGTAAGTTAACCAGAATTTGTGGCATCGCCGAAGATTTCTTCGTTTGTGCTAATATTTGGGGATTTGGTCGCTTTTTTTCAATCATGCCCAAGTATCTTTACTCTTGACTTCAAAAACATATTACAACTGAATGTTTTACTTCGAAAACATATTACAACTAAACATGTTTTACTTCGAAAAGTGTTACGTAATATCATATTGCATATGTCTTATTGACGTTTATGGCCGCCACAGACTCCCTTGTGTTCTTCTCATCATTTTGGCGGTGGTGGTAGTGGCGGTCGATGTTGTTATTGTTGTTGAGCATCCTTCGTTCATTTCTGTCATGAAAATACGATATAATCAAATCCCGAGTTTTAAAGACTGAGCAAAACACACAATGAATCAACCAATAAAGTTTATTGTAATGAAGGTACAAGTATCAAGGTTTTATACAATAGTTGAGAGTAGGGACGATCGTGTGTGTACTTTCTAGAAATACATCGAATACTTATGGGAGGAGCCACTAAAAATTGCCAACATCTTTAAGTAAAGTTTCTTTTGTGAAACGAACTGGATTCGAACTTGGCACACCCAGATTGTCAATTAATGTCGTTATTCATTTAGCAATATTCACTCAACTCAAGTTCTTGTGTCATTAATACTACCACAAACTGTGGGATTAGCTAAGTCGAGTTTAAGTCCTGTTTATATATTACACACGAATACTTTAAGACAGTGCTTTTCAATTTGTTTTCCTATCAAGTTTAGATAATATTTGTCAATATTTAAGGGTTGTTGCGATTTCTTTTAAAAACTTTTTATTCTGTATATACAATTCTTAAAAAAAAAAAAGAAAGAAAATGAAAATAACGTTTCTTTTTGTTGTTTTTTTTTAACTGAACATTTCATTATTTATTTGAACTAGTCGAACTACTGTTAACGTCCAAGTTTGGAACAGTAGTCTGAATAATGCAAATAATCCTCATATAAAAATATTTCACAATAACAACTCAAATTGTACAAATAATGAAGTCAGTCAAATGACAAAAAATTAATTTGAAACCAAGAAAATAGAATATAATTGTATGATAACATTATAAAACTTACAATTTATTGTTATTAAACAAGATTTGATTAAACTTACGACTTAAACACCTCAATTCATGTTTGCTATGTTTCGTTTAATCATCAGGATTCCACGGAACCTTAGGATTTTGCCAGTCTAGCCCAGAGGTTCCGCAATTCTAAATTGAACAAATAAACAGAATGTTAATTTCGATTTTGAAAATCTATTTATTTATTATATGCATATTTAAAAAAATTGTTTAAATATACTAAATTTTACGTAATTAAATTCGCTATGTTTGAAAAATTAGGTTTGCTTTTTTTTCTTATTATAAAGTCAACGGCAAAAGAATCGCAAAAATCCTAAGAGTATTTTCATTTCATTTTAATTTTTGGTCCCCCGATAAAAGGAGGGTTAGGGTTAAAAGGAGGGTGGACCTGTGAATTCACCCTTGTATGTCTGCACTTTTCTCAATAACTACACCTTTGAATTTTTTGAAATTTTGCACAAACATTAAACATAATATGAGTAAAAATGTAACAGACCGGATTTTCCGGGAAAACTCCGGTTTCCCCCCTAGAGGTGCTTTTCAGGTTAAAATGACTAAAATTGACACTTTTGTGCTTATTTAAAAACTTGATGCCTTTGATTTTTATAAAACCTTTTGAAAAGTTCTCGTAACTGATTTCTGTATAATTTTGCTTGTCTGTACTTCGTGATAACTCTTGGGTGTATCCCAGGGGCTCTTTTAGGGCTAATAAAAACTCCATTTTGGGGGCCCTTTTACCATATCTGTCCAAAATGTTCTGTATATGTTTATTAAGCAGTTTTTCATGGTGTTGAACTCAAATTTAAATATGTTTAAATAGGTCCGTGGGGACTTTGGGGGCTAAACAGGGTGAGGAGGCAAATGGTGGATTTAATCATTTCTTTTTTGCATGGTGTAGAACTCAAATTTACATATGTTAAGGCCTAAAACTACACCGTTTGTTAATTTTTGACGTCCCCTGGGAACTTTTGGGACTAAATTAAGATGAATTTTATATAAAGGATCAAGATAAATTTCATAAGAGTAATCAACGTGAATTGTACATTCAAAATTAAAATGAATTTAATATGAGCATTAAGAAGAATGAGGGTCAAGATAAAATTTTGTATGATGGATCAAGATAAAATTTTATCTGATGGATTATGGTAAAATTTATATGAGGATCAAGAAGAATTTTATATGCGAAAATTTAGATCTATTTTATATGAGGGATCAAAATGAATTTTACATGCGGGGTCAAGATACATTTATATTAGGGATCAAAATGAATTTCATATGAAGGATCAAGATGAATCTTATATACGGAATTAAGATGGATTTATTACGAGGATCAAGTAGAATTTTATATGATGGATCAAGATAAAATTTTATATGAGAGTCAAGATGAATTTTATATGAGGGATCAAGATGTTTTTTTTTATAAGGGCTTAACATAAATTTTATAGGTGGGATCAAGATAAACTTTATATGAGGGATCAAGATAAATTTTATATGAGGATTCCATGAACAAAGCTTCTTTATTAAAAGTGCACGCATGTGGAACTCTGTTCCGTCTGCCTGTTTCCCACCTGACTACAACTTGGATGTCTTCAAGTCCAACATAAACAAATTCCTGATGAGTATCTCTTGAGTAGACACTTTATCAAATCTCAACACTAACGTACTGTACACGCAATAACCCTTATCCCTGAGTGGCTTCCGGGCCTTGATAAGTGGTGACCACGTTGTAAAAAAAAAAAAAGAAATAAAAAAAAGATGAATTTATGGAAAATGGCAAAAATATATTTATATACTCTGTAAAGTACCCTCACATACGAGGGTTACAAAATAGGTTAGAAGTTGAAAGACAACTTATGAAAATAATCCAATAATCAGGGGCGAATTTTGAAATCGTCAAGATTGAGTTGATGGCTAGATGATCTTCCTATGAGGGTAAAAAATGAGAACGAGAGCGGATTTTAATGTTAGAAAAACTCAGCTTCCCTCAAAATAAAAATTGCCTTAGTTTTAAATGATTTATATTTCTGCGACTGAGTACAGAACATGTACTACATTTTCATTCTTGCAGAAAAGGCCGAGCAGAAAACGGAAATAGTGTTTATGGTTCCCTTTTTCGTATTTTTCACAATCAGTTGTGATTGAGTGATAAAACACCCCTAATTGAATAAATAAAATAGATGAAAACGATTCTTAGGCGATAGCAATTTCAAATGACTTATTCAAAACGTAATACAATAGGTGATTAAACTGTGTCATATAGATGTGATATACGTTGCTAGAACGTTTCCATGTTAAATCTCCATCCCATAATACTATGTCCTTAGCAAGGGTAGATAATCCTCATTCAATGTCTCTTGACCAGCTGAATTATTTCAAGATATAAATGACTTATTTCTCTTTAGACGTAGAAATTTATTTTGATGGAATATGTTTTACCATTTAACAACTGTGAACGTTAAATAAATCTACAAAGTTTATTATGGTTACTTATGTATTTATTGAATCAACTTTGATTGTGTATACTTTAAAAAAGTAGATTTATCTTTTTCATCACTACCTTTATAAAGGAACTTTGTGTTTGTATACATTTCTATGTGTGAGTTCGTTCCCGATGGACTCCTAAACAGCTACGCCATTTTCTTTTTGGAAATTTCACACAAATGTACTTTATATGTCTGGGCGTGTTCTCAGATAGTTCTTTAATCGAAAATCTATAAACGAACAAATCCGATTAAAGAAGGCACAGTCAGATTTTAACCAAAGTTCACACCCTTATACAGCCTAAGATCATAAATGCATTTTATAAGTTTTATAACAGATTGATCCGCCGTATAAAATGAACAGTAGGTTCTTTGATAAGACAGGGGCGCGTTCGAAATGAATGTTTCCGTTTAGAGCACAATGATACTTGATTTTACATTTTAAACTTTAATTCAAGCCATTATATAAAATAATGTATTAAAATCACAGTATGTTCTCTACAGTGCAATGTAAACTACAAAGAATAGTGGAGTAAGTCACTGCAAGAACACATATGAACCTTCCTTCCAGTGCACTGCGTTGGGTCCATGACGAGAGCAGGCAATCAATCGATGTGATTAAAAAATGTGCGAGTTCGCCGATTTCGATAACAATTAAAGTATTGGAAATGTACAATATTTGTTCATCATTTAATCCTGGGCAATGCCGGACCCCCCTGCTAGTTATTCATTAAGTTAGTGTCTAAATTGTAAATCGATAATATCACGTATTTAGTGCTTTTTGCTATGAACTATTCTCGGATACTTATTACTGTCCAAGGATATTTATCAATGGTATCAGTAAAAAAATGTTTTGTGACAGCTCTGACGGGGCTTGAACATAGCACGCTCAGTTCATAGTCCGCGTCGGTATCTATTACAAAATATTTACTTAATATTTGATGCTTAACGAATAAAAAAATACTGAATATATAAAACGTACGATAACAATATTTGATGAAACGAAATGAAAGAAACGTGATTGACATTTTCGATTTCCTGTGTTTCCGCGATTTTTCACTGGGGGAGGGGGGTTGCAGTCTCTAAAATTAACTACTGTCTAGTCAAAAATAAAATAAATTCCTTTAAAAAAGAGAGAGCGCGTATCATCAGTTATTTACAGGGTGGAACGATAAAAATGTCGCCCTAAAGAAAACAACACTACAGCTTTATCTTAAAATTTTTATTGAAAAAAATCGATTCAGGTAACTTGATTATGTAGTAGAGCTGAGAGCTATTCAATGTAGCCATCTTCAGCCTCAATCCCCGCCTCGATACAGATCCGGAACTGGGAGCATGCCTTTTCCACAAGAGCCAGCGGGAGCACAGCGAATATGCGTGGATTACTCGGCAGATTGTGGCAATCAGGTTGGCTTTGGTGTTGTGAGAGTTCGTCATGTTGGTGATGTTCTCGACGCATGACCACAGGAAGTAGTTCAGTGGGTTTAGTTCGGAGGAGGAAGGTACCGCAAGAGGAGAGTACAAAGTCGTGGCACTTCTTCTGAGGCTAAGCCTGGGTCTCTTTGAACTTATGTGTCGGCGCAGAGTCCTACTGCCACACTTAGAGTATGACAACCGCCACCTGATAGCACCATGTGATCACCACACTCTTCAGCATATCCAGGTACACTTTGAAGCCAACTTTGAAGATGGGAAGTGGCACGATGTGGCTTTCACACTTAAGACCATAATCGTGCAATTGTTATTCATGATATATAATCTATCGCAGGTTAGGCCGACATGTTTAAAATTGCGATTTTGCTGTGCAGGTTAGTAAGTGCAAAAAGAGTTCAAAAGGTTATGGTTGACGTATGTAAAACGCTGTAGCTAGTCGGTGTCACCTGAAATGACATTTGGTTCGTGTGAAAGAAAACGTGGAAAGAAAGAGAGAAAGCATAAACAAAAAAGAGAGGAAGATACCTTTTCGATCGCATGCAAGAGCAGTCTAGCTTCCGATTTTGGGCATAACGGACGTGTCGAGTTAGACGCGAAAATGCGCCGAAAATAAAACGCAAAAAAGAAGTGAGTCCACAATGCGATGGCTTTCCCTCAGTTCACTCGTAAACGAATAAACTAATTCATGCCAGAAACTCAGCATTATGTTTTCGTCGGATGTTCTTTTACGGTATCGACCAGTGACAGGAAGAATCGATCCTAAAGATGACAGAAAAGGGTATGATGACTTTATCGCATATTATATATATATATATATATATATATATATATATATATATATATATATATATATATATATGGCGATTATATTTTATAACTTACTAACTAGCTCTATCTACGTATTGAGCACTGTTGAAGTAAATACTTAAAGTTTACGCATAAATTTATACTTTCGTATATTAATTTTATGTGAGTAAATGAAGTAGTTATATATATATATATATATATATATATATATATATATATATATATATATATATATATATATATATATATATTTAAAAGAGTGTAGCCATCAACAATTGTGGGTCTTTTTAAAAGGTTTTCATCATATTTTTATTTTAAAATATTTTTATAACGCGTTTCGAGCTTAGGGTGTGCTCTCTTCAGATATTTTCGTAAAAAAGTTTTTCTTTAAAATGGGAGTTTGTAGAATTACCTCCGCTGATATTAAATATGTTTTTCAGAGTGATGCGTGTGTTCAGACATTCTGTCTCCAACTGTAAGTGTTCACAGTGTCCGGTCAAAGTTATTTTCAAAGAGTGTTTTTTAGTCCATATGGTGAAGGTTTTTATGTTTTTTAGGGTTCTTTTTAAAGACTTTCTTTCCCCATGTATAGCATACACTCACACACAATCGCACACGCATACATATACATTCATGTACATGTACACATGCACACGCACACGTACACAGGCACACACACATACACACACGTACATACATAGAAATATGTGTAGGAGCATACATATATACACATATACATACCCACCTACACACTCACACACGTACTCGCATACATCCACCGCTAACAATTATTTTTATTTTTTTATTTTATATATATATATATATATATATATATATATACTTTTTTTTCCAACCAAAACACGCATGTATATATGCGCTTAATCATTCAGACATACGTACACGCACCCACACACACACAAGTAAGATGGAGAATAGGTTGAAGATATATATACACACACATACACGCACATACACACATATATGTACACACATATATGCATGTGCACATACACTCACAAACATCCACATACTATGTAGGCACATACACATACACACACACATGCACACACACAGACATATGCAGGGGCTCACACATACGCGTATATCCATATCCACACGAACACATTTACCCACTCATACATGTGCATACATATGTATATATATATACACACATACATACGGATGTGTATACACTCATCCACCCATATATATATATGGGCACATGCACTCACAATCACACACACACATACATATTCATACATCCCACCTTATGTATATATTGGTTGAAGTTTCCTTTCCAATCCAAGCACATATGCATACATGGATTCGGTCACCAAAACATAAGTGCACGTATACATACAAACAAGATGTAGCATAGATAACAGATGATATATACATATACACACACGCATACACAATCATATGTGCACACCCACGCACACACACATATACACACGTACACACGCGCGCACATACCCATACATACGTTTAATTTCTAGTTGTTTGTTTAGTTAAGAGAAATGGTACTGTACTGAGTATGGGCGCGCGCACCCGCGAAAGTGTGTGTGTGCCTTATTGTGCTTTTTTTGTTGTTTCGTGTGTGAGGGTACACACCTACCCAAGCATGCATGCGTGTAAGTGTATTTTGTGTTTTGCCTATTTATGTGTATAATTATGGAGAGATGTTTAAGCCGGGGTTAAACTTTGCTATGAAATTTTTTTCTTGTGTTAGCAAGTAGAAGTAGTTGTCAGTTTGGAAGATGGGCATTATCTCGAATCTGCCTCCACTGTATGTGTGTATATGTTGTGATACATGTAGGTGTCTATTTTCCGCGATTTTGATGTTGGATCGGTGTAGGGCTACTCTATTACTAAGGTTTTTTGTAGCGCCTATGTAGGATTTATCGCATGCTGGACATTTTATTACATAGATCACGTTTTTTGAGGTGCAATCTAGGTTTTTTTAAATTTTGAATGTTTGCTTGGGGTTCGTAAATGTGTATGTGTTTCCCTCTAATATTATGTTGCAGACTCCACATCGTTGTTTGTTGCATTTTGTGACTCCTTTTGTTGCGTCTTGATTGAGTTTGGATGAGGTAAGAATCACAACTTATAGACAAAGGGATCCAACTTGCGACAAATATACCAGTAGAAGATTTGAGAACCCCTAAAGAACGAAACAAAGAACAAATCCTAACATACGGCTCCACACACAACACAAACAACCCAGAGCTTTTCACAGAGATAACGAAAAACCTCGTCCTACTTAACCAAAACAGCAAACTAAACAACTTCCTTAAAACGACAAAAATAATAAAAAGCAAACGCCAACCCAAAAACCTAAAACGCATTCTTTAGTTTTTAACCAACGAGGCGGTGGGATAGAACAAGAGAGTGAATAAAGAAGAACAAAACTCACACCTCACAGCATTCTACATATATACAAAGCCATCATTCATCTATGCATGGAGTATTTTGCCAGATTTGGACCGGTGCATCAACATCCGACTGTCAGATTTTGGAATTCTCACCCTGTTTCCTGCTCTTCAAAAATCTTACAACTTTTTCTCATAGTTTTTCTTCACAGTGATCGATCTTTCGCTTGGGCTTCCCAGTTATGTACATCCATTTTCAGTATTTTCAAGTTGTTTTGCAGAGAATTCTTATACATTTTCCTTGGTTTAGATTTGGGTTTTGACCATAAAAATTACTGCTAAGCGATCATGAAACAGGGGAAAAGTGTCTGATTATTTTTTAATACGTTTACAACCAAACGTCTCTCCTTTCGCCACCAACGCTCGGACTCTCATTTTGGTCCAATTGAAATGAATGTTTCTCTCCTCGAGGAAACCACGTGCTTTGATTAGCTTCTAGAATTAGCCTTCACTCCGGGTTTGAAATGGAATGCTTATGCCAAATATGTTGCTAATATGTTGCTGAAAAATTGTTTGGTCATTCTATCGCTCCAGAAAATATCCCATTCTTGACGCAATCCTCTACCTATACAAAAGTCAAATACTCTCGAAGATGGTATAGTGTTCCCACATCTGGGGAGGTGTGCCACTCAAATAACCTTTTCCTGACTTGGCGGAGTATAAAACCGACTTTAAAATCCGGTAGTAAATATCATTTTCTTTTTCCAATAACCTCTTTTTCAGAGAAGAGACGTTTCTAGTTTTTCTCTATTTATTTATTTTACATAGGAGTCACCACTTATCAAGGCCCAGAGGCCATTCGAGGATAAGGGTTAAAACTTGTACAGTAGCCATGGGACAATATTATACTAATCGTTAGTAGTGGAAGATTGGTAAATTGGATTACTTAAGAGGAACATCTCATGAATAACTTGTTTACGTTGGACTTGAAGATAACCATACTGTAGTCAGCTGGAAAGCAGGCAAACGGAAGAGAGTTCCACTGGAGTGCAGTTCTAAGAAAGAAGCTTTGTTCATGGAATCTACATTTAGATTTAGGCACAGATAAAAGTGGGGGAAATTAATGGTAGTGGTTTTAACTAGATGAGTGTTTCTTGTGAATGTTTGGCGAGGGGGAAACCATAGAATGGAGCTCAGACAAGCACTTGCCATGAAAATAACGATAAAGCAGAGACAGGCTCGCAACGTCATCCTTGGACGTACTTGACTTTTATATAGATAGAGAATTGTATCAGAAGTGAGATATCTACTGGGTCGATAGAAGGATCCCATCATTTTCCCAGCCACCTTGGCAACGGATTTGATGTACATGCTCCATTTCAGCTCAAGAGTAAAGGTCAAGCCCATAAGCTTGTCAAAAAATGGAGCCTCCCCAATACAAGAACCGTTAATTTCAGTTGATGACAGAGGGGATCAGAGCGTTGATGATATAAAGATAGAAGCTTTGTTTTAGATGCATTCAAACTAACCAGCCATCTCTTTCGCCCTTGTACCATGTTATTTCTCAGCTTAGGTCCAATCTATGATCCGCCTTTCAAAAAATTTACAGCAAAAACTCGTCCAACTACAACCACAATAAACAATTTCCTTTTTTCACTTTGCATACCTAAAACTAAAACAGAACTTCCATGAGCAAAGTTTCTTTCCAAGATGTATTACCCTCTGAAACACAATACCACGAATCTGCTTCCCAGCTGAATACGACATAGTCGTTTTCAACTCTAATGTTAACAAATTCCTGTTGATCCGTCCTATTAAATAATCAAATTTTGTCTAGTTTCGACCAACGTCAAGATTTTTTAAGATGATGCCTTACCGTTGACGTGACAATCTGACTAGCCCTTATCCCCGAGTAGTATTCCTGCCTTGATATGCGGTGACTAGTTAGAGCATAAAATTAGTAAACCATAAGTCTGGAATCCTTATACCAACAAAAAAGCGCCTGTATGATTTAACATTTAACATTTGCTCAATTGTATTCTAATGCTAATAAACCAAATCCAATGTAATTCTGAATTATTTGAAAACTAAAGTGGATGATTAAACCTATATTATATCCGACCCCTCAATCTTTTTGAATACTTCTAAAAACATAAAATTTTGAAAATAGTAATAAATTTATACATGCTAAAATTTCACAGAAATCGGAAGTGTCTGAAATTTATGAAGGGGCCCCCTCCTGTGCTTCTTGATTAGAAATACTAAATTAAACTAAACATAACCCACATCAATTGCCTTACGATTAGAACGTGTTTTCCAAAATTAAAAATGATCAATTAATATATTTATGTAAATTCTGACCATATAAATACATAAAAATAAAAATACATGAACATATAAATGCACAAATGAATAAATATATAAATATACAAGCATATAAATAAACAAACATATCAATACATACACATATAAATACATAGTACTATATATGTAAAATATATAAATACATAAACATATTAATACATAAATATAAAAATACATAAACATATAAATACATTAATATATAAATACATAAATATATAAAACATAAACATATAACTACATAAACATATAAACACATAAATATAAAAATACAGAAACATAAATACATAAACATAAAATACATAAACATAAAAATACATAAACATAAAAATACATAAACATATCAATACAGAAACATAAAAATACATAAAAATATAAATAGATAAACATATAAACACATTAATATAAAAATACAGAAACATAAATACATAAACATAAAATACATACACATAAAAATACATAAACATAAAAATACATAATAATAAAAATACATAAACATATCATTACATAAACATAAAAATACATAAAAATATAAATACATAAAAATATAAATACATAAAAATATAAATACATAAATATATAAATACATAAATATATAAATACATAAACATATAAATACATAAACATAAAAATACATAAACATAAAATACATACACATAAAAATACATAAACATAAAAATACATAAACATAAAAATACATAAACATATCATTACATAAATATAAAAATACATAAACATATAAATACATAAAAATATAAATAAATAAACATATCAATGCATAAACATAAAAATACATAAACATATCAATACATAAACATATCAATACATAAACATATAAATACATAAACATAAAAAAACATAAACATATCAATACATAAACATATAAATACATAAACATAAAAATACATAAACATAAAAATACATAAACATATAAATACATAAACATAAAAATACATAAACATAAAAATACATAAACATATAAATACATAAAAATATAAACACATAAAAATATAAATACATAAATATATAAATAAATAAAAATATAAATACATAAACATAAAAATACATAAACATAAAAATACATAAAAATATAAATACATAAAAATATAAATACATAAACATATAAATACATAAACATATAAATACATAAACATATAAATACATAAACATAAAAATACATAAATATATAAATACATAAACATAAAAATACATAAACATATCAATACATAAACATATAAATACATAAACATATAAATACATAAACATAAAAATACATAAACATATCAATACATAAATATATAAATACATAAACATATAAATACATAAAAATATAAATACATAAGAAAAATATAAATATATAAAAATATAAATACATAAAAATATGAATACATAAACATATAAATACATAAAAATTTAAATACATAAATATATAAATACATAAACATATAAATACATAAATATATTAATACATGAACATATTAAGACATAAACATATGAATACATAAACATAAAAATACTTAAACATATAAATACATAAAAATATAAATACATAAACATATAAATACATAAACATATAAATACATAAATATAAAAATACGTAAACATATAAATACATAAAAATATAAATGCATAAATATATAAATACATAAACATATAAATACATAAACATATAAATACATAAACATATAAATACATAAAAATATAAATACATAAATATAAAAATATATAAACATATAAATACATAAAAATATAAATACATAAACATATAAATACATAAAAATATAAATACATAAACATATAAATACATAAAAATATAAATACATAAATATAAAAATATATAAACATATAAATACATAAAAATATAAATACATAAACATATAAATACATAAACATATAAATACATAAACATATAAATACATAAAAATATAAATACATAAACATATAAATACATAAACATATAAATACATAAACATATAAATACATAAACATATAAATACATAAAAATATAAATACATAAACATATAAATACATAAAAATATAAATACATAAACATATAAATACATAAACATATAAATACATAAACATATAAATACATAAACATATAAATACATAAACATATAAATACATAAACATATAAATACATAAACATATAAATACATAAATATATAAATACATAAACATATAAATACATTAAAATATAAATACATAAAAATATAAATACATAAAAATATAAATACATAAACATATAAATACATAAACATATAAATACATAAATATATAAATGCATAAAAATATAAATACATAAACATATCAATACATGAATATTATAATACATAAACATAGATATACATTAATATAAAAATACATAAACTTACAAATACATAAACATAAAAACATGCACTTAAAAGTACGTAAATATTTCAATACATGGACAAATAAATACATAAACTCATAAAGTACATTTATATATAAATGCATAAATATATAAATACAGAAACATAAATGCATAAACATATTAATACATAAATATAAAAATACATAAACATATTAATACATAAACATATAAATACATTAATATAAAAATACATAAACATATAAATATATAAACATATAAATGCATAAATATAAATATATATAAACATTATAAATGCATAAACATATAAATACATAAATATATTAATACATTAATATAAAAATACATAACATCTTTTCCATTTCTAACTTAAAAAGAATATAAAAATCAGTGTTATCTATTTTACAAATACCTGTATATAATGCTGATTTTTTTCTCCTTTCTGGTGAGAAGCAGTTAGCTTTGAAATGCCATGAGCTAAAATAGATTTGTCCCCCCCCGCTTATTTCCTTTTTACTTATTTTTACCGTCCTCAACCTCATTGACATGATAATGTAATAAATTACTTATGTAACTTTTAATGCTTTCTCCTTATCTTTTCTTATAACTCGCTCCTTTTTATTCTTATATGCTGTGTCGACTTTTAATTACTTTTTACCATATAATCCTATTTCTTCACTCTCATTTCATATCTAAAAGTCAACAAACCATTTTTTCTATATTTGCATTTTGTATAATGCTTGCCCTTCTCCTCTTCTAATGAGAAGCACTTAGCTTTGAAACGCCATGGCCTAAAGAGGTTTCTTTCTTGAATTTTTCTTATTGTTCTGATGATATAATAAAGTTATATATAACTTTTTATTCCTCATCTTTCATTTTAATTTTATTGTTTGCTCCTCTTAATAGTGTTGAGCTTTTCTTATTTTGATGACTCTTGCTTTTTTAAAAATTTAGTCTTTGATAACATAATTGTATTATATATATATATGTGTGTGTGTGTGTGTGTCTGTGTATGTATGTATGTGTGTGTGTCTGTGTGTGGTCTTTTTTTGGTATATATACACTGTTAATCCAAAATTTAAGACCACTTAAAAATCTTTAAGAAGAACATTTTTTAAGGATATATTTAAAACTCTTCCGACTTAAGGTTACCAACACTACAATCTAAAAGGTTATGGAAACAAAAAGCTACATTCCAAATATTTATTTTTAAAATTTGCATTTATAGTAAATTAGGCTTTTTACACATGATCAAAATTATAAGACCAGCCCCAAAATTTCTATTAAATTGTACAAAAACTGTATGAAAAGTGTATGAAAACATTCAACAATCAAACTTAATAATGGGTCCTACCTCCACTGCTTTTGATGACTTTAAAAATTATTTGGGGCACGCATGAAATAAGGGTTTCCATTAAGGTGCGGGGATTCCTGCTCCAATTTCTGAAGATGCCTTCACAAAGTTTATTTTTTGCTGAATATTGTTTGCCATTTCGATAAACCTCTCTCGTCATCCATCCCCAAACATTTGTTCAAGTCCGGTGAGCATGCAGGATGTCCCAAGAGATGGACTCCATTTTCTTGTAGAAAGCTCAAGGTCCGTCTTGCAGTGTGGCTTGGAGCATTATCCTATTGGAATAACAATCCATCCCCACACAAACGATGACCCTCCATCATCTAAGATGCTTTTTGTAGCATGCTAACATAACCAGCATGACCCTGACGACTCTGCACCACCTGGAGCTCCATCCTCCCTCTGTAAGAAAAGGCACCCCATACTATAACGCACCCTCCATCACTTTGACGTGTGAAAAACTTTCAAGGGGCATGTTTTTGTCATGCCAATATCACTAAAAGCCATCAGGACCATCTAAATTGAATTTATTCTCATCAGAAAACAGAAATTTCTTCCACTTCTCAACGTCCCAGGTGTGGTATTCACGACCAAATCTTAGGTGGTCCAGTTTGTGACGTGGAAGCATTCGAGGAATTTGTTTACGCTTTTTATTTACCATGCCTTTTTATTGTAAGTATCGTCTGATTGTTATTGGACTGTAATCAGCATTTGTAACCGCCTTAAATTGACAAGAAGAAAGTCCTCTGTCATTCATAAAAACCCGTCTGATTCTCCTACTCAATGCAGGAGAACATTTTTTCTGGGGGGGGGGCTACCAAAGGATTTTGCTTTTCCATAATTCTCAGTGTTCTTTAGAAAGTTGCAAATAACAGTTTTACTGCGATGTACCTTAGTTGCTATCGCTCGCTGTGACAAATCTAGCTTATGAAATCCTAGAATTCGAGAGCTCTCAACTTCGGTTAGTTTTCTTGCTTTAGGCATGGTAACGCCTTTACACAGTGATTGCTAATCCCTAACTGAACTAAAAACATTAGAATTACCATAAATCTTACAATTTATACCCTTGGTCTTATAATTTTGATCATGTGTAAAAAGCCTAATTTAATAAAAATAAAAATTTTTAAATAAATTTTTTGGAATGTACATTTTTGTTTCCATAACATTTTAGATTGCAGTATTAGTAACCTTAAGTCGGAAAATTTTAAAATCTATCCTTAAAAAAAGGTTTCTTTTCAACGATTTTAAAGTGGTCCTAAGTTTTTGATCAGCACTATATATATATATATATATATATATATATATATATATATATATATATATATATAGTAGAGATTTAGAAGGCTATCACAATGCGAGGAATGAAATATAGTCATTGTTGGTGAAAGGAGACGAAAGCAAGTGGCAATTTACAAATCAATAAGTACATACATATATGTCTATATATACATATATTCATTCAGTTGTATTAGGTACAAATGTCTTACTTGTTATGTCTGCGACAATATCCATTATTAATTTCGGAAAAAAATTCCCTTTTCTAATGGTAGACGTGACAGATCAATTCAAAGCATGCTAGATTATAGAGCGGAAGTTGGATAGCTGTGTGGGCCTCGGAGCAAATGTTAGGAGGGGATTTATGCATGGTCTGATTAGGTAATTAACTCGAGATATGTCGATGATGTCCCGATCCTCACATCATCACGTGCCGATGCTGAGAACATCTATGCCATATTCTCCAACACCGATCCACACATAGAATTCACCATCAAACACCCCAGCGATGACGAATCCCTATCACTCCTAGATTTCAACCTAAAAATATCAGATGAAGGGACAGTCATTACTAAATTCTACCGAAAAGCAGCCAGCCGAAGTATATTTGTACACTATAAGTCGGCCCTCCCTACTAAGGCCATTATCGGATATGCTAGGAATGAGATCATCCGCATCCAAAGCAAGTGCAGCAAGCCATAAGACGAAGCAGAATGCACAAAACAGTTCCACCAGGTCCTAGAGACTAACGGATACCTCAGCACTGTCATCAAACACCTCTGCAACACGAGAAAACGTGTAAGAAGCTTCTCTACCAATACCTGCTTCCTTAAAATGCCCCATCTCAGCGGCAAGATCACAACGGCTATCCGCAGGGCTATCAGAAGAGAGGGTATCAATATGCAACTAGCCCATTCTGGACCATCCCTTAGACAGAAGCTCTCTAAACGCAAGGTCAACGAGGCACCACCACCATGCACACTGGCAAATTGCACCGTATATCCCGCAACCATCTTCCATTGCACGTAGTATACAGACTAGAATGCTCTGCATGCGGAAAATTCTACATGGGCAGCACCACGAGACCCCTACAAATAAGAATCAAGGAACACACACAAACACAAGCATCATCATTCCACACACACTATTATATCTATTAAAGTCGATATTTTAACTACAGAACGCAATATTGGGAATCTTCGCATGAAAGAATCATTACTAATATCCAAATTACGGCCAGAACTCAATAACAGACTGGAGCTCGGATCTTCATTCATTATATAACTTTACATACGGTTCCCACTAAAGACTTATCATTACAAGCCTAACCCATTAGAACGGGTACACCACGGCACACCGCTCATTCACCAAATCACAGTCCAGACAGGACCTTACTACAAGCCCCCTCCCATATAAATTATATATATAAAAAATAAAATAAAATAAATTTAATAAATAAGTAAAAACAGCAATATATATAAAAACAAAAAATAATAAATAAATAGTTAACTGAGGAAACATAAACCAATTTAAAAAAAAAACATTTGATTTAAGCTAACCCACCTATTCAAACCGAAATAACACTAACAACAAACACAAATAAATTAATAAACAATAACAATAAAGAATTAAACGGAAAAAAATGTCCCATCTATTACCACTTAAAGTTTTATGAAAATAAATAAATTAACAACTCCCAAGGAATCTCGACCCAGTGCCCCCGTCCCACCTATCTTCCTATTCCTGACAACCGCAACACCAACCTAAACACCCAGCAGTGGACTGGGAGTGAACCATCCCGCACCCCCTCCACTCCTCTCTCACATCCCACTCCTACTTTTATCCTTCAAAAGCTAACCGGACACAACCTACTAGCGACTTGCGTGACCTAGATACACAAAGTCATCCCACCTAATACATGTCAGGAGGAAAATAATAATAATAATAATAATAATAATAATAATAATAATAATAATAATAATAATAATAATAATAATAAAGTCGAAAAAATAGACAGAGAACATACAAAAATTTAAAAAAAAAACTCACGCTAAAGCAACAAGTTATAAACTAAAAATAAATAAATAAATAAAGATAAATAAAAATGTAAACATGTTAATTACCTAATCAGACCATACATAAATCCCCTCCTCACATTTGCTCCGAGGCCCCACACAGCTATCCAACTTCCGCTCCATCATCTAGCATGCTTTGAATCGATCTGTCACATCTACCATTTGAAAAGGGATTTTTTTTCCGAAATTAATAATGGATATTGTCGCAGACATAACAAGTAAGACATTTGTGTCCAATACAACTGAATGAATATATGTATATATAGACATATATGTATATACTTGTTGATTTGTAAATTGCCACTTGCTTTCGTCTCCTTTCACTAACAACGACGATATTTCATTCCTCGCATTGTGATAGCCTTCTAAATCTCTACTACATACCTATCCCACACAATGCTTCAAGCAAACTACATATCAATCATATATATATATATATATATATATATATATATATATATATATATATATATATATATATATATATATATACTTTAAAAGTAGCGATCAAAATGTTTGTATAACAGACATTTGAAAATATCGTTTACTGGCGCCGATAATATAATAACAATAATAATAATAACAACAACAACAACAACAACTGCAATAATAATAATAATAATAATAATAATAATAATAATAATAATGTAGATAATGTTCTTTTTCAAAAAGCTTGCATTCATTATCGTCAGACTAACGGTTTTACATATTTGCCTACTGTGCGTGACGCCATTTTGAGCTAACCGGCCTTGTCTCTCAGTGGTCGTGGTAGAACTGCTGGCTATCAACTAAATGGTTGCAAGTTGGATCTCGGACTCGAAATGGGTACTAGTCTAACCGTACTAAAGAGCTGAGAAACAGTCCGCCTGTGCATGACTATATATATATATATATATATATATATATATATATATATATATATATATATATATATATATATATATATATATATATATACACGTATGTGGGTGTTACGTTCTTTAAATATTGTGTTCTTCTTTCATTCCACTTTTCTGCTTTCATCTGCTTGTACTGATTTCTAATGTTTTAATAGTGCTTGTTAAGAAAGAGTCGACAGATCGATTGTTTAAAATATATTGTTTTAAGAAAAAACGACAGTACTTCCTCAATAGTCATGTCGAAAATTGTAATATATCCAAAAATTACGAAAATTCATCGAGTAGAAAAGTATTTATTGTTAAAAGTAATTTTTACGGAAAATTGCATTTTCTCTAGATGTGAACATTTTTAGGCTTACGAATACAGGGACACACTTATCTCCCTTTTCGACACTTTAATGACGGACTTTTCTAAGATCAGATGTTATACTCGATGGATTTTCGTCATTTGGTGATATTACTATTTTCGGCATGACAATTAAGTAAGTAGGTTTTCTTTTTCTTAAAACGACATATTTAAAAATAATTTTTTTCGACTCTATTATAACAAGCACCGTTTTAATAACAAATTAATTATTATGAGGATCTTAGTATTTTCTCTAAGATATAACACCGCAACAAACTAGGGATTTTCTTGCTATTATTACTAACCAACTTTTATAACTATTAGTAATACTCTGTTTAGTAAAGTTCCGTTAAGAGTTTACGGCATCTATTAACCGGTCTATGGACGGTGACGGTTGTCTAATGGTTAACAACACGAACTGACGATATGAGTGTCCCAAGTTTGAATCCAGCTGGCAACCTTCACGTTGTGCCTCCGTAAGTACACGATGCCTTTTGTAGAAAGGATTCTGTAGGAAGATATCGGGCAAACCAATGTTAATAAAAGAATCTTCGGATTCATAAGAGATGATGATGATGATGATGATAATGATGATGACGACGACGACGACGACGACGACGACGACGACGACGACGATGGTGGTGATCCGGTGTATACATACTTCAACAATTGCGTCTCATTCCAGTCATCGCCCGTTTATGAGACGGATATCTCCACTGGGATATAATTCTTTTGTCTAATCACCAAGATGTCAGATTAGAATGAATTTACATGAATTGTTCAGCATTTATTCAATAAATTGCATATTTTATAAAGGAATACAAGTTTTCAAACTGAACGGCAATGGTAAACAATAATGCAGAGTTACTTACCAAAGTGATCGAAAGAAACGGATAGTGCTCGACATTTCAGGAGATTTGTCCTGTCACTCGGATTCCAGGGAAAACCAGCTGATTTTGTCAGCGAGCTATCACTGGTAATAACTCGTGCGACAATCTATACTCCTATGAATTCGTTTTTCTTTTGTGCATATTGATATTCACATTAAAAACACTCTTTTCTATTCATTGTATTTATTTGCTTCCCCACTAAAGCAAAATGTGACACAAGGTCGTTTTTAATGTGGGGTTAAACCAGCTCCCCTAAAACAAGGGTAAAAAGGGGGAACTCTGGCAGTATACATAAAATAGTAATTGTCTCAGTATGAGACCAAGGACAAATTAACTTATGTGCAGCATCTGCAGCCGAAGGCCAAGAACAACAGAAAAAAAAAGGCAAGCCTCTTTTCTATTTATTTAATGTATTTATTTGCTTCCCCGCCAAAGCAAATTAGGCACAAGGGCGTTTTTAATGTGGGGTAAAAACCAACTCCCCTAAAAGTAGGAAAAAAAAGGCACTGGTTACCAAAAATAATAATTTTCCCAGTATAGAGGGTTTCCCCTCCATTGACTGGTACAAATTATTTTAAGTGCAGCATCTGCAGAACAGATACTACATTTTGATCCCGGCCCGAAGGCCGAGAACAACAGAAAAAAAGGCAAGGTATTCATTTGCTCCCCCACCGAGCAAATTAGGCACAAGGCCGATTTTTAATGTGAGGAGTGAAAGGGGAAATGGGGACCAACTCCCCGGGGAGTAGGGGAGCTGGATAGTGACAATTGGTATGAAGAGTTGCCCCTACATTGACCAAGGTCTTATATGTGGGGTTTCCCCCACATATGGTCTTTGCTTGCAGTATCTGCCGGAACAGATACTACACTTTGAGGTATTTATTTGCTCCCCCACTGAGCAAATTAGGCACAAGGCCGATTTTTAATGTGAGGAGTGAAGGGGAAATGGGGACCAACTCCCCGGGGAGTAGGGGAGCTGGATAGTGACAATTGGTATGAAGGGTTGCCCCTTCATTGACCAAGGTCTTATATGTGGGATTGCTCCCACATCTGGTCTTTGCTTGCAGTATCTGCCGGAACAGATGGTATTTATTTGCTCCCCCACCGAGCAAATTAGGCACAAGGCCGATTTTTAATGTGAGGAGTGAAGGGAGGGGGAAGGGAAAAAGGGGACCAGCTCCCGAGAGGTGGGAAATGGGAGCTGGTTAAAGGTCAGGCATGTGGGGTTGCCTCCACAACTGGTCTTTGCTACTCATAGCTAGTCATAGCTAGTCATAGCTTGCAGTATCTGCCGGAACAGATGGTATTTATTTGCTCCCCCACCGAGCAAATTAGGCACAAGGCCAATTTTTAATGTGAGGAGTGAAGGGAGGGGGGAGGGAAAAAGGGGACCAGCTCCCGAGAGGTGGGAAATGGGAGCTGGTTAAAGGTCAGGCATGTGGGGTTGCCCCCACATCTGGTCTTTGCTAGTCATAGCTAGTCATAGCTTGCAGTATCTGCCGGAACAGATACTACACTTTGATCCCGGCCCGAAGGCCAAGAATAACAATTTTGTTATGTATGGGTTGTGGAATTGCATTTACTAGCAAAAGATCTAGCTAATTTGCATATTCTTTGAAACGTTCATTTTAATTAATTAATCCCTATTAGTTGCTTCGATTTTCTAATGGGATAATCATTTTTAGTTAACTATTACCTGTAATTATATTCATGCAGATATTCTACATGATTTATACTTGCATAATATTTGCGTAAAAAGTTTATAGTAAACATAAAATTGTTTCCATATATATTTATGTATCTGTCTGTGTGTCTGTGTACATTTTCCTACTCAATAACTCTGTCAATTTAAAGTTTACAGACTTGAAATTTGATATACAGGCTACTGAGATTTTGGAAAATCTTTGTAATCCGTTTTCGGCTAGAAATTTGGCTGTTAAGAGGTAAAAGTTCAACGATTTGAATTTTGAGAACTCTACCAAACTCCTCCGCCAATTTTGGGTATAAACAATTGAAATTTTAGATATAGGTTCCTTGGACATGGATCTAACTTAATTTTAACCCAAAACAATAAATGTTAAGGGGTCATAATAGGGGTCAAAGTTAAAAAAATTGACCGCTTTTTTTTCTTGCTCAACATACACCTCTAAACACCCGGGCAACGCCGGGCTGAAATGCTAGTTAGTAATAAATATACTACTATATAGTAGTAGTAGTAGTAGTAGTAGTAGTAGTAGTAGTAGTAGTAGTGTGCGCAACAGCAAAAGTAATAAGCAAAAACAACAATTACGGTTTTAGCCATTTTAAAGCTAAGATTTAGGAATCTGGCAAAATTTTTTGGCTTGCTCATGCTAAAAGATCCAAACATAAATTTGGCATTTTTTTTTTTTGTCATGAAATAATAGATGAATTATTTTTTTTGCATCATAATTTTCCCTCCCCCCAAATCGGAAAGCCCCCCCCCCCCAAAAAAAAAACAGTCATACACCCACACATATACACCTACATTGAAGAGCACAAACACGTTGGGTTGCACACACACTACACTGCCTTCTTCAACCTGCACGTAGAATCGCTACCGCCGGCTTTGTTTTCGCTCCCAACCAAAAAACAGATATCAACTATGAAGTAGAGAGGCGCAAGACAGTAAAGGAAGAAGACAAAACGAAAAGATAAAGTTAGAAAGAATAGCATTAAAAAATAAAGTAAAAAAAAAAACTATGTGTTAAAAAACACAAGGATTGTTAGCTGAAGTAGTAAGTCTGCTCTGCGGTGTGATTAGAAGTTTAGGAGAGGAAGCGCACTTGTTAGGGAGGAGCTGAATGTGGTGGGCGGAGCTTGTGGGTAGAAATAGGAAGTGGGAGACAATCTTAGCCAATTAAGTGAAGCTGAAATGAAAAACAGTGTGGAAAGAAAGACAGAAAGAGAAAAAGAGAGAAGATGAGAGAGAGAAAGAAAGAGAGGGGGGGGGGAAACTTTATCAAACCTGCAAAAGCAAATAAGATTATTGATATACTAGTCGTATCTGCCCGGTGTTGTTCAGGAGTCTTTTTCCTTCCATTTTTGCATGCGGTTTTTATTTTTTTCATTTTTAAATCGAATAAATACTTTCGCTTTTTGTTTAACTTTTAAAAGTATAAGTAATAAGTTAAGAGTCAGATGAGTTGAATAAACAGATAGATAGATAGAGAGAGAGAGAGAGAGAGAGAGAGAGAGAGAGAGAGAGAGAGAGAGAGAGAGAAAGAGAGAAATGTGTGCTGATTAGGTGATGTATGCAGAGAGAGAGACAGGGAAACTGGCTACGTAGTGTCACCTTCCTTTGCGCGCGATGGGAGGAGAATCTTAAAGAGTAATGAAGTTCGAAATAAGATATTTACAAATTGGTTTTAGTGAACGCTATTTCAATAAATATTCGATTTATGTTAGATTAGCAGGACTACCCGGCGTTGCCCAGACCGTATAAAACAACAAAAAAAAAACTAAAAATAAATTAGCGTTTGAACATGGCTGCTATTCTTTGGATATTGAGCAATTTTTGATCTATCACATTCTATCCCGAACAAAGCATGTACCAGATGGGTGTCTAATTTGGGAACACCAAGTGCTGTATGTAGGATGACGTCGGCACCTCCCTGCAAGAGTTGCAAAAACGTCGTCATCTCCCATAACGGGGATATAGATGCAACTGGGGACCGCTTGTGGATTTCATACTTCCATGAAGCTTCCTCCTTTGGGGGAAGCCGGTTAAACCCACATAGGGTTAGTGCCGTTTCCATTTTCCAAAGCCGAGTAGATCTTGTATAGAAAGTATAAGCCCCGGGCAACACTGATTATATTATCTATATATCTATAAAAGTGGGAATGTGTGTGAGAGAGAGAGGGAGTGGGGAGGACACTTCTCAACCTATATACTCAATGAATTTTTGATATACAGATTTGAAATTTTGTATAAAACTTTTTAATCGGACAGCTAAAGGTTCAAAGTTGAAAAATTAGTACGTGGGGGAGGGGGATTTTTATCTGTTTGTCAACTGTTTTACGAATGCACATGCACGATCATGAAACGTGACAGCTTCTCTAGGTTAAGAATAAGTGGGTTGAGAAACAGTTTGTATAGGCGTGTCAAGACGGTCTAATGGTTATCGTACTTCACTCACAGTCTTTAGGTTCCGATTTCGATCTCAGCTTGAGTATTTGTTTTTGTTTTTTACTTACAAGAGGTGAATAGTTTATAAAACAAAACATAATACTCGGATGCAGTGCACATGTCTCAGTTTCTGTATTAATTAAAATATAATATTTATGCGTATTTTAAGACCAGGCAACGCCGGGCGACCTGCTGGTGTTGTATAAAATAGACAAATGATATTAACTCAATTTGTAATTATTGAAGTTACGCTGAAGCGAAAAATACGCATACGTACGAAAAGTTGTCTTCACATAAAATAAAATAAAAATAAACTTAATTATCCTCGTCCAAACACATACATTCATACACATTCACGCGCGTGCGCGTGTGCGCGTACGCATGCACTTACGCAACACATAAACTGAAAGATTGTATCGGCTTTTATATTTTCTAAAAAAAGGACTAATTCGTAGCGACCATCCAGCGATTTGCGCGTCGTTTTCCACTTAACGTTGCACGTACAGTCAACACATGTTTAACAGTTCTGTATACGCGGATCACAGCAAGACTCGTTTCATATCTTGAGTCGGGCCCGTTACTATTTACTTTCGAACCAATCGGAGCAGAGAGAGTCCAATCCTTTTGAAAGAGAAGTTCGCGAACACAAGTAACATCCTTAGCTTTATTTTTTTATCCACTTAAATTTGTTTAAAGGAGCCGTTTTTAAAGGCAATAACGTATTTAAATAAAACGTTAATGCGCATGTTCGTAACATTTAATGCTGCTAAGACTAAGCTTCTTTCCTTTTAACAACTTTTCTCAACCAATGTTTACTTGAGAGCCCATCTTTCAAAATCTTCGGCTATAACATTCACAGGCAATATGAATTGGAACACATACAATGAGAACATTGCCAAAGCTTCTGCAAAGACGGTGGGCTCACTCTACCATGCTAGAAAATTACTCACACCAGAGAGTGTCCTATATCTTTACAATTCCACAATTCGCTTTGCATGGACTATTGCTGTCACTTCTGTGCATTTAATACTTCTCTCTCCTTTTGCGACATGATCAAAAAAAAAAAAAGAGTCTCCAATCTAATAGCTACTACACTATCAACCAAGCTCCAGTCTCTGTCTCATCGCCGCAATGTTGCATTCTTGTGTTTGTTTTACAAGTACTTTAATAGAATGTGTTCTCAGATTAACTCATAGCACATCGACCTACATACTTCCGACTAGCTCAACAAGTACCCAAATCCCACCTCTTCACTGCTGAGAACCCAAGATACTGAAAAACCGTCTACTCTCATAGTTTCTTTCCTCAGACTGACTGCTGGACTTTGTAATTCTCTCCCTGTTTCCTGCTTCCCTGGCAGTACTAACCTGCAGAAGTTTAAATGTAATATGATCACATATCTCGCTGCTCACTCCTCCCCTGTAGTCTACTATTAGATACGATCGTAAATAGAAGCCCTTGATGTTCCAAATGGCAATATGCTTTGTTTGGGATGAAAATGAGTAAAAATCGTGCCTTAATCTGGTCCAAACTATAAAACTATAAAACTCTTTTCAAAATCGCTACGATAATAAATTTGAAAACTAACATTTTTATGAAATATATAATTTATTGAATAATATATACACAGGCGGCGAAAGGGTACATCTTTAACGACTTTAATTTAAAAAAATAAACTTATATCCAAGAACATTACCTTCGCGATCAATTGGTTTATTCTCGGTAAATCTAAATCATGTACCCCAGGGTTCAAATCTTGTCACCTATGTATTTCTGAGGCTGTAAATGTAACTACTTAAAAAGCGAACTAATTTTCCAATGCGAACATGAGGCAAAATATAAATACAGTAGCTTTAAAATTACTTAGCCTTAATTAAATCCCGTAATCTACTTATTCACCTCTTTGAGATAAGGCTTACATAGTACTTAAATAAATAAGCGCACCTTTTGAGATATCAAACCTTTTTTTCTTTACAATCTTCTTGTTTTCTTCTAACAAAGTAGTCATTTTTTACCCAATAAGTAACATACGCCCACTGTTCTTTAGTTCTTTGAAACCTTCTTTGGGCTATGCATGTTTGATTATAGCCTTGGGGTTGTTCCCTGGACTCTCAAACGTTGTAATAGTTGGATTTGATTCGTATGTTTCTAATGTGTGTTTTTTTTTTCCGTTGGCTTTATCTCACTTGATCTTGACTTATATTTTTTACCCTCATTATTATCTTTTATTTCACATTTATATATCTATGTGTTTGTGTAGGTGTATGTGCATAGCATTCAAGTATTATTGTGTTTGAATGAGATGCTTAAGTGTTAGTTTTAGAACTGCTTTTAAACTTCATTGCTCACTCATTTTGCAACCAAATTTAAAACAATAGGTCACCTTCTCAGCTATATTTTGAAATAAAAATTTCCAATTTTCATATTAAAACAAAAGTTATAATAAAATTACTGGTGTTCAAAAGTCCTCAGAATTTGTAAGGAACGTGAGAGGCGGTTTCTTCTGATTGATTGTTGGTTACCATAGCAACTTTTCAACATTGACATTTTAGAGACTATTCTTTCTGATAGCAACTTTTTTCGTCGTTGACGCCTTCATAAATCATAGCGTGAATGTCGTTCGCATGCCATCTTATTTGAATCATATATAGAGAGTTAACAAAAGTGATGCTCTTTGCCGTGCTAGGGCCGATAATATTTCGCTTACGACATCGCCCGTTAATTCTGTTTCTCTCTTTTTTTGTCCCTTCTTTCCGTTTATTTAATTAATTACGTCTTTTATTCGATTTTTTTTTATTTAGCCAATTTAAGAAGTTGGTAGTAAAACACAAAAAGAAAATATTTTTTCAAAGCAAAGCCTGGAAAAATCATGGATTACACAGAAAAATTCGAGCATGAAAAGTAATATGATTATTAAAAAAATAAAAATAAAAGGGCTAGTTGTTAAAACTGGAAAATAAAAAGACAAGATATTCTAGTAAAAAATATACTAGATTTATAACTTAAAATACTACAGCATTAAGAATTTATATATAATGTTAAATTGGATTTTTAAAATAATTCTTATTGCTGAAATATTTTAAGTTATAAATTTATTATATTTTTACTTGTCTTTTTCCTAATTTTAACAACTAGTCCTTTTACTTTTCTAAGTTTAATCTTAACCATATTATTTTTCATGCTCGCATTTTTCTATGTAATATATATATACATTTGTCTGTTATATATGTATGCGTGTATGCATATATGTGTATATGTGTGTATGTATTTGTGTGTGCGTGTGTGTGTGCGCGCGCGCGTGCGTGCGCGTGCGTGCGTGTGTGTAGGTATATATAAACGTATCTATGTTGTCACACATGCCTCCGCACGTTTGGGGATACAGCGGGGCGCGTGTAACAAGGGTAAAAAGAAAGAGACAAGATGATTGAACACAACATAATGCGAGAAAGAACGAGAAAAAAAAATCGCTTCCAGATAATATAAAAATAAGTTTATTAAAGATAAAAACGGATTCAACGAAAAAATATATTCAAAATTATGGGGTTTAGGATATTCCTAAATATATAAACTGAGCGAACATCCTGGAAAGAGATTAACCGCGTAACTAGAAATGAAGCTACCACGAGGAAAAAATAAAAATTCAGTCTGATGGAGAAACAAAAGTTACACTCATAGTTCCTCTTTTGCTTTGTTTTCTTTTTTTATTTGTTTTTTTGTTTTTTTTCTCTTTTCACAACGTGCTAGCGACGTATTTTGTCCGAGAAAAATTCTCTGTGTGGAAAGAAAGTTCAAACAATAAATTCACAGTTATTCCATTTATTTATTTTCTTATCATCCGCTTTTCGTACCATATCTTTTTTTTTTATTATTCAATTTTCACACCAAACAAGGCACAGTGCCACTTTGAAGCAGGGGCTACTATAAGGGACTTAATTAGCGGGGTCATTATGAAGGGATATGAGTAGAAAGATGTTCGTTAACATTACACTTGGACTTTTGCATATCATTGCAGTTGGGAAAGCAGAATCCCGGAAGGGAGTTCCAAAGACCCGCAGTTCTGGGGAAGAAACTATTGGAGTAAAATGCTTTCTTGCACCTAGGGATCTCTACTGTAAAGGGATATCTGTCGTTCGCTTTCTGTTTTCCAAAATAATTTTTCGTTTTTCCGCTTTTTCTTTTCTTTTATTTGAGTCGTCTCCTCTTGCACGTGTAGAGAGGCGTCATCTGTGATCGACGGTCGCAGCAAAAAGAATAAATGAGGCCGGAATCCGGGTCCTAAAAGAAAATGAGGGAAAAGGAGGGAGTTTCCCTCTCTGCCTTCCCCTTCTCTGCTTCGCATTCCGATCTAAAATAGAATTGACGAAATCTCTTTCTTCACCTTTTGGCTGATGAAATATCTTGAATTCTTGGTTTTCGAGATCGGATCACAGTGTAATATCTGTTCTGCTTCTACACTTCACTTTTTCTGTCCTCGATCAGTCGAACAGAATTCCTTCGCGACTGAGAAAATTTCTACCTCCGTCTACGTCGAGAGCGCCTCTCTCTAGGAATCTAGATCTTCCCACATCAAAGCTCGATCTTTTATCCAACACTGCCCTCATGGAGAGGCAAATAAATAGGAAATAAATGTGGTTGTACGTTCTTGTTTCCTCAGACTGACTTTAACATTAGGTTTTAAAGAATAATGAATTAGTGAACTCTCGTTCAGTTCAAAATAAGTATTAATATTTAGCCTATTCCTAGAGAATAGGGAGAAAATGTATAAGGTCGAGGTGACCATCTATAACAGTGTATGTATGTGTATGGGTATATGTATGCGTATGTATGTGTGCATATTGATGTGTATATGTATGTACATGGATATGTATGTGTGTATGTATGTATATATATGTGTGTGTATAAATGTATATTTATTTGTATGCAAATATATACTTGTGGATGTGTATGTGTATATATGTATTTATATGTTTATGTTTGTGTATGTATTTACATATATGTATGTGTGTATGTGTGCATTTGTGTATGTACATGTATGCGTATTTTTGTGTATGAGTATGTGTGTATATATACATTTTAGTACTTCTATTATTATTAGTAGTAGTAGTAGTAGTACTACTACTACTACTAATGTCATTATCGTCATATTCTAATATTATTATATTTGTGTTTGTATGTTAACGCATACTTTTCTTCCCTTTCCTCTCCTGTTTGACTTCGGGGTGCGTCTGTCTGGATTTTCTGTTTGACACATAATCTTTCTGTTTGTAGATCACGATGTCTGCGTCTTTGTCCAATGCCTGTTCTATTGTTCTTTTTCGTTTTCTTTCTTTTCTCCGGTAGTGGCCGTCAGTAGGTCAGAGGTCTGAAGAGTATGGTGGATGAGACATAGTCTTGTAGCCCAATTCGTTCAACTTCTGCAGCGTCGGTTTAGCAACGTGCGGTCAGGCATTGTTGTGGAGGAGAATTGGGCCTTTTTTTGTTGACTAATGCTGGTGTTGTTATCGAAGTTTCTGTTGCATTTTATCTATTTGTTGATAGTACTTATCCGCCGTAATGATTTCGCCTCCATTCAAAAAAAAACAAAAAAACCTAATGGATGAGACCGGTCGCAGACCACCAAACAAGCTGCATGACCTTCTTTTGGTGCAACTCCGTCTTCAAGAAGTCGTGGAGCTTCATCGGCGTCTAACCACTGAGCTGAGCGTCACCGGTTGTCGAAAGAACCCACTTTTCATCGCAAGTCACAATCCAGTCGAGAAACCGGTCGTTCTTGTTGCGTAAAAGAAGAGAGGATGACACGTTATAACGGCGTTTCTTTTGGTTGTCGTTCAATTTGTGAGGCACCAATTTATCAAGTTCTTTTTTTCTTTCCAATCTCTATTAGGTGGTTGAAAATCGTCGTATACGTTACGTCTAATGCAGGAGCAAGTTCTCCAACAGGTGTGCGTGGATTGACTTCGACTAAGACTCTTAATTGATCGTTGTCAATATCCGATGGCCGATCACCACGCTCATCATGTTGTACGTCCAGTAGTGGTTACTGGGTCAAACGTTGAAAGCATGCGCTGTTTCAGCAGCTTTTCGGCCTAGTTTGAATTGATATAAGAAATTGTGCGAATGTGCTTTGTTTTCTGAAAAGAAGACATAATTGTTTTAAAACGTTTGTAATTTAAACGATTAGAACGAAAAACTCTCTTGAAAATGATATATAAAGTAAATATATTATAACGGAAACTTATTTGAAATCAAAATTAAAAATTCCGCAAGAACTTTCTTCTCAACCTAATATATTTTTCTTTTAACCATATATATATATATATATATATATATATATATATATATATATATATCGAGAATAATGTTGGAATCGTCCCATCACTAATATATATATATATATATATATATATATATATATATATATATATATATATATATTAGTGGTGGGACGATTCCAATATTTTCCCGATTCCGATACAATTACCGATTCCGTGCTAAATTCCCGATTTCGATTCCGATTCTGAATAAGTCTCTAATTATTTAACTATATTTTCACCGATTTTCGTAAAAAAAAAAAACACACGTTAAATATGCAGATATTTTCCTAAACGTCAAAATACATTTATGGAGAGTGATCTATCGATTTTAGCTTTATCAATAAATATTTATTATTTTATCATCATTACCAGCAATGGAAGATTTTACTTTAAACAAAATCGAATAAAAAAAAAGACAATTAAAAGAATCGTTTTGGCATCGGAAAATAGGCATCAATTTTTCCGATTCCGATACCGATTCCGATACCCTCAAATCTTCTGATTTTTCGATTCCGATTAATCGTCCCAACACTAATATATATGCATATGTGTTTTACCTGCAATGATATATAATATCATTTCCCAAATCTTATAAGAATCGGTTTGCTGATTATTAAGTTATAACCAGCATACACAATAGATACGCTTCTATTTATTGTTTAGATAAATGTTAGAAGTTTAAAAAAAAAAGAGATAAACTAATAAATAAATATGAAATTAGTTTGTGGAAAACATTTTATTTCACAGTGTTTCCGCATCATGATATAAATAAGATGGCAGATAAGATAACTGTTAGAAGGAGGGGAATCAAAATAGCGGTGAGTCGAGATGAAGCAGAAAGCGAGTAACATTTTGTAAAGAAGTCGAAACTAAAAAAAAGACGTCGTCAGATTTTACTCGAAATAATTTGGGTGAGTGAAATAGGATTTATCCGATGAAGGAAAAAGCTGACTCTTCGTCGCAACGGACATGGTCATGAGTAACGAACAACGCATTAACTAACCTTGTTCTACACATATACATATAAAGTACGCACTCTATCCACGGTATGTGAGACACATACTCTCAACTTACTTAAATCATATTATTTTCAGATTTATTGGACCTATGCACCCGTTTTTATGCATATAATCTAACTAGAGAGTAGCCTTTATGTTGCTTTGTTGCATATATGTTTTCGTACTATAATATATATATGCATACATATATATATATATATGTACACACACACACACACACACACATATATATGTAACTACTTCATTTACTCACATAAATTTAATATACGAAAGTATAGATTTATGCGTAAACTTTAAGTATTTACTTCAAAAGTGCTCAATACGTAGGTAGAGCTAGTTAGTAATTTATAAAATATATATGGCGATTAAGCTACACTGAATATTCTGCGTTTCATCCACTATAGGATTCGTTAGGCTTATGCGCATAAGCCTAACGAATCCTATAGTGGATGAAACGCAGAATATTCAGTGTAGCTTAATCGCCATATATATTTTATAAATTACTATATATATATATATATATATATATATATATATATATATATATATATATATATATATATATATATATATATATATATATATATATATATATATATTGGAAGAAAGTCATTATTCAAGCACATCTGATTAGACACAACGGAGTAATTTTTTTCCGATTTTTCTGGATATCTTTTCCATTCGCCGAGCGGTCTTATTTAATACACTGAATAGAAAAGATATCCAGAAAAATCGGAAAAAAAAGAATAACACTGTCGTGTCCATACACGCACACGCACACGCACACACACATATATATATATTACCATATTATATAGTTAGACTATGTGGGTAAAAACGGTTAAATAGGTCCAATTAATCTAAAATAATGTATATGGAAGTAAGTTGAGAGCATGTGTCTCACACTAATGTCTTAGAAAGGGAGAAAGAGCAGAAAAATGCGTCTTTTTCTATTTGTCCTCCCTTTCTATTTTTTATCTTCACCCTCTCCCGTTTACCTGTCAATGCCCCTTTCAGATCTCAACTAAAATTCCCCCCCCTTCCTCCTTCAGGCTTGATTTCTAATACATTTTTAGATTTTCCTCAATGGAATCGCCCTTTCTTTTTCTCATCCCTCTTTTTTTTTTGTTATTTTTCACTTATTTTTCTAAATAAATACGAAGAACAGTTGTAAGTTTCTGCACATTATAAGTCAGAAAATAGCCTGACTGGCCCACTTCGTTTGAAAAGGCCCATTTTTGTGCTGAAATAAATTTATAATGAGATTGGGTTAAGTTTGTGTTTTCTTTTTTCTTTTAATGATTATATATTTTACCAAAAATAATTTTGGCGAGTTGAATAGGATTTAGCCGATGAACTAATTAAGAGGAAAAACGTTACTCTTCGCTGCAATGGACATGGTCACGAGCAACGAGCAACACATTTACTAATCGCTGACAACTCTAAGACGCCGCAATGTTTTCTTTCTGTCCCGTCCAGGCCAAACTACTTCTTTTTCTTTTATATTCCCCGTCTTTTTTTTTATTATCAGTTTTTTCAAGCTGGGGATGGAGTATCCCACTGGATGCCAAACATTCACCAGCTATCCCATATATATACTCAGAGATTTTTTTAAAGATTTTGACCGCCCCTTTATATGTTTGAATCTCTTTTGCACTTGGTTCCGCGGGTATATTTACCGGGTAGTTTTTGAAATTCTTTTTCATGAGCCCAGTTGCTCCTATAATTAATCGAATGATTAATATCTTCCTAAGATTCCAATTTCTTTTTCTATGTCAATAGTATTTCGTTATCTTTTCCTTCTCAACTCTGTTTAATCCAGCATCATTGGAGACACAAACTTCTACTAAGGTTGCTTCTTCCATGTTCTTGTCCTACTATCACTATGTCAGCTTTTATAGCTCCGTTTTCTAGGTGCGTATCTCTAGAAATAGCATAGTCATAGTGGATAGTGCATAACTTATTTCCAACTGTTCTTTCCGGTATATGTTAACATAACTTGTTGCTGCATTCGATATTCAACATTTGACACATCATTCAGTCGAGATATTTACACACTACGTATGCTTTAACAAATGACGCATCTCTCAACTTTCAGTTGTTTGTGTTCATACTACTCAGTTCAATTAAATTCAAGTCTTCTTTGGGCCGAGATCACAGTGTAGTATCTGTTCTTCAGATGCTGCACTTCCATTTCTTGTTCTCTGTCAGTGGAAGAGAAGTCCTTCACGACTGAGACAATTTTAAATTTTTGTTCCTTTTCTCCACGTTAAAAAACGACCATGGTGTCTAACTCTGTCCCGTGGGAGGGGGCATTGTAAATAGGAACTTCAAGTCTTCTATATAAGTTACAGGTTCTAATGGTACTGCAAAGTATATATTTTGTATACAAAATATAATACAATATATAGACACACACACACACACACACACACACACACATATATATATATATATATATATATATATATGTATATGTATATATATATATAAACTAACAATAATTGAACTAAATAAATAAAATACAAAATAAGAAAATCAAAATTAAAAATAATAACCCCTATAACCAATAATAAAAAAAATAGAACTAACTATAAATAAACCAAGCCTCAATAAAGAAAATGACAACAACAACAATCGCTTCTGGCGATGATCGTATCCACTAACTAAAAGCGTTTGAGAAGAATATGGCCGAACAACAACTACTGGGCGCCATAATATACAACATGCCAGCCGAAATAAAAAAGACCGCTCAACGAATTGAAAAGTTATCCAAAAAAATCGGAAAAAAGAATAACTCGGTCGTGTTCAATCCGACATGCTTGAATAATGACTTGCTGGCTACACACACACACACACACACACACACACACACACACACATATATATATATATATATATATATATATATATATATACCAATGTATTATATTTTATTTTGATATTTCGAGCAGTTCTTTGGTCTCTGTCATAGAATGAGTTAAATAAATATCAATGAAAAACGTTAAGAATACGATATGATAGATGATTTATGATAAAATTGCCAGTTTTCTTGCGGTCTTTCCATTTGGATTAATTCTACTCATCCGTTAAATCATTTTGACAAAGAGGAGAGAACTGCTCGAAATATCAAAATAAAATACAATAAATTAAAATCAATATCATTTTTATGCTTATTACACCACCTATAATCTTAAAAATACTCCTCTAGATGCATAGGTTGAATAATATACAAATTTACATACACATATGTGTGTGGGAGGTTGTGTGTGCACATTTTGCAGTGGGCAAATGCAGCTTTGCTTCAGTCTTATATGCGAAATAAAAACAGACTCTCTTTTATCAGGAATATAGAAAACCAAGGTCAACCCGTCCATTGCCGTACTGCGGCGCATTAATTCTTCTACATACTATTTTCTTTCCTTAATGGGAAATTCAATTAAAAATCAACACATGAGTATAATAAAGCGGTCTCAAAATTTTTATTTTTTGTTTTTTATTTTTTTAGTTTTGCTAAAGAATGTGCAAAGTTCATTTTTAGCCAATGAAAAAAATTTGTTATTACGTGGTTTTCGTCGTCAAGTTAAAAATATTCTGACTCCGCCCGTTTATATTGCTCCTATCTGTGTTTTAAAATTATTGCTATCGTAACAGTAGGAAAGTCGTTTAAAAATATATACATGTATGAATGGCTATGATCGTCTGGGTTGTATAAACCGACAGTTATTTCGTTTTAAAATGAATACGAGACACTATATTGTTTCTTATACAGATTTATTAATTTACAATTTACACTTTAAAAGTAACAGTGAGAACTATCATCATCACGGTAGAAGTTAGGGCGAGAGTGGGTCGCAGAACTCTGTGTCAACCTGTATTTTCGCTTTGTGTGTGTGTGTCTCTCTCTCTCTCTTCTGTTTTCTCTCTGCTCTTTTTATTCATATCACTTTGACCTGTTGACCTTTTTCTCGCCAGCTTGTTTTATCGTTTTGCAACTCTCTGGGTCATAGTTCCTGTTGATTGACTTGTTAACCTTATTTCCGCTAGCTTTTGTTCATTGCACTTTTTGCTGGTTTTGGTCTGACCCATTTAATATCGGTTAGCTTTCCTGGCCGATTGATGTCATGGATATAGGTCCTTTTAAATCCCTGGATTTCCCATTGTGTTCTTTTGTTTGCCCGGATGCGCTCCATAACACTAGTATAGGTCACATTTATTGGGAGTGACTTATTGTGTTCTTTGATCGCTCATACACAGCTCCATAACACTATTATAGGTCATCATTCCTGGGATTGACTTTATTGTGTTCTTTGATCGCCCAGACACCTCCCCCTAAAAATACGAGGCGAAATGTTATAAATTTAAGAAAGAATAATTTCGTTTTTGTAAGAATTCAAGATGGCGACGGTGAAAACAAAAACGTTCTAGTAGTTTGAAAAAATAATTTACCACTTGTAGTAAGTATTATAAACACACATGTTATCGGAAGTTAAAACCAAAATTTACTTTACCTAATATTAAGGAAAATAATTAATTTTAAGATATAAATATTTTATTAGCATGGATAGGTAGGAAAGTGTAGAAACTTTGTTTTTTATTAAGGATCTAAGCTCATTGTTCTTGTGAAGTGGGTAAGTAGAAGTACGTTCATAACAAAAGTATTCTGAGTCAATTTTGTTTTTGCAGAAAATAAAAAAAATGATTTTTATTACTCAAATTGCAGATAAAACAGGGTAAGAAAAAACACAAAAAATAGGGATAGTCCGAATCAAGTATTTAGCGATTTCTGCTTGAATCTGACTTCGAGAATCCAGCAAGATACTCTAATGTAACATATACATATACATGCTCGACCTCCATATACATTTTTGTCTTTTTAGATCGAACAATAGGAAATACCAAAATACAAGACAAGGCGTTAACTGCATTATGACCAACCTCATACTGATGACAATCCAACAGTCTGGTAGTATCGTGGGATACTGCCAGTCGCTCTAGTGGTAATCATGTTTTAGATTCGAAACCATAGCTAAACTAAGTAATAATCTTATGAAGGCTTTGTTGGACTCAATGCTACTGAGCAAGTAATAACGATCAGCTACACGCACACACGCACACAAACACACACACACACACATATATACGTATATAAATACATATATACATATATATATACACACACATATATATGCATATATATACACACACATAAATATGCATATATATACACACACATAAATATGCATATACATACACACACATATATATGCATATATATACACACACATAAATATGCATATACATACACACACATATATATGCATATATATATACACACACATAAATATGCATATACATACACACACATATATATGCATATATATACACACACATAAATATGCATATACATACACACACACATATATATGCATATATATATACACACACACATATATATGCATATATATACACACATATATGTATATATATATACATATATGCATATATATACACACTTATATATACATATATATAGAGACACATATATATACATATGTATATATATACACACATATATATACATATATATATACATATACATCCACATATATATGCATATATATATACATATACATCCACATATATATGCATATATATACATATATATACATATATATATACATATGCATCCACATATATATGCATATATATACATATATATACACACTTATATATACATATATATACACATACATACACATATATACATATATATACATACATATACATATATATATACATATAAATACACATATACATACATATATATACACATATACATACATATATATACACATGTACATACATATATATACACATGTACATACATATATATACACATATACATACATATATATACACATATACATACATATATATATACACATATACATATATATACATATATATACACATATACATATATATACATATATATACACATATACATATATATACATATATATACGTTTATATATACATATATGTACGTATTAATGCATATATATACATATATATACATATATACACATATATATACATATATACATATATATAGAGAGAGACATATATACATATATATACATATATATATATATACATATATACATATACATATATATACATATATATGCATATACATATATATACATATATATGCATATACATATATATACATATACATACATATATATACATATACACACATATATATACATATATACATGCATATACACATATATACATACATATGATGATGAAGATTGCAACGTCTTGTCAGACGAGTGCCACTTCCTCAGACATTTAAAATCCATGAGCCCAAATGTCTGAGGGAGTATCTATACGAATATGATGTTACAGAGTCTTAGCTCGGTACGACAGCTAAGTCTCTCTCTCAGTTCAAAATGTTGAGATCCAGCAACAAGCAAGAGCAAGATAGCCAGCAACAAATTAAACTGCAGACCAGCTTAATGCGGGTACAGGTCTTCCGCTTTATGGTTTTTTAAATCAGAGATTTGCTTCTCCTAGAAAGGTTGCCTTCACTACGGCTTACAGGAGCCCTCTCTACCCCAATACACACACACACACACACACACACACACACACACACACACACACACACACACACACAAATATACACGGTGCTAGTTGGCCGTTGATCCAGAAAAGAGTTCATTCGCCCTTTACATACATATACACATATATATACATATATACATACATATACACATATTTTTACATATACACATATATATATGTACATATGTACATACATATACATATACATATATACATATATATACATAAATACTTATATATACATAAATACATACATATACATAAATACATATATATATACATAAATACATATATATATATATGCATAAATACATATATACATGCATAAATACATATATACACATAAATACATACATATATGCATAAATACATATATATACATAAATACATATATATACATAAATATATATACATATATACACATATATATACATATATATGCATATATATACATATATACATACATATATATGCATATATATACATATACACATATCTATATACATATACATATATCTATATACATATACATATATACACATACATATATCTATATACATATACATATATACACATACATGTATCTATATTTTATTTCAACTCAATCAGATGTGCCTTATGCACTAATAAAAATGCAATTGGCATTTTGTTGAACTTTTTAAGATTTTAAATATTTATAAATTTTCTCATTATAAAAAACGATTATTATATTGATTATAATTTTTTGACAGAAGAAATAAAATGAATTGCATAAAAAACATTAGAAGACAAATTTTTAAATCATAAGAAAAATCTAAAGTCACTAAATTATCAATAAAGTTTGTCATAATAATACATTTATTAGATTAATTTTAATTTGGAAAGATAGAAGTACAGTTAAAACATCCAGAATCAGCGAATTCATTACATTTTATCATAATAAAAACGATTGTTTTATTTCAATGCTATTGATAAGAAAACATTTGTTTTACTTGATTAAAATTAATTAAACATAGATTATATCTGTAGTATATAAATATTTTTTTTATAATGAAACAATTTATTAATTTTTGCTGATTTTTTCATTGCCGGTTTTTATTTTGCAAATTAAAAATAATCCAATAATCTTTTTTGATAATGAAAAAATGTGCTGACAATTAAGTGATTTTAAATATTTGAATATTTTTTTAAATGAACAATAAATTAAAATCAATTTACTAAATAATCATTTTTTTCAATATTTATTTACACAATTTACTAATATTTATTGATATAATTGGATAATTTTGCATTGTTCTTCTAATGTTTTATATTCATTTTATTTCTTCTGTCAAAAAATTATAATCAATATAATAATCGTTTTTTATAATGAGAAAATTTATAAATATTTAAAATCTTAAAAAGTTCAACAAAATGCCAATTGCATTTTTATTAGTGCATAAGGCACATCTGATTGAGTTGAAATAAAATATTTTTTGCTTAAATTCTAGTATCTTTCTTTTTATAGTTTAATATTAATAGTTTTTGGTAAATTTTATGGTTAAACATTTTGTTGAACATCTTTCTGTTGAGGCCGAAATCCTTTTTCAAGAAAATATATATTATATATATATATATATTATGGCGGTCGTTTTTAATATTAAAAATTGTAATAATACTTACAAATGGGAACAATTATGAACTTCCGTTTCACTAGCACTCTCGTACTCGTCGTTTTCATGACTAAAGGCTATTCATAATGCAGTATAAAGAGATAAGCGGATTTACGAAAGAAAAACAGAAAAAGAAGACATAAAAATAGATGAAACAAGATATGTCCGCTGATAGTTGAAAAATTCAAGATTAAAAAAACAGATTAGCATTGGATGGCTTCTATCGACTTAATTTTTTTGTTTTACATAAGCATTAATATGTCGTTGCATATTATTCTGGAATTATATAGATATATATACATATATATATATGTGTGTGTGTATGTGTGTGTGCGTGATTCAAAAACATATTGTTTCGCTATATATCAGGTCTTCAATGCGATTAGACTAGTTCCCGTCCCAAGCCAGGAATCAGACCTACAATCATCTAGTTGATATCATTACTTCTATTTATTTATCCATGGCATCGGCGCTCGTAAATTATATCTATTATATAAATTTCACCCGTCTGTTTACATGCATGTATGTATGTATGTATGTATGTATGTATGTATGTATGCCTAAAACTTTCGACAGGGGCGACGGATTTTCACGAGATCGATATCGTTTTTAAGGTTGATCCTTCGGGCGACAAATATCGAAAAATTGGCTAAAAACATTAATTCCTTTATTCTCAACTGGGCAGTTTCCTACAAGGAGGCGTCGCTTTTTTCGACGATATTTTCAGAAGTCATCCCCTCTTTTCGATTGACTTTAATTTAAACCTTCGCCACTTCCGTTTTAGCGATGGACGCAACAGTAAATTTTATTTTAATAATCCGTCTGAAGTAAGCGATATAGTTATTGATAGTCTCCTTCAAAAGGAGGTCGTTGATGAAATGATGACTGATCCCAGCATTGATGAGACCAAAAGCACATGAACAGAGATTAATAAGGGAAAGGCACCCGGACTTGACGTTATACCTGTTGAGTTATTTCTTTTTGGGGGTGATAGCATTATCAACGCAGTCCATACACCCATCCCCGCTGTTTGGCATTATAATTCTATCCCTCAAGATTGGATTGATGCAATATTAATGCCAATTTATAAAGGAAAGGGATCAAAATCTGAGTGTGGTGGTTATAGAGGCATTAGCTTGATTGAAGCAGTGGGAAAGGTTTTAGCGATGATTTTGTTAACTCGATTGCTGAAATGGATTTGTCCCTCTATCATCCCAGAAACCCACAGCACATGGACGTTATTCTCTGCGCGACAGCTAATGGAAAAATGTATGGAGCAGCGAGTGCCTTTGTATCAAGTTGTTGTTGATCGGACAAAAGCTTTTGATACCATTAATCGTAATGCACTCTGGAAGATTCTTAGGAAGCTAGGCTGTCCTACTAGTTTTGTGGAGTTGCTTCAGCAGTTACACCATAATATGAAAACCCGAGTGAACTTTAATGGATTCAATTTCAGTTGAAAAACGGTGTGAAACAAGGTGATATACTTGCTCAAGGTGATATACTTGCTTTCCATATATTTTGCTGTGGTGCTGGTGCGTGCTTTTAACAATTGCGATATTGAGGTGAAGATTCGGTTTCACACATCGCGTAAACTTTTTAACCGTAGACGTCTCGCAGATGATGCAGACCTTGTTTCACGCTCAGAAACAGGCATACAGATGATTATGAACAAGTTCAGAAGCTTGCAAAGCTTTCAGACTTACGATCAGCCTCAATAAAACATATGTTATGTATCCCCCTCCTATAAGAATGTCATATGTTGAACCAAACATCTTGATTGATGGTAAGAAGCTAAAGGTCACGGAAAATTTTGTTTATCTGGGTAGTACGCTGAGTAAGGACTGCACGCTTGATGCTGAGATAAATCACAGAATAGCCAAAGCCAGTTCTGCTTTTGGCAAATTGGAGAAACGTGTATAGTCTGCTCGGGGAATTTTAGTAAAAACAAAGCTAAGTGCTTACGAAGCACGCATGATCACTACATTTTGCATATGGGTTAGAGACCTGGACAACATACAGAAGGTATCTCAAGCTATTGGAAAGGTTTCACCAAAGTTATATTCGGAGAATACTTAATATCAACTGGAGGACTCTAACGCCTGAGACTGTGGTTCTTGAGCGATCAAATAGTAATAGTGTTGAAATGAAAATCATTCAAAATCAGATGCGCTGGACTGGACACTTGGTTAGGATGGAGGACAAAAGACTTCCTAAACAACTGTTTTATGGTGAGATAGATGGAGGTAGAAGAATACAACATAAATCAAGGAAAAGGTATAAGGATTCTCTGAAAAACAACTTGAAAATATTGGAGATGAATGTACATAACTGGGAAGCTCAAGCGAAAAATCAATCACTGTGAAGAAAAACCAGAGAAAGTTGTAAGATTTTTGAAGAGCAGCGTGTAGAGCTTGCTGTCTTAAAACGCATTTTAAGAAAGGAGGACGATAATATAATGTCAGAGAAATTACAACAGGAGCTGAAGTGCACTGTATGTGGCAAATACGTTCTGTCGAAAGCTGGTTTTGTTAACCATTTGAAATCACACAATCAAAGACGGGAACGACAGTCTTATGAGGAGGTTTCTCCAGCACACCAGGCAACGCTAAGTTGTCATATTTGCGGTCTGCAAATCTAAAAGTGGCCTGACTAGGCATTCGAGTATTCACAATATTATCATGCGATCACCATTACAAAAAGGAAAGTTTTCATGCCACATTAGTGAATTTTCATGTAGGACTAAAGCTGGATTGAATAGTCATCTACGTTCACACGGACGGAATAACTCTTAAAGAAGAGATGGAAAACTTCTGTCAAGAAGTAGCAATAACGTATGTATGTATGTATGTATGTATGTATGTATGTATGTATGTATGTATGTATGCCTAACACTTTCGACAAAGGCGACAGATTTTATCTAGATCGGTATCGTTTTGAAGCTCGCCGTCTCGGACGGCAAATATCGAAAGATTGGCCCAAAACATAAATTTTTCATGCTCAACTGGGCAGTTTTTTTTACTAGGAGGGTTTGATACACACGTGTATACGTATACAGATATATACATGTGTGTATATATTATGTATATACAGGTGTGTGTATATATATACAGATATGCATTATATATACATGTGTATATATACATATTATATATACGTATGTTTATATATAAACATGTATATATATACATATATTTTATATACATGTATATATACATGTCTATATAGATTATATATACATGTATATTATATATATGTGTGCTATATTAGATATATACATGTGTGTATGTATATGTATATATATATTATATATATTAATTGTATGTATATACAGGTATATATATTATATGTATGTGTATATATATACTATATACATATATTTGTATATATATTATATGTATGTGTATATATATACTATATATATATTTGTATATATATTACATATACATCTTTATATATAGTATATAAATGTGTATATATATTATATATATGTGAATATATATATTATATATGTAAATATATATATTATATGTGTGTATATAAATATTATATCTATATGCATGTGTATATATGAATTATATAAACACATCTGTATATATATATAAAATAGATACATGTGTGTACATGTATATTATATATTCATGTGTATATATATATTATATATACATATGTCTGCATATATATATATCTATTATATATATGTGTATATATATTACATATATACATATATTATATATATTGTATATGCATGTGTATATATATATTATATATACATGTGTATATATATTATATATACATGTGTATGTATAATATATATGTACATGTGTATCTATTATATATACATGTCTATATAAATCATATATATACATGTGTATATATAATATATATATACATCTGTATATATATTATATATACATGTGTATATATATTATATATACATGTGTATATATATTATATATATACATGTGTATATATATTATATATATACATGTGTATATATATTATATATATACATGCGTATATATATTATATATACATGCGTACATATATATTATAAAAATACATGCGTATATATATATTATACATACATGCGTACATATATATTATATATATACATGCGTATATATATATTATATATACACATGCGTATATATATCATATATATAGATGTGTATATATATTATATATACATAGCTGTGTATATATATTATATACATGTATATATATTATATATACATGTATATATATATTATATATATACATGTATATATATTATATAAAAACATGTATATATATATATTATATATACATGTGTGTATATATTTTATATATATACATGTGTGCATATATTTTTTATATATATATGTGTATATATATATTATATATACATGTGTATATATTATATATATGTGTATATCTATTATATAAATACATCTACATATATATTATATATACACGTGTATATTATATATGCATGTGTATATATATATTATATATACGCACGTTCATATATATATATATTACATACATATGTATATATATATATAATATATACATCTGTATATATATTATATATACATTTGTATATACATATACATGTGTATATTAATATTATATATACATGTGTATATAATATATATTAATGTGTGTATATATATACATGTATATATATATTATAGATATATATCCATGTGTGTATATATAATATATATATCCATTTGTATATATAATATATATATATCCATCTGTATGTTTATATTATAAATATATCCATGTGTGTACATATATATATTCTATATATATGTGTACATATATAATATATATACATGTGCATATATATAATATATATACATGTGTATATATATAATATATATATACATATACATATGCATACATGTGTATATATATAATATATATACATGTGTATATGTATAATATATATACATGTAGACGTTTTTAAGTCCAATATAAACAAATTCCTGACAAACCCCTTTAAGTAAGACACTCTATGAAAACCCCCCAATAGTAATGATTACTACCATAATATCTCATTGATTACTGTACACGCAATAATCCTTATCCCTTCGTGGCCTTTGGTCCTTGATAAGTGGGGCACCCATGTAAAAAAAATATATAATATATATTAATTTGTATATATATATTATATATATACATGTGTATATATATAATATACATGTGTATATATATTATATATATACATGTGTATAATATTATATATATATTATCAATATATACATGTGTATATATATGATATATATACATGTGTATATTTATTACATACATACTCATGTATATATATGATATATATACACATGTATATATATATATCATATATATATACACATGTGTATATATATTATATATATACACATGGGTATATATATATTATATATATATACACATGGGTATATATATATTATATACAAATGTTTATATATATATATTATATATACATGTGTATACATATTAGATATACACATGTGTATATAGATAAGATGTACACATGTATATATACAATATATACACATGTATATATAAGATATATATACATGTGTATATATTATATATATACATGTTTATATATATATTATATATACATGTTTATATATATACATGTGTATATATATTATATATACATGTGTATATATAATCTATATACATGTGTATATATCTGATATATATACATATGTATATATATAATATATATACATATGTATATATATAATATATATACATATGTATATATATAATATATATACATATGTATATATATATAATAGGTATACATATGTATATATATATAATAGGTATACATATGTATATATAATATATGTACATGTGTATATATAATATATATATATATACATGTGTATATATATAATATATATAGATGTATATATATATATAATATAAATATAGATGTGTATATATACAATCTTTATATATACATGTGTATATAATATATATACATGTGTATATAATAGGTATATGTGTAGTGTAAATATATTATATATACATGTTTATATATATACATGTGTATATATAAACATATATATGTATTATATACATATAAAATGCATGTATATATATATTATATATATTTTATATACACGTGTATATATATTATATATATATGATATGTCTGTATATATATATTATATATATATATATTATTTACATGTGTATATATATTGTTTATATACATGTGTATGTGTATTATATACATGTGTATATATATTATATATACATGTATATATATTATATATACATACATGTGTATATATACATTATATATATACATGTGTATATATACATTATATATATACTTGTGTATATATACATTATATATATACATGTGTATATATACATTATATATATACATGTATATATATACATTATATATATATACATGTGTATATATACATTATATCATCATCATCATCGGCGGTCACTCGTGTCCGAGTAAGACTGTCCTCCGTTGTGGCTTCTGTGGGTCCTCAGGTGAGCATAGAGCCCAATCCTAGACCCAATTTGTCTTGTGCAATTTGGGCAGATAAAGGTAGTGGTGGTGGGGTGGGGTTGGGTGTGTCTGGTTAATAATCTGTCCTTTCTGTGCTTGCGCCCATCCTCAGCAGCTTTATTTAGGTCACTACTATAAAGTGCAGCACCTTTGTGGACAGCGCTCCTCCATGCCAACCTGCTCCCAGCCACGTCCTCCCATGTCTTAAGGTCCATGTGAAACCGCTTTAGATTTGCTTTGATGTTGTCCTTATACCTCATCTTTTGGCCACCCTGGGCACGCTTTCCCTCAACAAGCTGAGAGTAGAAAATCTGTTTTGGGAGGCGGAGATCCGGCATTCGGACAACATGACCAGTCCATCTGAGCTGGCGTTGAGCAACAGTAGCGGTGATAGTGGGAATGTCAGCCTCACTCAGGACGCTGGTGTTGGTGCGTCGGTCCTTCCAACTAATTCTGAGGATTTTTCGGAGGCATCTTTGGTGGTACGTCTCCAGGGTTTTTACGTGCCTCCTGTATGTGGTCCAGGTCTCCGATCCATAGAGAAGAGTGGGCAGCAAGACAGCTTTATATACCATGATTTTGGTCTTTGCCAGAAGGTCACGGTTCTCAAATACTCTCTTCCTTAGCCTTGAGAAAGCCCCACTGGCACAGCTGAGACGGTGTTGTATTTCATCATCTATGTTGGCTTTTGATGATAGGATGCTGCCTAGGTATGGGAAGTGGTCCACATTTTCCAGTCTAGCGTTGTCAATGGAGATGTTTGGGGGTGAGACTGGAGTACTGTTTGGTGGTGATTGATGGAGGATTTGGGTTTTTTTTATATTAATTGTTAGTCCTAGCTGTTTGTACGCCCTCGTGAAGGCAACCAGTGTACACTGTAGGTCCCCTTCTGAGAGGGCTACAAGGGCGTTATCGTCTGCATACTGTAGCTCCATAATGGATATGGTGTTCGTTCGACCTTTGGCCCTAAATCTGTTGATGTTAAAAAGTCGGCCGTCGGTTCTGTACATAATCCGAACTCCATGGGGAAGATGTTTGTCCGTAAGATGGAGGATAGCAGTAATGAAGATGGAGAACAGGGTTGGGGCAATGACACATCCCTGTTTCACTCCCGTGTCAACCCTGAAGGGCTCTGTTTCATCTCCACTACTACTGAGGACTGTAGCTGACATATTGTCATGCAGCAGTCTCAGTACCCGAATGTACCTCTCTGGGCATCCAAACCTTGCAAGAACCAGCCAAAGGGCTTGACGGTTCACAGAGTCAAAGGCTTTAGTAAGGTCTATAAAAGCCATGTATAATGGTAAATTTTGCTCCCTGCACTTTTCTTAGAGTTGACGAGCAGTGAAGATCATGTCCATCGTGCCTCTATTTGGTCGAAAGCCACTTTGGGACTCGGGAAGGATGGTTTCTGCAAGGGGTGTAAGCCTGTTGGCCAAAACCCGAGCTAGGGCTTTCCCTGTGGTAGAGAGGAGAGAAATGCCCCGGTAGTTCCCACAGTTTGCCTTGTCTCCCTTCTTAAAGATGGAGACAACTAGGGCATCTCTAAGTTGTGCAGGGATTTTCTCTTGTTCCCATATTTTGAGCAGCAGGGCATGGATGTGTCTGAGAAGATCAGGCCCGCCTTTCTTCAGGATTTCTGCTGGGATGCCGTCAGAACCAGCCGCCTTATTGTTTTTCATCTTCCTAATTGCATCCCGCACCTCTTCCAGACTGGGTGGTTCTCCCATGCTTTCAATTATGGGCTGTTGGGGGAGTTTTTCAAGGGCCTCCATCTCTGGAGTGGTGTCCCTGTTCAGAAGATCCTTGTAATGCTCTTTCCATCTATTTGTTATTTCTCCCTTTCCTTTCAGCAGCGTGAGCCCATCCTTAGACCGAAGGGGGGTCAGAGAACGGTAGCTGGGGCCGTATACCACTTTTGTGGCTTCAAAGAATCTTCTGGTGTCCCCAGAGTCAGCAAACTGCTGGATCTCCTGAGCCTTCTTCATCCACCAGATGTTCTTCAGCTTCCTGACTGTCGATTGGACAGCCGCTTTAGCCTTGGCATGGGCAGCTCTTTTAACCTTGCAATTGATGTTATTCTGCCAGGTGATAAAAGTTTGCCTCTTGGTGTCTATAAGCTGTTGGATTTCGGTATCGTTTTCATCGTACCAATCCTGATGTTTCCGCTTTTTCTGCCCTAGGATGCTTATACTGGAGTCCATGATGGCAGAAGACAGCTTGTCCCAGTGCTCTTCAGCGTCATGCGGATACTGCTTGGGCAGGTCCGCACTAAGAGCCGCCTGGAGGTGTTGTTGGTAGGTGATATCGCCCAGCTGCTCGATGTTGAGCTTTGGTCGGCTCTGTCTTTTTTGCATCCTTTGCTTCCGCATTAAATGGATAGACATGATGGAGCGAATAAGACGGTGGTCGGTCCAACAATTGTCTGTACTGGTCATTGCCCTGGTGTTCAGCACATCACAGCGGTCTTTGGCACGGACAATGACATAGTCAATGAGGTGCCTGATTTTACTTCGAGGGTGCATCCATGATGTTTTGAATGCGTTTTTTTTGTCGGAAAAGTGTGTTCGTGATGATCAGGTTATGTTCTGAGCACTTTGTCAGTAGGAGTGTACCATTTGAGTTAATGTTCCCAACTCCTTCTCTTCCAAGCGTTCCTCTCCAGTGCTGATGGTCTCGTCCCACTCTAGCATTGAAATCCCCAAGTAGGATAATCTTGTCCCCCTTGGGGGCCCCGGATAAAATGGTGTCAAGGTCAGCATAAAAGGTCTCCTTTATTTCATCATGTGCATCAAGTGTTGGAGCATACGCACTAATCACAGTGGCCATTTGGCTGCCCGCAAGCATCAGGCGCATGGTCATTAGCCGTTCGTTGATGCCAACAGGGGGCTCATTGAGGTGGCGGATGAGGCTGTTCTTTATAGCAAAGCCCACGCCATGGATACGCGGCTCTTCTGCAGGCCTTCCTTTCCAAAAGAAGGTGTACCCGCCTTTCTCCTCCCTCAGCTGCCCGTCGTCAGCCAGTCGGGTTTCAGAGAGCGCAGCTATGTCAATCTGGAACCTCCTTAGCTCTCTTGAGATAATGGCAGTTCTTCTTTCGGGTCGATCACTTGTTTTGTTGTCCATGAGGGTCCTCACATTCCAGGTTCCAAAATATAGGCATAAATTTTCTTTCTTTTTCCGACCGCGTGGTGGTGATCCCTCTGGATGCGGTAGTCCAGACGGGTTTTTTTGAGGCAGGCTATTTTTAGGGGTACCTTTTCTAACCCCCCTCCCCTACTGGGGTGAGCAGAGTGGATCCTAAACAGGGCTGCTCAGTCATGGATGCAGCTGCCGAAAAACTCTTTCTGCCTCGGTCCGTGAGGTTAGCGACTGAATCTGGCACCCACCGCCTATGTGCCAGGTTGCAGCTAGGAGCTGCCAGACTACACTGTCCTGCTCCCGTCACCACTTCCTGGTCGCCACAGGACTTTTTCTATCCGGGAATTAAGGGAGAGCTCTCTCTGCCTCAGTCCGGGAGCTTAATGACTAAGACTGTCACAAGACTTTTCCATCCATGATGTAGAGTAGGATGTGTTCCCTTTCGGGAGAACGCCTGCGCGTGATGTCTTTTAACGTGGGGAGACTGATGCGCCTGCAGCCACCACACGGCCCCTTGGCAGAGGAGGGCCTGATACCAATGGCATGGAGAACCACGACGACTGGAGACTCTCTTCTGTTGCAGCCTTCATCCGCCTTCAGTGCCGTTGTGTCATTATTGTCATCATCCGCCGCATCAGCCGTTGAGGTCTTTTGGATCACTCTTTGTCTGGAACCTCCCCTTCAACCTAACCGCCATGGGTGACCCTACCAGGAGCCTAGGCTCCGGACGGCATCGCTCTCAGGTTCATCGGAACACACAAGGTTCTCCACCACGACAAGGTGGCGATCCAGGGAGAACAATATATATATATATATACATGTGTATATATACATTATATATATATACATGTGTATATATACATTATATATATTGATGTGTATATATACATTATATATATACACGTGTACATATACATTATATATATATACTTGTGTATATATACATTATATATATATATACATGTGTATATATATTATGTATGTGTATATATATTATAGGTATGTGTATATATATTATGTATATATACATGTGTATATATATACATGTGTATATATATTATATATATACATGTGTTTATATATTCTATATATACATGTGTATATATATATATTATACATATACACATGTATATATATATATTATATATATACGAGTATATATATATTATATATACACATGTATATATATTATATATGCGTGTATATATATTATATATACACACATGTATATATATATTATATATACATGTGTATATATATTACATATCCATGTGTATATATATAATATATATACATGCATATATATTATATATATACATGTATATATATATTATATACCCCAGTATATATAATTATATTATATATATCATGTGTATATATTATATATATACATGTCTGTATATATATATATTAGATATATATACATGTGTATATATATTATATATACATGTATATATATATTATATATAAATGTGCGTATATATATTATATATACATGTGTGTCTATATTCTATATATACATGTGTATATATATATTATACATATACACATGTATATATATTATATATACGTGTATATATATATATTATATATACACACATGTATATATATATTATATATACATGTGTATATATATATTACATGTATCCATGCATATATATTATATATATACATGTATATATATATATTATATACTATTGTATATATAATTATATTATATATATACACGCCTATATATATTATATATACATGTGTGTATATATATATTAGATATATATACATGTGCATATATATTATATATACATGTGTCTACACATATGTGTATATATAAATCTGTATATATATATATCTGTATATATATCACGTGTAAATATATATTAATGTGTATATATATACATGTGTATGTATATTTTATATGGCTACATGTGTATATATACATATTATATACATATATGTGGATATATCTATATTATTTATATGTGTGTATATATATATTATATATGTGTGTATATATAGACAAGTTTATATATATTATATCTATACATGTGTATATATTATATATACACATGTATATATATATTATATATACATGTATATATATACACGTGTGTATATATACAAGTGTGTACATATATATATATTATATATACATGCGTATATATATTATATATACATGTGTCTATATATGATATATACATGTGTCTATATATATATATATATATATATATATAACATGTAGATATACATTACACTGTATATTTAAAACGATTAAATCTCTTCTTCAAGCTCCAGATACAGTGCTTACAGTCCCGTCCTTTAATGATATCTGCGCGAGTCCAAGGGAAAACAATTCGCGTAATTTCAGACCACACCATCATGTTACCCGACACCACATAAATCTAGTTACAGTTAAAGAAATATGGTTATTTCTGTTAAAGGTCCAACAGTAGATATTTTCCTCGTAGTATTTATTCTTCCGTTTGTCTAGATGTCATTCTCGAAAAGATTACCTCCTTCTTTTTGTGGTTGCAGTTCAGTATGTATTCGATTGCCATGATGGCATCATCCCAGAGGGTATCTCCCCCCCCCCCTGCATTATTGGTGTTAGTTCAGATTGGCACTTTTAGCAGCAATTAAAAATAAAGAAAAAACAGAAAAGTCCGTATGATGTACATACTCGTTAAAGAATGAAGATATCATATCCCCAAAATCACATAAATCGATCAAGTAGTTATATTTTAAACTAAGAAAATCAAATTTTGCGATTTTTAGCGATTTTACTAGCAAACTGTATTGAACGCAAGGCTTATTTTTCACCTCGACACTTCGATTTGAGTTGTCTCCCCTTTTTCTTTCATTGGATTTAAGTATGGACGACGAAAACACTACGGCTCGCTTAGTCGTAAATTTTGATTTACTTGGATAATAATAAAAAAAAAATTACTTAATCAAATCACGTGATTTTGGGAATATGACATCTTCGTTTTGTAACCAATACGTACATCATACCGACTTTTTGGATTTTTTAACTTTTAATTGCCGCCATAAATGCCAACCTGAATAAGTATCAATACATTTTCTGTTATGAGATCAAATCCCCATGCATTACCTCCTCCCTGGAAACGAGGAGGATGGGACTGGGGTAGATGAGTAACAATATTTATATTAGTGACGGGCACTAAACGGAAAATTTCCGAAACGTTTAAAATTAGTTCGGACTTTTTCTTTCTGCTAGAAAAGTGCAACTAGTTGCAAGAGTTTCGACAAAAATCGAAAGCTGCCGATTAAAACTATGCATTTTTTTTTTTTTTTTTTTTGCTTTCAGTTGTATTCCGAGGCGGTGATAGTAAGAATAGTGTCCCTAGAAATGTGTTAGAATAAAATTACTACTAGTGCATAAAAGGATATAACTTTGTCTCACGGTCGGCACGAAAACTTCGTAACAGAAGACGCTATACCTGCGCAGACGCACGCAAGCAAACAGTCATGTATTACGAGAAAACGGAGAAAGAGAAAGAGCGCGTTAGAGAAAAAGAGCGCGCACGAACGAGAGAGCGAGATACGGACAGGGTCGATGGAGAAATTAATACCGCAATTGTAGTAGAATAATCAAGCAGAGGAAATATGAATGAACGCACGTGCGTGCACTTCTCTCTCGGATATCAATTAAAAAGAGAAGCAAAAAACACGGCAAAGTAACACCGCTCGTACCTATAGACCGCGACTCCTCCTTTAAGCCGCCCCCACATTTGGCAAGTTTTCGTTGTTGATTTTTTTTTTTTATTGTTTTTGTTTATTTGTCGTTCTTGTTTTAATTTTTTTACATATATATATTCACCCACACGTTTATTCACGTGGGTTACTCGCTCTATATTTATTTTCTTTTAAGTTCGGCTGAAGTCGAGTGCCGGAGTCCAGTTTCAGGGTTTCAATTGAGGCAATATCTAAGCCAAATGCGCAAAGCTTTGTGCGCCTCTTAAAAAAACAAACAAAAAAAAACTTAAGCGTGCGTACTCATTTTAAAAGAAAGAAAAAAATAATAGAAAGAAACAAAATAAATGAAGCAACGAAAGAAAAATTATAAAAACTACAGAAGATAAAAGGAAAGAGGGAAGAATAAGAAATCGGAAATAAAAACAAAAGGAAGAAGAAAAAAAAGAACAGCCTCATCTGTGTATATTAAAATCAAAGACAGTTTGGAGAGAGAGAGAGAGAGAGAAAATAAAACTTTGATTACTATGGACCCTACTCATTTCTTCTAGCTCTACTTCCACAAATATATATATCATATAATTATCCCCCCCCCCCCAAAAAAAAAATACACACTCAAGAACAATTGATTTTTATTATTACTATTTATATGCGTATTTAATTTCGTAAAAGGTTAGAAATTTCGAATTAACAGAACGACAAATTGAAGAATCCTTTTTTAAAAAAATATCTTCGTTTTGGGCCAGTTAATTCTTCGTATTGTTTGCGGCAAAAAGGAAACAATTTCGGTGCTAATTATTTTTATGATACTGATTCTTTCCGACAAATTAAACAAATTATTAGTAAAAAAAAAAGGGATATAAAGACTAAAAAAACAAAAAAAAACCCCACTATATATAACTTCTTTAAAACTATTTTTGAAGCGACAAAAAGTTATAGATTTAACCAGATTCAAAGAAAAGAAAAGAAACCTTAACGAATACCTAACTTGGCGCCAATTGTGAAACGAGAAAGAAACTATAAAATAAAAGACAACCTCCAATGCAAAATAAAACCCAAAAGACAAAACAAAACTGAACATTCTATTAATCGTATCATTTCACACCTGATATATAAGCGTATATAATTGTACACTACAAAAAATATTCAAAAGAAAAATATATATATATATATACACACACACACAAAAAAGTGTTATGCATCCAATATATATATAAAAACGTACATGTTTATATAATAAAGTTTTAAATACCGAAACACATTATTTCCTTATAAGTAAAATCTGACACCCCTTCCCACACACACACATATATATATATATATATATTACATCTATACATACACATAATAACGTACCAACGTTTACTTGAATGTATATATTTAAAGACTATTTATAAAATTACAAAAAAATTAATCAATTCTTGTTTTTACAACCCTTCATTTATTGAATAATATATATATATCAGTGTCTGTATATATTCAGAACTGCGCGATGGGTGCTTGGTAAGGCATAATTAACAAAAAAAAAAAAAAAACGGAGAAAAATTATTGTCGCCTGTCAATAAGACCACCTACGTACCTTACCGTGGTTAATTCTAAAATTCACTTTCAACTCTCGCAAGTTTTTCCCAGCGAGACTTCGACAAGTTTGTCTGTGTTTTTGGAGGGTGGCAGAAAAAACTCCCTCACCCCCCCGCTTCCACTTGTTACTTTGTTTTCTACTTCTTTCTTTAAAGACACCAACGTTCGCCTCCTCTTCAGTGTAAAGGTCAATCGTGTCAACCTTTCCTCTTTCCTTCCCTCTCTCAGACATTTTATCAGGAAATCACCGATACCATGAAGCTGCCAGCAATCTTAGGAACGGTCTACCTTTTGGTATTTGCTCAAGGTAAGTAAGAAATATTTACTTACATATACTCTCGTAGACCCTTGTTTTTACACTCGCGGTGAATTTTGACTCTAAACCTATTACCCATCTAAAAAATTCAATATTATGTTTCTGAATTTTTGAGATGGGGATTGGTTATTCGTATCATTTGGATTCTTCGGACTACTGTTCTCATCTTGAGTGGCATTTTCACAACGTTTTGGTCGATGTAACCTCCGAGATTCTTCAGATTTATCTTGTCGAACTCAAGAGTTCCTTTATTTCATTCACGGAGGTAGCATGCTCTCGTTCCGGCAGCCATGACCGGATAGAAGTTCTAAATAAGTCGCAATTGTATTTTGAGTGTCGTCCGTGTTGAGGATTTAATTTTCAACTAAATTTTACCAAGTACTTTATCCACTGGTTGACGGAACGAGAACATGCTACCCCCGTGGATTAAATAAAGGATCCAGTTCGAAATTTCGTGCAGATTGCGAAGTTCGACAGAAAGATTACAGAGTTCGACAACAAACACATGAAAAAGGTCGAAGGTTACACTAACCGAAAAGTTGTGAAAAACACACCCATGATGGGAACAATAATCGGAAGAAACCATACAATATGAACCATTTCAAGTTATGTGAAGAACAGAGGTGTGTGATTGGCTAAATAGAAGTCACTACAGACTATGCGATCGGCAAATCGAGATCAAATCCTGTTGGATCTATTGTGGCCAATGATGCACTAATACCATTTGGAAAAGTTTTAACCCGAACGTTTGATGTTTCAGCAGTACCCTGGAGGCCTCCTAAGTTGTTATGTGTATATGTGTTTAAAACGTTTCTGGATTTTTTAGATGAATAGTGATAATCTACATATTAATACGATAGCGTGTGTGTTATGTTGTCACGCTTATATTTTTTCCGAGTAACTGGCGTTTAATAAATGACCTTCCGTATTTTTTTGTCATAAATAATTCTACAAAGAAGTCTTCAGAAGTTCTGGTTTTGGTTTCGATTATAGCTGATGGCACTCAAGTCATCTATGTTTTATAAATAATTTTACGAAGAATTATTCATGTGTTTTGGTTTCAGTTTCGATTATAGGCGAAAGAAATCAAGTTATATATATATAATATAAAGCTGAACGTCTGTATGTGTGTCTGGTCATGAATAGGCTCCTATATGGTTCGCTATTATAGAAAACTGATCACATAATGATAGATGTATCGAGACGCAGGAATGGGTATGTTTGATCTGGCATAATGATGATTCATTAAAATTGTGGAGTCTGCGTACGCGCCTGGTCCACAAAGTATGGAAATGAAAAATTTAAAAATTAAAAAAAAAAAAACGGTTACAAGTGTTTTTGATACAGATATACATAATAATACTTTGATAAGTATGTTTTAACTTAAATGCAGATGGTATAATAAAATTGTGGGGTCTGCGTTCGCGCCTGGCCTCCATAGAATGGAAATAGGCACAAACTTTAATAAAGACTTTTCATATCTTTCTGCGTAAGTATACTTTGATAATTAGGTTTCAGTTTGAAAAAAATATGGTATAATAAAATTATGGGGGGGGGGGGTTCGTTCGCGCCTGACCTCCATAGAATGGAAATATGTCACAAAGTTTAACAAGGTTTTTTAATATAGATCCACAGAATATTGTGATAAGTGTTTCAGTATGAACAGGTATGGTATAATAAATTATGGGGTTTATCTATTTTATTTTCATCATATTTTGCTTTGGTTTTGATACCTTCAAATTCGAAGCTAACTCTTTACAACCCTTCCTGTTCATAACCTATCATACTTTCATAAATCAGAGTCCATTTTCTGTAGGCTGTTTTTGAACCCAGTCAACGACGGGTACTTTTGCTAATATATATATATATATATATATATATATATATATTCTTCATAAGTTTTGGGTTCGGTTTCGATTTAAGCTGATGCACCCAAGTCATACGGATATAAATCGATAGAAAATTGACTCCATAATAATATATACGAATTCTGCATAAATTAAAATATATTTTAGCGCATTTTACGACCGGGCTACGCTGGGCACCATTGCTAGCTTAAATAAATACTTTTGCAGTTTTAACAAAAGAGCTACTATAATATCAGGGCGTCTCCATTTACGCTGAACATTCTCAGAATGCCAACATCAATATATTAAATATGAAAAACTTCGTTGTGGAATTTCCATGGGTCCCGCTAATTTATGTTATTTGGATTATTCCAAGTACTGTTCTCATCTTCAGTGGTATTTTCACAACGATTCAGCCAATGTAACCTCCGGCCTTCTCCAAGTGCCTCTTGTCGCACTCTGGAATCTTTCTGTCGAATTTCAAAATTTTTCCTTTAGATTTTTATGTTGGTTGCGATATTTTCACAACGTTTCAGACGATGAAACCTCCGGCCTTCTCCAGGTACAACGTTTTGAACTTGGGAACCTTCTAATCGAACTCTGAAACTTGTACGAAATTTAGAACTGAATACTTTATTTAATTTCCAGGGATAGATTGTTTTTATTCAGTCAGCCATGACCAGGTAGAAATGTAAAGTTGTGCCATTTTTAGTTGTTTTCGCCTTTAGTCAGGACTGAACCTTGAACCTCTAGAAATTTGTCGCATATAACTGATCTATATGCTAATACCGTAGTACCGTTAACGTACGTACGTGTGTCACGGTTTCCAGATTATAAATTATTTGATCGGGAGATCCTATTTATTAAAAAGGCAGATAGGTGTTAACATACTACGAACATTAAATTAGTATAATATAAATACGATAATTTAATGTTCGTAGTATGTTATCACCTATCCTCCTTAATAAATAGGATCTCCCGATCACCGAAATCGCAATGTAAAAAAATAAATAAATAAATAAATAAATAAAAAAATATATATATATAAAAAAAAATGTCGCTTTTAGGCCGTACGTGAAACTAAAAGATATCTTCTTGGTCTTCTGGCTAGGATCCAAGAGGTGTATCTATTCCGTCTAAAAATGGTATGATATTGTGGGGTTTCCGTTCGCGCCGGATGTCCATACAATGGAAATATATCACAGATTTCTATAAGGATATTGGAGATAAATCATAAGCTCATATATTCTGGCACTACATTAGATTACTTAGATAAATACTTTTACAGTTTTAACAAAAGGTCTACAATAATATCGCGGAGTCTCCATTCACGCTGAACGTCCACAAAATGCCCAGCTGCAATATATTACAAACGAAAATTCCGCCGTGGAATTTTCACAGATCACACTAGTTATTAATAAATGCTTTTAACCGTTATATCATGGGTTGACATGGACCATCCTTACTAGATGCGATTTTAAGCAAGAATAACATAAATTAAAAGTGCCGCTCGATCATTACTGCCTGAATGTGAATAATCGGTACGTGTGCAATTTACTGTGCTAAAACGTTATTTGTTAGAAAGCTGTTCTTAGCAGAGGGAGGAAGGCTTTTTAACTATTATCTATTTTCACCTAGCAGTAAAACAAAAGATACCATAACATTTTAATTTAAGTTGAAAATCATTTGTTTGAATAGCACGGCCCCTAAATTGCAGCAATAGGGAATAATATATAACGACGAATTAAATAAAATTTTCAGTTTGAAATCCTGATCTGTTTCCCGAGTTCAACTAGAAGTTTCTTAAGTTCGACAATTAGGTTCCTAAATTCGAAAAAGATGCACCTGAAGAATGGTGGAGATTACATCGGCCGAAACGTTGTGAAAATAGTCACGGATATGAGAACAATAATCCAAATAATAAAAACTACTAATCCTCATCTCGAAAGTTTCCAAATACTTTAAAATATCATCGATATATATATATATATATATATATATATATATATATAACTACTTCATTTACTCATATAAATTAATATACGAAAGTATAAATTTATGCGAAAACTTTAAGTATTTACTTCAACAATGCTCAATACGTAGGTAGAAAGTTATAAATTATGCATAAGCCTGATGAATCCTAGCGTGGATGAAACGCGGAATATTCTGTGTAGCTTAATTGCCATATATATTTCATAACTTATATATCAAAATCATAAGACCACTTAAGAAAGTAAGCGTTTACGCATATTATCGAATTTTTAATCAAACAAATGGTTGAAACCATTGCCAAAAGGGAAAATATGATGGAAAAAAAATGAAATCTACTTCATTCGAAACCTTAACCCTGATCTAATAATTATTTTTTAAAAAAATAAACATTTTCACCTGGTCAAAATAAGACCACTGATAATTTATCTAACAAAAGGCAATTATAAATTACTAAAAAGGGTCTCGGTATTTAGTATAGCCTCCAGTATTACTCCAAAAATTCTCTTCGGCATGCTTGCGACTAAGTTTTTTATCAGTTGCGAAGGAATTTTATCCCATGTACTGAAAACTGAATCAAAAAGTTCCTTTATCGAATCATACTGGGTTCCATCATTGAACATTTCTTTTGCCATCCATCCCCAAAAATTTTCAATCGGATTGAGGTCCGGAGAACATGCTGAATGATCTAACAATTCTATATTATTTGAAGAAAAGTATTCTCGTGCTTGTCTAGAAGTGTGTATCGCAACGTTATCTTGCTGGAAAATCCAAATTCTTCCACAGACGTGGACCTTCAGTCCTGATAGAAGCATTTTCAAGCATTGAAATGTACTTCAATGACGTTTGCCGGCTTTCACTACTTGCAACTTTAGGGTCTCAGCTGACGAGAAAGCACCTCAGATCATTAAAGATCCTCCTCCACTATGCCGAGTTGAAAAAGTCTCTTTGGGCAAATTTTTATCATGCCAATAGTGTTGAAAACCATCTGGACCATCTAGATTCAACTTTTTCTCATCGGAGAAAATTACATTTTTCCACTTCTCTTCATCCTAAGTCTGGTATTTGGCGGCATATTTAAGTCGGTTAGTTTTGTGCTGTTTAAGAAGACGTGGTTTCTGCAGTCGCTTTAAATGATTGAAGCCCTTCATTTTCAGATGCCTTCTGATGGTTTTAGGACTACATTCTGCTGTTTGGCTTTTCAATCGACTTGAGCTCATACTGGAATTTTTTTTTTTTTAAACTTCTGATACGGCGATCCAGTGATGGGGTTATTTTTTTTTTTATTTTTTTTTTTTTTCGACCTGGACTCTTTTTGTGCCCATATTGATCTGGATTTCTTAAATTTGTGATGACCGTTTTGCTACGATTCACTTCGTTTGCAATGGATCTATGGGAGAGTCCACCCCTATTAAGCTCAAAGATCCTTCCTCTCTCACTCTGATAATGGTTTCCCTTTTGCCATTTATAATTTAGTAAGATGTTTTTTTATCCACTAACAAGTTGCTTTTCGTAACATAGAAAGCTTTTCGTATTCATTTTTTCAAAACTAGCCGATTTTATTAATGTGGTCTTATCATTTTGATCAGGTGAAAATGTTTGTTTTTTAAAAAATAATTATTAGATCAGGGTTAAGGTTTCGAATGAAGCAGATTTCATTTTTTTTCCATCATATTTTCCCTTTTGGTAATGGTTTCAACCATTTGTTTGATTAAAAATTCGATATTATGCGTAAACGCTTACTTTCTTAAGTGGTCTTATGATTTTGACCAGGACTGTATATATGCGCGTGCGCGCGCGCGTGTGTGTGTGTGTAACCAGGGTTAATCGTGACACCCTGCACTGATGATTCCTGAAAGGATGAAACACTAGTGTCTGTAAATATTTAATAATTATTATAGTAAATGGTTATACACACACACACACACACACACACATATATATATATATATATCAGCAGTGAGATCCGACGTTGTCCGGAATTGAATGAAGATCAACGAATGTTCCACACTTCTAATATTTTTGTCAACGAAATCTGTGAAATCGACCATTTTTCAATCAAATCGAATGATTATCTACTCTAGTCAGGGACCCACCGTAGTACACCGGGAGGAAGATTCACATGCCTCCCCACAATTATTTTGTTCACAATACATTATTGTCTGCATTGCACATCAGAAAACCTACTATTGATTTTATAAAATTATCTTTTATATTTTATGGCTTGAATTAAAGTTTAAAATGTAAAAGTCAAGCATCATAGTTCGGTTCTGCTCTCAACAAAAACATTCATTTCGGACGCGCCTCTGTCTTATCAAAGAAGCTACTATTCATTTTATACGCCGAGCCTTCTGCTTATACAATGATAAAGCTTCTCAAATGCACCTGTGATGTTAGGCTGTGTAAGGGTGTTAACTTTGGTCAAAATTAGACTATTCGTTCTTTAATTGGAGTTTTGTCGATTGTGGATTTAAGATACTTATCGGAGACATTCCGATACAAAACCTATTTAAGAACACTCTCATACGCAGGAAGTACCTTTGTGTGAAATTTCAAAAAAAATTGACCCAGCTGTTTCGGAGTCCATAGGAAACAAACTCACACAAACACACGCATAGACAAAGTACTTTTTTATATATAAGTATATAATTACATGTGTGTGTGTGTGTGTGTGTGTAATTAAAATTAGAGATAAATATGTTTGCAAAGATGTGTTTATTGTGTTGAAGCATTCGAACAAAAATGAATACCCCCTAACGTTAACAGTATTTATTATACAAAGACAACTTTTCTTTACCAAAACAAATTGATACGTTTAAAAGAAAATGAAACATTAAAAAAAAGCAACTCTTCTATACGAAGTAGAGTTTCCTCGTGTGATCCCTGTTCAATAGATTATGAGAGAGGGGGCGCATATGTAGCACGTTTACTTAACGGCGCATGCAACTATATACATATCGCTGTACTAATGAATTAGTCGTTATTAGCGAAGGAGGCAGTCGTAAAATACGCTTAAATACATTTTAATTCATGCAGATTTCGTATTTATAATTACAAAGTCAATTCTCGAATATATATATATATATAATCTCATCTAAACTTTGTGTAAATAAAACATATATATATATATATATATATATATATATATATATATATATCATTCAAATGCTACTGTGTTTAAATATACGGTTAAGTGGCAGTTTTAGTGATTTAGAACTGCTTTAAGGCTTCACTGCTTACTCATTTTTCGACCAAATTTCAAACAATTATTACAGTTTATAGATCACCTTCTCAGCTATATGACGAAAAATCTTTTTTTAATTTTCGTTCAATAAAACAAAAGTTATGATGAATTTACTGGTGTTCAAAATCGTTAAAAAAACATAAGGAGGTGAATGACGTTTTTTTATGACTGATTTCCATAGTAATCACGTCGCTTCAGCGACTATTGATGCTACCAATTCACCGTTCTCGTGAAAAGAGAAGTAACAAGTGAAACAGAGAGAATGAAAGAATGAAAGGGAGATAATTGGGAAGATTTTATTGAAAGCAGACGAGTGCCGTACATTTTTATTACATATGTGTATGTTATGTTTATGGGGGCAAAAAAATAAGACTGAAATTAAACAAGGAACAAGTAAATTTACTAGAAGCCTGGAAAAATCATGGATTGCAATAGAAAAATGCGAGAATGAAAAGTAATATGGTTAAGCTTAAACATGGAAAAGTAAAGGACTAGTTGTTAAAACTGGAAAAGAAAAGGACAAACTAATCTAGTAAAAAATATAATAAATTTATAACTTAAAATATTGCTGCATTAATAGTTTTTTTATTTCAATTTATAACATATAATAAATTCTTAATTCTGCAATATTTTAAGTCGAAAATTTATTATATTTTTTACTAGAATATCGTGTCCTTTTCTTTTCCGGGTTTAGCAACTAGTCTTTTACTTTTCCATGTTTAAGCTTAACCATATTACTTTTCATGCTCGCATTTTTTTTATTATATATATATATATATATATATATATATATATATATATATAATACTAATTTCAAACGTTAAAACAATGATGACTTTGGTACCAGCAGCTAAAACTTTTCCGTTCTCCCTTTTCTAGAGTTAAAACAAAACGCAACTTCCGATATTTATCTCTCCCCAATGACTGAAAGATATGACACAAGACGAGAGAATGAGATTTGAAAAAAAAACAGCAACTTAGAGGAAGCGCACTTTGACCTGCAAAAAAAAAAAAAAATATATATATATATATATGTCTGGACAACCCCATCGGCATTCCTTGGTAGAAGCACTTTAGGCGATTAGTAATGAACTAACCCCTTTCTCAAAGGTCGTAGGGTGGTAAACCTCTTAAAATCATCATCATCATCATCATCGTATGACTCTGAAGATTCTATTGTGGCATTAGTTTCCTAGATATAGATGTCAGAATTCTTTCTAAAATGGAATTGGCGATTACGGGAAAGACCACATAAAGGTTGCCAACATTCTAAGTGAAAGTGATTTTTGTGAAACGAACTGGATTCGAACTTGGAACAACTAGGTCGTCAGTGCGTGTCGTTAACGACTAGATCACCATCACCTCCCTTCCTAGAATAACACGGAACACAGGAGTATACACCAGAGAATAAGCCAATTGAACACTGGCCTAGACGCTGATGCTTTTAAGGCCGAATGAAACTTCCATAAGCAAAAATTCTTCTCAAGTATATTTTTATCTGTGGAATAATATGCAACCGAGGTTGCTTCCCTGCTGACTACAACATGGTCGTTTTCAAATTCAATGTTCATTAATTCTGGACGTCCGGTACACTTAAATAATCATTTCACACGTTGCTTTCAATCCCCTTAAAGTGTTGTTCATTTTCAACCGAAAAATTTTGTAACCGGAGAATAATCTCGAGTGATGCTTCAGCTTTAATGGCGGTTGAATACTTGTAAAATATTTAAAACAAAAACCTACTTGTATATCTTTGTAAGCAACATTGAGCCCCAAAACGAGCGATTATTTGGGAATTTCAGGAATTGTATGTGCTCTCCGCTATACTCGGCATTGTTTCCAGTCAATCTTGGGTCTTTCCTTGCCACTGGACGCAAACAGTGCCGATTCAGGGAAGGAGTGATAGGGGATTGCGCAACCCTTGCCTCACAGTTATATGCGCAGCTGCCCTACAGTGTTGTCCATTCTCTTGAGACTAAACAGAGGCATCGTATATCGTTATTCAAGAAACAAAGCACAAATTCCATGCCCAGCATAATTTTACCAAAGTATTTTTTTCTATTAAGTTCTATTATGAAATAAAATCACTTTTTCTCTTTGTCACCACAAACAATTTGTATTGCCACATGGACGTGAAGGGCTACTAATTGGGATCATATCTACAGGGAACTATGTTGAAAGTTGAACCGCGAGATGTTTGTTCACATTTAAACATCTGCGTATTAGTACAGTCAGGGAAGCAAAAAACGATGAGGGAGTTCCACAGTCTGGCAGTCCGAGGGAAGGAACTATTAGAGTAGAAGGCTTCCCGACAGCTAGGAACCTCGACAATGAAGAGGTGGGACTTTACCGCTTGTCGGGTTATTCGGGAGTATGTACAGCAAAATATGCAAAAATGCAATAAGTTAATCAGAGCACATTCCATAAATGAACTTGTAGAACTGACACAGGGATTCAACATGGCGGTGATGAGGCAGAGATTGGAGCTTGGCTGATAGTGCGGGACCTATTAGATTTTAGATTTTTTTTTTTTTTTACCCCGTGTAAATGTTAGAGATTAGTGGCAAATGCACTAAATCTGCTCTTTCCGGTTGCATATTTTCTTAGAGTGAAAGGATTATATAAATGTCAAAGCAAAATAACTTGTTTGGGACATTTCTCACGTTATTGGTTATATTTATCCATTTTTTTTATTATCGTTTATATTTGATATGTTTTGAAACATGATGTAAATAATAAATCTATGACGTCACGCTAAAGCTATACTAATTTTTTAAGGTAATGTTTTAAGTTCTATTTATAAGAATGCCCAAATAAGTCAGTTTGTAGAACCTCAGACTAAAGATCTCAAAGTTTCGGTTTCGATTCCCGGCCATAGCATCAGTTATATTTATTCGGAATATATTGTTTACTACTGATGCAATATTCTCTATCTCATATTTCGAACTAAAACAAATTCCGCTATATATTTATTATGTTAAAAAACGTGACTGGCGGACGGATAATATCTGTATTTATATACAAAAGGGTTTAACTTTTTATAAGAAACTGTTATATATATATATATATATATATATATATATATATATATATATATATATATATATATATATATGAAAATGTCTATATTCCAAATTTCAAGATGTTGACTATCATACTGTTTATTTTCTTAAGTTGACATGCACAGATCTTGACAATACCTGTTTCGTAACTCAATATCATTTATGTAATTATTATGCCAATTATTGAATTTATTTCGCCCTTAACTCATCAGAAGCAAAAGCATTGATCAAGTTTAGAGGTAACAGCTTCTTTCCCAATTCTCGGATTTTGTAATCATACCTATATGCATTTATTTTTTCTAAAATTGATGAGTGCTTTTCTTCTGGTGTGTTAAGGGTGAAATAAATTCAATAATTGAGATAATAATTACATGAATTATTTTGTGCTGTCAAGAATTGTGCATGTCAACGCACGTAAGAAAATAAAAGGTAAGATGGTCAACGTCTTTAAATTTGGAAGATAGACTTTTGTCATTTATTTGTTATATGCTTTGTAATTATATCAAGCTTCATAAATTAAAGGATTGGTATAAATAAAAGGTGGAATATAATTGAATAAACACATTTCCTAATATATATATATAATAAAACCGTATTCCGCTTTGTTCACATACGCCATATATGCATAGCATATGATATATATATATATATATATATATGTGTGTGTGTGTGTGTGTGTGTGTACGTCATAGCAAATGACGTTATATGTGACGTCATAACAATAAGTAATTTTTTTCATTTTCTTTTATATACACTTACCTTTGCCAAATCGTTTTTCATGCCATATTAAAAAATCCAACAGTGATTTTAGGAATAAGCATTTGCCTCTGATGAGTTGTTTAGTGGTCTTCCACTATTCAACGAAACATGTTTAAGGCATACTTTAAAAAAAATGAATATAAACTATATGTAAAATAGTTTGTGTAAATACGAATGTTCACCCTCTTTCAACGTTACAGAAAGAAACAATGCTTTACCACAAACATCCATATGACACAACGTCTCTCTCGTTGATTTAAAAGAAAAAGAACAAAACTGCTCAAACTGGAAAGTTTAAAAAAGAAAAAAAAATGTATCAATCGGTACATGAAAATGAGGAAGAAAACGTATTATTAATGAAATAGCAAAGAATTTTTTTCTAAATTCATTTCAGATTACAAGCAATGAATCTTTCCCCTATCCCAGGGTTTGGCTTTTTTAATCACTAAATACTTGAAATAGTTTTGTCTGGGATATTTTTATATAGCATGTTAATTTAGTTTATATATAATATATATATATATATATATATATATATATATATATATGCATAATAGCGTATTATTTTAGACGTTCAAATCGTCGATAAAGTAACCCAATAATGTATTTCCTTATATTGTTCAAATGCAAGTTCATAAAATAAAGCAAGGTATAAATAAATATTAGACGTTTGAAATTATATCATTCTGTTAATCCGTATTTCGTACGAACGTTCCGCCTTGCGAAGGTGGTTCAATAGTCTTTTCAAGTATATCTTTCTTAGGCAGATCATGATCCAGAAAAAGCGCGTATTAAAAACTTACATACATGGATTCTAATTATTTATATATTTATTTATTAATTTATTTATTTATTATTTATGTTAAAATCCCAACCTGTGTGGATACATTTCCATTTTTGTATTTGGTAATTAAAATCTTTTGAAACATATCAGCTTGTTTACTAAAACTTGTTTCCTCGTGTGTGTGGGGGGGGGAGTCATGTTGTCTTATCATAGACCAACCGTAGACGAACTGACAGTTGTGGCCAGTGTAATACATATATAATTAAAAATTGGAACTCATTGTTTTAGATTAGAAGTTATTAGCACAGGCGGGTTGTTTGTTTATTAAAAAAAGTGTCATAACAAAATTAGAGAGACGGTTCGAACAGGCTGAAGAAAGAGAAGCCAGCTGACACACTCCTGCAACAAACACATACCAGCCCATGCTAAAACGAACTCTCTCACTTGTCATACTATCGCTGTAATGTAAATAAAACTGTGTTGATTTAACAAAATGTTTGATTACAAAGACCACGTTTATCAACGTGTATATACTATAGCACGCATTTTATAAAAGTGCGAACCATAAATCATATAGACAACACTATTACAATGTATCATATATTAGGATGGGGCTTTGTCGGTGGCACTGGGGAAAATATTTTTTCTCACTTTGGGGAGGAGTTAATTGCATCCCTAATCGAGAGAGCACCGGAAAAAAACATCAGAACATATTTTGTTCTCCAAGCTTGGGGGTTGTGTTGATTATAAACATGCAACGAAGTGTGCGAAAAGGTATATCGACATTCTACATGCATTAAATTGTAAGCCGTGTATATAAACTGCCTTTCTATTTTATAAAACACGCAAATCTTCTTTAGCATATATATATATATATATATATATATATATATATATATATATATATATATATATATATATGTAAATCAAAATTCGGAGTTAAATTACGTAGAATTCCAACAAAATTTATTGTTTGACAGAGGAGTACAAATAATTATTAAAGCTTTTTCCTTATCCATGGATTTTTAATGAATAGCTCATCTCATCGGAGAAAATGTTATTAGCAAAATAGATGGGGTGATTGTAAATTTTGCTTATTAGCACAAAAATTGAAAATTAAAATTCTAATCGATGGTGTAAAAGGATACCAACAATTTAAATAATGAAAATACAGGAATAGTTGTAAAATCTAATGGTATATTCTAGAATAAATTGCAGTATTTTAAGAGCATGTTCCAGTCTGGAAAGTAAAATCCAAGTAATGTGTATTTGTCAATCCATTATTTTCAATGTGGTAGAACACTTTAAAAAGTCCTTTTAAATAACGATATTCATGCAGGCAAAATACTGGAATGAATTAACTGAAAAGCAATGTTTATGTACTTTTTGCTGATATTTTACTGATGTAGTTAATTGATATCAAATTGATATATAAATTTTTGCTGATATTTTTCTTATGTAATTAATTGATATTAAATTGATATATAAATTTTTGCTGATATTTTACTGATGTAATTAATTGATATTAAATTGATATATAAATTTTCTTATATTGAAGTTTTTACGACATTTCGGCATTTCATGAAATTTATATATATCAGGTTGACGAGAAAGTTTTTGCGGTTTTTTAAGATGAACATATCTTAGCTCAAATGAAACTTTATTGATCAAAATAAGCACTATCAGGTCCGCACACTTTTGCCAACGAAAAACAGATGTATTTATGCCACTAACTTAAAAAATCGTGCGTTCTGGTGACGATGAAGACGTTTTTGATATCACTTAGGTTTTTGAAGCATTTCTCATGCAGAAAGTTGTCAAAATGCTTGAAAAAGTAATCGTCTGTAGGTGAGCGGTCTGGAGAGTACGGCGGATGATGCAGAGTTTTGTAGCCCGATTCGTTCAACTTCCGCAGGGTCGGTTTATCAATGTGCGGTCGGGGAATTGTCGTGGGGGAGAATTGCGCCTTTTCTGTAAACTAATGGTGGGTGTTGTTATCGAAGTTTCTGATGTACTTCATCAATTTGTTTACAGTAATTTTCCGCCGTAATGGTTTCGCCTGCATTCAAAACACTTTAATGGATGAGACCGGTCGCAGATCACCAAATAGTCAGCATGCTATTTTTTGGTGTAACTCTGGCTTCGGGAGGCCCTGGATATGACTTTAAACTATATCCAGTGGTGAGGCCCCAGCTTGTGGGCTTTGGGAAGTGTGGAGCCACCCTTTAATTACCATTGCTCCCAGGTCCACTCTGACCCGGAGTGGTAGTACCTGTTAGGGTCCCAACTATGGGTTAAATAGAAACCGACGTGAAAACAACAAATATATTCTATTAAAAAAAATTTTCTTCAAAATCTTTGGATTCGGCATTAAATAACTCAAAAAAGGTTGATATGCCGTAAAACAAAAACAACCAACCAACCTGGCTTCGGAAAGTGTTGTGGAGCTTCGTCGGTGTCTAATTACTGAGCTGGGCCTCGCCGGTTGTCATAAAGGACCAACTTTTCATCGGAAGTCACAACCTGGTCGAAAAACGGGTTGTTTTTGTTGCATAAAAGAAGGGAAAATTACACGGTTTTTTTTTTACATATTTTTTTCTTGGTTTTCGTTCAATTCGTAAGGCTTACATTTATTAAGTTATTTCGCCTTTCCGATCTCTTTCAAGTGGTTGGGAATCGTCATATACGTTACGTCTAATTAAAAAGGAAGTTTTTGGACAGCTGGGCGTAGATTGGCTTCGGATAAGACTTTTAATTGATCGTTGTCAACATTCGATGGCCGATCACTACGCTCATCATCTTCAAGACTCTCATCGCTGCCACAAAATTTCTTAAACCACCATTGTGCTGTGCGTTCAGTAGTGGTGCCTTGGCCAAACGCTTCGTTGATATCGCGAGCTGTTTCAAAACTTATTTAAAATAAAAAATTCCAAACCTTGTATCTATCTATCTATCTATCTAATTACTCAAAAGAAACTTCGAGTATTTTATAAAAAATGTAATAAAATAAATGCAGTTTAAATTTCTAGGGATGCTAAGTGTAGCATATCGCTGACTTAGCACTTGCATAAGCAGGTTTACCGCTATAAAATTCACAATAACCAAAGGGAATTCAACTATATAGCAGTGAACCCCCCACCAATAAATCCTAACTTAAAATGTCAAATAAGATCATCAGCTATATATATATATATATATATATATATATATATATATATATATATATATATAGTGACCTTGTCTGTCTGAGGAACTGTATCTACCAAACTACTCTCTCAATTTCTAATCTATAGAATTAAAACTTGATATATAGGAGATTCGGATATGTGGAACAAATTCGATTTGGTTTTTATCCGGTAAACTTGTTATTTGTACGCATGCGCAAACATAGATTTAAATCTTTTAACAACGTTATTTTTTTTTTTTTACTTTATTTACGCGTGGATTTGGGTCAAACTGGTACGAATAGTGCTGGGTAGTTATATATTTCGGTTTCGATTCTAGCTGATGCTAGTTATTGAAAAAAAAAGTCATATATACTTTTTAACTTTTGACATCATTACTGCATATGTGATACAATATAATAATCAGAAGAGTGTTGGGTCTGTAACAATAAATACGAAAGCTGCATAAATTAAAACATCATATTTTACGGCCTGCTATATAAAAATTTCTATTTTTTTATTTCTTTGGTGCTGCAGCACGATTCGATTTGGGGACCAGACAACGACGGAGTTATGAAGGCAAAGAAAACCGCCTCCTTTCTTACGCTTACACCTATCATACTAGTCAAGGACACGTCCTCGGCAATCAATCCGAGAGAGACTGTAGTAGGTGATGCCCTTTTTTTCTTCTCTACACCGGTGCTAACAGATCAGGCATGTGTGAAGATATTGGCTTCTTGATACGAAATGCATCTAAATTAATACTTTTTGTTTTTCTACTTCCTTTTGCAAAACTTAATTATGTTCTCCAAAACCAAAAACAACAACTCACCTTTTCCCCCTTTTCCTTCTTCCTATTTCCCCTTTCCTATCTACCTCCCCCACTTCCTGGTTGGTTTTGAAACTTAAAATGTACCAAACATTAATACTGTAACCCTTTCCTTCTCCCATTGCAATGATAAAATTCACTATAAAACAACCAAACCAAACACTACAAACTAACGATTGAAAATAGGAAAAGTTTGAAGAATAAAAGCCTTCTACAAAAAAAAAAAAAAAAAAAAAAAAAAAAAAACTGGATGCAACATGAATACTATTTAAAATGTAAAAGAGCATTTTTGTAGTTCATTTGATATGTTTTCGAGCGGTGGAAACATGTGTAAATGATTCTACTCTTCATTTGTATGTTCCGTCCCCAACGAACCAGTAATAAAAATTTGAACATACGAATGAAGAGAAGAATCATTTACGCATGTTTCCATCGCTCGGTTCATTTCAAATGAACTACAAAAATGTTCTTTTACATTTTAAACACATCTTAAGTATATTCTAAATATATTACATTTTAAATACTTTCTGAAGATGACGCTCTACAGAACGTCTGAAACGCGTTAAAAATGATTTCAATGATTTAAAAACATTATTACAATGATCTAAACATAATTTTTAATTAAAAACCAAAACACGGAATAATAAAATAATGTTAACAATACACATTGTTGGTGACCCCCCTCTCATTTATATATATATATATATATATATATATATATATATATAATATGAGAGAGAGAGAGAGAGAGAGAAAATAGTAAATTTAAAATAGAATTTTCTGAATTTTAGATTTCTGTGGTAGGTTGTTTTTGTCGTGCCGCCGGTCTGTCACCCGTAAGCCTAAATAGCATTTTCATTTGTCTGTTACGCGTACGTTTGAAATAACATTTTCATGTGTGTCATATGTAAGCTCAAAATAGCATTTTTGTCTGCATGACACACCGAAGTTTGAAGTAGCATTTTCGTCTGTCTGTTGCACCGAAATTTGAAATAAAATTTTCATCAATCTTCTCAACGGTAAGTTTACCATATCATTTTTATCACAAAACGCGTAGATGGAATGGACGTATCTCGTTGTTCTTCTTTGTGTTACTATTTTGCTTTCTTATTAATTCACTTCGCCTATTGGTTTGTGGTGGTGACGAGTGAAATTGAATTCAGTGTCTGAAAGGAAACTGTGGATCAGATTGTAGCGACGAGACTGCTCATGGAATTTTGTTCGATAAGTGTTTTATTAAATGCGTTCAATATCGTCTGTAAACTAAAATGCCCGTTTCAATCTCGGTTTTAAGAAAACAATTTTTTTTATGAATAAGACTAAATCAGAGATATTCAAACATAACTGCCGTTGCTTATTTGCGTATTTTGTAAACTTTCTCTGCCTACTTTAAATACGAAAAACATCAACTTACACACTATAGCAGCAACTGCATTTGAATAAAGATAAAGAAATAGTGTCACTATGGATGGAAAATACAATCGAAGACGGCTGGAGAGTGCATCGATAGAAACGTACTCAAACAAATAACAACGGTGAAGGCAATAGCTCAAAGAAAACCATTGCAATTAATAACATTTCATCTCAACTATTCGTACGGTATAATCATTTTAACATAAAGGTTTTTTTAGATAACTGGAGTTAAGCAACGTTGAGCCTGGTCACTATTAGATGGGTGATCATTTGTGAATGCTAGTTATTTCATGTTGCTAAATAAAATGTTGGAGGACACTTTCCTGCTACAAAAAAAAATGTTGGAGGACATCTTCCTGCTACAAAAAAAAGTTGGAGGACATCTTCCTGCTAAAAAAAATGTTGGAGGACATCTTCCTGCTAAAAAAAATGTTGGAGGACATCTTCCTGCTAAAAAAAAAATGTTGGAGGACATCTTCCTGCTAAAAAAAATGTTGGAGGACATCTTCCTGCTAAAAAAAATGTTGGAGGACATCTTCCTGCTAAAAAAAAATGTTGGAGGACATCTTCCTGCTAAAAAAAATGTTGGAGGACATCTTCCTGCTAAAAAAAAATGTTGGAGGACATCTTCCTGCTAAAAAAAATGTTGGAGGACATCTTCCTGCTAAAAAAAAATGTTGGAGGAGATCTTCCTGCTAAAAAATATCTCCCTTGATCGTGATTTATATGAGACTGGTGACCGCTTGTGAATTTAATACTTCATTGGAACTTCCTCCAAATGTTTACACAAATACAAGGTGTCACAAAGTGATCTGACATTTTGCAGGTGAAAAAATAACAATTAAATAAAAAGATATTTTATTTTTATTTTTTAAATGTATTTTGAATTTCAGTTTATTTTAATTATGTCGAAATTTATTTATATCTGTATTTATGCATATTTTTAGGAAATGTTCCCGAATCATTTGATTTCTTTGCATGGTGATATTGGTTGGCCCGCAAGATCGCCTGATCTAAACCCCTGCGATATTTCTTGTGGAGATATTTGAAGTCAAAAGAATTCAACGAACACCCTCGATCTTTTGAAAAATTAAAACGAGGTATTTGTTCTGAAATTGCTGCTATTCAACCCAAAATGAGCCACATAGTTATTGAAAATTTTCTGAACGCCTACAATCGTGTGTAAGCAGTGCTGGTGAAAATTTTGCCGATTTAATATTAAAGACTGTGTGAAAAAAAATGGCATTCTACGTACATAAAAAAATTAAATAGTATTGTCTTTATTTAAGTGTTATTTCGTTTTTTGTTTTTTTTACCAACAAATGTGTCGGATCATTTTGGGACATCCTGAATATTTTTTATTATGTTCAGAAGTCTATTCTCCGTTAGTTTGTGGCTGAGTTAAGCAGGATTCAGAACAACAAAATTTTCCATGAACAATCTGGCTGTTATCGAATAAAAAATGTGACATGCAGAGATTTTATCATGTAAAATTAGAGACATAAACTAACTAATCATATTAATGACTTCAATGTAAAAAAAAAAAACAAAATGTTTTCAAGCAAAAAAAGTGGATTCGACATTAAATAATTCAAATGGATTGATATGCCGTAAAAAAATAACATCAACTTTGTTTTTTCTTTCTTTTCCAAGGATGAGCCTTAATGTAACCTCGTGACCTTTTTAGATCCGTTAGTTAATCTGTTTTAAAGATTAAGCTTATATTTGGTTCCCGATTTTTTTTTTTATTGATGAATTGTTTTATTTTGTGATTCGTAATTTTATTCTTACTATCGCTTGTACTAATGAAAAACGTCACAGAGTTATTATGTAGCAGTTTTATCTGTTAAGCTACGGGTCTTTATTAGCAATTCTAAGATCAATTTTAGGAGCCTAAAACTTATGTTTGTACATGTATATGCTTATATATATATATGTGTGTGTGTGTGTGTGTGTGTGTGTGTGTGTGTGTGTGTGAAAGTGTCTGTCTGTGTCTGTTTCTCTGTCTGTGTACATTTCCCTACACAATTTTCAGTCTACAGACTCGAAATTTGATATACAGGGTATGGAAATTTGGAAAAATTTTGTAATCCACTCTCGGACAGAAATGTGGTTGTTAAGGGGTCAAAGTTCAACGATTTGACCTTTGAGAACTCTACCAAACTCCTCCGACAATTTTGGGTCTAAACAATTGAAATTTTAGATATAGGTTCCTTGGACATGGATCTAACTTAATAACTTGATTTGAGCCCAAAACAATAAATGTTCCGGGGTCATATTAGGGGGCAAAGTTTTTTTAAAAAATTGACCCCTATGGTCTCTGCCAAATTACTCAGACAATTTCTGCTCTAAACATTTGAAATTTTACATAAAGGGTATTCAGAGATAGGGTAAGCTTTTTAATCGATTTGGGTCGAACATTTGAGTTACAAATATGTAAATCTATGTATCTATGTTTGCATGTCTGCCTAAAACTTGCGACAGATACTCACAAGAGCCTGCCTTCCTACTACCACTTTTTTTTTTTGCTTAACATACACCCCCAAACATCCGGGCAACGCCGGGCACCCATGCAAGTTTGCCATTGCTTATGACCTCACTCAGATTGTTCGCGAGCCCACTCGTGTGCCCGATACTACAGGTCAGTATGCAAGCCTTCTAGACCTTTTTCTCTCCACTTCCCCTGAACTATGTTCATGTTCCGTTCTTTCTCCTCTATGATCCTCCGACCACTCCGTCGTATCAGTTAAGATAAAAATGAAATGTAATAAGTCCTCAGACGTACCCCTCCACCGTACTGTATACCGATACTCCATGGTTGACTGGGATAGCTTCCGTACATTCATATCTGATCTACCTCTGCATTCCATGTTTAAAAAGGATGTGTCCTCTATAGTATCAGACCTGATCAAATGGTTAATTGTAGGTATAGACCGATTCATACCCTCGAAAAAGTTCCAGCGAAAACCTAACAGTCAGCCGTTGTTCTCTCCAGAATATGTTGCGGCCATTGCACACAGAAATCACTTTTTCCTTTACTTCCAACGTAATAGATGCACTGAGACTAAAGCTGCTTTCAGGAACGCCAACAACCACTGTAAAAGAGTAATAAAAAATGCAAGAGAGCTATATGCTCAGTCCGTTAAATCCAAAGTAGCTGACCAGCGGCTTGGTTCCCACCAGTTTTGGCAAATAACAAATAGGATCCTGAACAGAAGTGTACGTTCTATCTCAACCATTATCAATGGACCAGAGGTCATCTCGTCAGCATCAGACAATACCAAACTATTTGCCAAGAACTTTGCACCTAATTCTACCCTATGCGACGAAGGCCATCAACTCCCCATATTTCCTCCTATAACACAGAACACGCTAGGTAACATACAAATATCTGTGCATGCGATCGCCAAGCTAATCAAGAACCTTGATTCCAGTAAAGCAACTGGCCCTGACGGCATCCCAATTATAGTGTTAAAAAAGCTTCAACCAGAACTTGCTCCCATACTTACGAAACTGTTTAAGCGTTACCTTAACAATAAGTGCATTCCAACACCCTGGAAAACCTCATAAGTATTCCCTGTATTTAAGAATTCAGGTGATAAGTCATCTCCTTCTCAGTATAGACCAATAAGTCTCCTGTGTGTCATGAGTAAGTTGCTGGAATCCATATTAAATAGAGAAATCGTCAACCACCTTAGCAGAAATAACCTCAGTGACAGGGAATATGGTTTCTGTTCTGCAAGATCTATCGCAGATGTGCTAACGGTTATATCTCATAGGATTAGTGAATCTCTTGACAAAGGCTTCCTTTCTAGGGCAATTGCTTTTGACATATCAAAGGTCTTCGACAAGGTATGGCATAAAGGCCTACTTCACAAGATTTCCAGCTACGGTATGACTGGAATTGTTTTCTCTATCATTAAATCATTTCTCTCTGATAGGCTCATAAGTGTAGTGGTCGATGGACAAAAATCAGAAGCCTGCAGTATTAATGCTGGAGTCCCTCAGGGGTCCATACTGGGTCCAACGCTCTTCCTGATCTACATCAATGACCTCCTTAAACACATACTTAAATCATTCGTTGACATCTATGCTGATGACACGACCATCTACTACAGCACATCAAAGGCTGTAAATGACAAAGTTTTCTCTGATTCTCTCTCCTCTGCTCTCGAGCGCGTGGTTCAGTGGGGGAAGACGTGGCTGATTACATTTAATGCATCTAAAACCAAACTCCTATCCTTACATCATTAACGCTCTGATCCCCATCTGGTATCAATTGAAATGGATGGCTCTCGTCTAGGAGAAGCCCCATGTTTTGACAAGCTTCTGGGCTTGACCTTTACTCCTGATCTGAAATGGAACACGTACATCAAGTCTGTTGCCAAGGTCGCTGAAAAGATGGTGGGATCCTTCTACCGCTCCAGAAGATATCTCACTAATGATGCAATTCTCTATCTATATAAAAGCCAAGTACGCCCAACGATGGAATACTGCTGCCACATCTGGACAGGAGCTACTAAAAACAGCCTTGACAGAGTACAAAATAGACTTCGTGGCTTAGTGGGGGATGCCCTTTTCTCTTCCCTGCAACCTCTCTCCCAGAGAAGAGACGTTGCGAGCCTATCTTTGTTTTATCGTCATTTCCATAGCAGTTGCTTGTCTGAGCTCCAATCTCTGGTCCCCCTCGCCAGTCTTTTACGAAAAACACCCGTCTAGCTGAAACCACTGTCAAAAATTTTCCCCACTCTTTATCTGTGCCTAAATCAAAACGTAGATTCCAGGAACAAAGCTTCTTTCTTAGAACTGCACGCCTGTGGAACTCTGTTCCGTCTGCCTGCTTCCCACGTGACTACAACCTGGATGTCTTCAAATCCAACGTAAACGAATTCCTGGTGAACCACCCCCTTAAGTAGACACTTATTAATTCCCCACACTAACGTACTGTACATGCAATAACCCTTATCCCTGAGTGGCTTCCGGGCCTTGATAAGTGGTGCCCACCTTATAATATATATATATATATATGTATATATATGTATATATATATGTGTGTATATATATATATTTCATGATGTTTTTAGAGATACAAAATTTAAATATTGCAATTATGAAGGGAAGACTTTTATGATTCATGATTAAAAGTAAATGTGTATATATATAAATATATATATCTCCTCTCCAAAAAGGTGGGAATGAAGGGGGAACAGGAGAGGAAAGAAAAAGGAATAGGGAGCCAGCTGACCGGTTTCGACCCTCGCTTCTCAAAGCTGTATCGAGGGAATTTTTTAAATAAAGAATGAAAGCGATTAAAATAACGTTTTATTAAATTTACAGGGGGGGGGGGGTGGGAAAACGATTAAAATAAAACAGCGTTATGGACGAATACCCTAGAGATTCATCACGTTCAAACCCAGGAGGCATTCCCTTTGCTTGCAAAGAGATGGTTTTCTGAGTCGAACGTGAAAGGTCTCCAAGATCTTGAGATGGTATAAAGAATGAGCACGACTAATAATAGTAAAAGAGTCATGGTAGGGTCATCGCAACACAAGGTCTCAAAATGGATCTTTGAAATTTTACAACCTGTTTTACAATATTATAGTAAATATTGTCTTAAAGATTCATTTTATTTTGCTGATTTTATTAAAAAGTCTAAGATTGTTAATAGATTTATGTGCTCCTATGATATTAGCAACCTTTTTACTTGTGTCCCTGTTTTGGAAACTATAGATATCTGTGCAGATTTTCTATATCGTGGCCGGATATCACCGCCTCCTATTCCTGAACACATCTTTATTGAACTTATGAAACTTGCCACGACATGTGTGGAATTTAGTTTCAACAATATTATGTACCGGCAAAAATATGGTGTTGCCATGGGGTCAGTACTTGGACAGACCATGGCGAATATTTTTGTGGGGTTCCATGAAGAGCGTTTAATATCTGGACCCATAAAGCCATTGGTGTACTTCCGATATGTTGATGACACATTCTGTTTATTTAATGACCAAACGGAAGCTAACACCTTTTTCTCCTTACTCAATGGAATGCATCCCGCGTTAAAGTACACCTATGAGGGAGAGTGCAATTCAACCATAGCCTTCCTCGATGTATTGGTAACAAAAACGCCATCTAGTTACCATACATCTATATACCGTAAACCAACATTTACAGGTTTGTACACTCGTTGGGGTTCATTTTGCCCCCAAAAACGTAAGATAAATCTAATTTGGACCATAACACATCGTGCCCTTATGATTTGTTCCAAATTAAAATTAGATGAGGAATTGGAAACAATTACGGATACTTTATCCAAAAATTGGTACCCCCTTGATGTGATTAGGTCAACTATTCAAAAGAAATTGGCTGAATTCTCTCGAATTAAAGAGAATATAGTAGCCAAATGTTCAATTTATCTTCGTTTACCTTGGTTAGGTAGAGTAAGTGAGAAATTTGCCAAAAAAAATAAGTTCAGCAGTTCATGGGTGTTATTTTGCTGCTAATGTGCGTGTTGTTTTCTCTACGAGAACTTTATTTCCATCTTCTCGAAAAGACGTTCTACCCCCCCCCCCATCACCACCATAAAAGTAATGTTATTTACAATTAGGAATGTGGTTGCGGTGCCAACTACTTGGGTCGAACGACATTAACGTTAGATGGAAGAATTCAACAACATGCACCCAGTAAAATTAGGAATGGAACCTACCGGGCAACTAATGTCGTTACTAACACATACGGGTCCTCGATTACTGATCATTTACTTAAAAAACCCGTCTTGTGCATCAAACTTTAGCACGGACTTACTATTATTAGTCGTGCTCATTCTTTATACCATCTCAAGATCTTGGAGACCATTCACGTTCGACTCAGAAAACCTTCTCTTTGCAAGCAAAGGGAATGCCTCCTGGGTTTGAACGTGATTAATCTCTAGGGTATTCGTCCATAACGCTGTTTTATTTTAATCGTTTTCCCACTTTTTTTTCTCCCCGTAAATTAAATAAAACGCCATTTTAATCGCTTTCATTCTTTATTTAAAAAATTCCCTCGATACAGCTTTGAGAAGCGAGGGTCGAAACCGGTCAGCTGGCTTCCCATTCCTTTTTCTTTCCTCCCCTGTTCCCCCTTCATTCCTACCTTTTTGGAGAGAATATATATATATATTTATATATATACAAATTTACTTTTAATCATGAATCATAAAAGTCTTCCCTTCCTAATTGCAATATATATATATATATATATATATATATATATATATATATATATGAAATAAAAAGATAACGAGTAAAGTTACATGGTAACTTCATTACATTTTCAAGTTATTAAGGATTAACTAAAAAGAAAAATAGGGAAGAAACTTCTTTGGACCATGGCATTTCGAAGTTAGATGCTTCTCATCAGAAGAGGAGAAAAAGCCGCTTGTATATAAAAGTAAAGGTAAAAAGACATATATATATATATATATATATGTACTAGCAAAAGTACCCGTCGTTGACTGGGTCAAAAACAGCCTACAGAAAATGGACTCTGATTTATGAAAGTATGATAGGTTATGAAAAGGAAGGGTTGTAAAGAGATAGCTTCGAATTTTGGGGTATCAAAAGCAAAGCAAAATATGATGAAAGTAAAAATAAAATAGATAGACCCCATAATTTTTTATACCACACCTGTTCACACTGAAACACTTATCACAATATTCTGTGGGTCTATATTAAAAAACCTTGTTAAACTTTGTGACATATTTCCATTCTATGGAGGTCAGGTGCGAACGAACACCCCATAATTTTATTATACCATATTTCTTCAAACTGAAACATAATTATCAAAGTATACTTACGCAGATCAATATGAAAAGTCTTTATTAAAGTTTGTGGCTATTTCCATTCCATGGAGGCCAGGCGCGAACGCAGACCCCACAATTTTTTATACCATCCCTATTTAAGTTAAAACATACTTATCAAAGTATTATTATGTACATATATATCAAAAACACTTGTAAATGTCTTCTTTTTTTTTAAATTTTTCATTTCCATAGTTTGTGGACCAGGCGCGAACGCAGACCACACAATTTTAATGAACCACCGTTCTGCCAGATCAAACATACCCATTCCTGTGTCTCGATACATCTTCTATCATTATATGTGATCAGATCTCTATAATAGTCAACCATAACTTACAAACATAAGTACAGCATATAGTATGATCAGATACTACACTTTGATCTTGGCCAAAATGCCAAGAAAAGGGTATTTATTTGCACCCCCACCGAGCAAATTAGGCACAAGGCCGATTTTTAATGTGAGGGGTAAATGGGGACTAACTCCCCGGGGAGTAGGGGAGCTGGATAGTTACTATTGGTATGAAAGGTTGCCCCTACATTGACCAAGGTCTTATATGTGGGGGAAACCCCACACATGGTATTTGCGTGCAGTATCTGTTCCGACAGATACTACACTTTGATCTTGGCCCGAAGGCCACGAAGGTGGCCTATTTGTGACCAGACACACACACACACACACACGCACACACAGTCATTCAGCTTTATATATATATATATATATATATATATATATATATATATATATATATGGCAATCAAATTACACAGAATTCTTCTGCGTTTTTTCCCGTGAGGATTCGTCAGGCTCACGAGGATTAAACGCGGCAAATTATGTTAGCTTAATTGCAATATACATTTTCCAAACTTGCTACCTAGCTCTACTTACGCATCGATCTCTGTCGAAGTAAATACTAAAAATCGATGCATAAAATTTTATGTAGATACATAAAATAATTACACACACACACACACACACACACACACATATATATATATATACATATATATATATATATATATATATATATATATATTAATATTGGAATCTATCAAAATAACCAAAAGCCTAATATACTAGACAGAGCAATTAAAAGAATAGAAAATAATATGTGAATAAAATTGCATAAATTACAAAATTTACGGATCCATCAAATTCAAAGAAGGAAATATAATAATGAAAAATCTTTAATTCATGCATTTTCGGAGATATGCTCATTTGATCAGAAGATAAGCATATATCACTGGTTAGCATGAATTTAAATATTTAAAAAAATATATAAGCATCTTGTTTTGTTTTTTTTTGCGAAAAATAAAAGACATTTTCAATAGAACAACAGTAATCTGTGAAACCGAAGGAAGAATTTGGAATCCAAGTGTTAACAATATATATATCAGGTTATAACTATTGAATTTAACGAGGTTATTAAGAGTGCTCAATGAAAGAAGAGCAAGGTGTATTTTTATTAATTTGAGGACTGATTTCTTCTGTGGAAAACAACCATTTATCAAGTCGCCTAACGAGGACTTCTGGTTTTAATCGACCATTTGTCCCAAACATTAGCATGTCCAGCGTCGCGAACATATAAATTATATATAATATATATATATATATATGATAGGACCGTCTTAAGTTCCCGAAATTTTATTATCACTCTGGTTGGCGGCTAGTGATGGAAGAGTATGGCACGTGTGCTTTCACATGTTTTATGAGATATATATACTAGCATGTGGTCCCCGGCGTTGCCCGGGTGTTTGGAAGTGTATGTTGAGCAAAAAAAAAAAAACAAGTCGTAGTAGAAAGGCAGGCTTGAACCCGTACCGCAAAGGAGGAAAAGAATGGGAAAAACCCTGATGTCTTTTCTGTTACGACCACCGCCAAACCGTAAGTGACATAGGTTTAAATTAAGGCTAGACAATCGAAAAGAGGGGATGACTTTCGAAAATATCGGTGAAAACAGCGACCACCCCCTGTAGAAAAGTTCTCAGTTGAGAGTGAAGAAATTAATGTTTTTAGCCAATTATTCGGTATTTTTCGTTTGAAGGGTCGAGCTTCAAAACGATACTTATCTTTTGAAAATTCGTCGCCTCTATCGAAAGTTTTAGGCAGACATGCAAACATACGTACATTTATATATTGGTAGCTCAAATTTTTTACCCAAACCGATTAAAACGCTCGCCCTATTTCTGAATACCTTTTATGTAAAATTTCAAATGTTTAGACGAAAAATTGTCTGAGTAATTTGGTAGAGACAGCAGAGGTCAATTTTTTTTAACTTAAGGAGTTTGGTAGTGTTTTCAAAGATCAAAGCGTTGAACTTTGACCACTTAACAGCCAAATTTCTGTCCGTAGACCGATTATAAAGATTTTTCCAAATCTCAGTACCCTGTATATCAAATTTCGAGTCTGTAGACTGAAAATTGACAGAGATATTGTGTAGTGAAATGTACACAGACAGACATACACACGCACACACAGATACTTTCACTTTTATATATATAATCATAAAACATGTGAAACCACACGTGTGATACTCTGCCCTCACTAGCCGCCAATCAGTGATAACACAATTTCGGGAACTTAAGGCGGTCCTATCATTCTTAGCGTTACCAAGCAGCTTTTGCCCCCAATCAGGGTATTAGAAAAATACTAAATACAGATTAACAAAGAAATTATAACGCCCGTTACATGCGTAAAACATTTTCGCTTCTGTTCGTGTGCCTTCTCCCAATTTTCGTTTAAAGAGATGATAATTCTATGAAGATCTGTTTATTTAAAAAGAAAATACAACTTTGTTATATATGGATCGTGGAATTGCATTCATCTGCAAAAAGATCTAGCTAATCTGCATATTCTTTTAAACATTCATTTTAATTAATTCCATATTAGTTTTTTCGGTTTTCTGATGGGATGATCATCTTTAATTAATTATTACATGTAATTATATTCATGCAGATATTCTACATGATTTATACTTGCGTAATATTTATGTAAGGTTATATATTTTTTCTATATATATTTATCTATAAAAAAAATACAGACAACAAGCCTTGTAATGAAAAACAACATTTCGCAAACAAACGACCTGTTGAAAAGGACTAATGAAGTTTACAGATTTAGCTGCCCAATAGGAGAGTGTATCTCCAATATTAGTAGCTACGTTGGTTCAACAACTAACACATTGTCGCGAAGATTGACTCTCCACCTCTCTGATTCTAGCTCCATATCACAACATTTGAAGGGACATGGCTGCCAACATTCGGAATTTCGAAGAATTATGGTAGAAAATACAAGAGTATTGCAGAGTGAGAGAAATGTAAATAGGCTAATAATACTCGAAGCATTGTACATTAAAACAAAGAAGCCTCAAATAAATAATATTAATTATGAGTGCAGCCGGAACGTTTTGAAATGTTTGGGATAAATTTTTGAATATGCATATATGTGTTTGTATATATAAATGTGTTTAATATATGTAAAAAAAAAAAAAAAAAAAAGTCCGCCCACCTAACTTGTAACAAATTACCACGTGACTAGGAAAAAAATGTATATATAAGTAAATTAAAAAACAATCCCTACATTTATTTCTACAATATGCCTGAGGATGATAGAAGTACTTATGTCGAAAGTGCTCGCGATTATGGATCCAACATATACATATTCGAGAAGAACACAAAAAGGACTATTCGGAGATTAGAGAAGATAAAAAGGAAAATTGTAAAACAGAATAACTCCGTGCTATTCAATAATATTTGTCTAAATGGGAAAATGCTGCCTAAATATACACAATTTATGTATGCGTATATATATTTGTTTAAAAAAATTTACCTGCCAAACTCCTTTGTTTTTTTTTTTTTTGTTTTTTTGTTTTTTTGTTATTTGATCTACATACATGAAATTTAATAAATAGGATATTTGAACCCATACGAAACTTTATATTTGTGTTTTAGCTGGGTGAAATCAGTGCAAAAGTATGAAAATTAAAAAATGTTTTTTGTCAGATGAAAGTTGGACGACAGCATTACGAATATGCATGCATAACGTAATAGTTATTGGTTCAAGTTTTAATTTTTAGTCTTGCAGTAAACATGTTTTCATAGCTCAGGCATTAACGTCAAAAGAAATAATAAATCGTAAGCTAAACGTTTTGGTTTCGATTCTTGGTGGTGGCACATGGGTCATTTTTATTTTAACTTTTGAAATCATTACTATATAATGGGTCCAACGAAATCTGCATTAATCAAAATGTCATATTTAAGCGTATTTTATGACTGGGCAATGCCTGCTAATATATATATATATATATATATATATATATATATTTCTGTAGAAATATATTTTATTATATATCAATCCTCATATAAGCAGCTCAATGTAATTACAGAACAATATAGAGAATAAATGACAAAATGTTATATAATTTTGGAATATAACTTTTTGTCATTAATTCTCTCTCTCTCTCTCTCTCTCTCTCTATATATATATATATATATATATATATATATATATATATATATATGAAGATGTATCGCGCCAAAATGATTAATTTTAAACAAATAAATGTTTATTAATTTTTAATGCGTTGTAATTTGGCTTTTTAAACCTATAAAATACGTATTTCATTAAAAAATTTAAACAACGCTTATATCACAGAGAACACAATCTATCTTATCATACCACGTGCACCAATACGGTCTTCCGCGGATATAGAAACATCACCGTTGAAGAAAAGCGCACGGATTTTCTACCCGTTTCAATAACATCATGGCAAGGAACTTGAGATCACAATGTAGTATCTGTTCTAATGCTGCATTTTATCTTTTGTGTCCTCGGTTGGTGATACTTCATGACTGAGACAATTCTTATTTTTGTTTCTATCCAGACTGCCCCTTTTGAGTTAACGGGATTAAAATTAAAAATCGGCCTTGTGTCTAACTCTGTCCTCGTGGAGAGGCAAGTAAATAGGAACATCGTGGCAAGGAAAACATATTCTGAAGAATCGAAATTATTAATTTATAAAAATGTTTGTTTATTTTATAAAATTGTTGCTTTGTAATTTGGCTTTTTATGACATATGCATTTTGTTTTAAAATTTAAACAACGCTTATATCACGTATACGTTTTAAAATTTAAACAATGCTTATATCACGGAAAACGCAACCTATCTATGAATATATAGAGATACTAGCAGGGCGCCCGGTGTTACCCGGTTATAAAATACGCATAAATATTATATTTTAATTAATGCAGATTTATCTCCTATAAAATAACTGCAGAAATTCCTCTCTAGACCAAAGTAGGTTTGTAATAACAGATGCCGCATACTAATTCATTATGTCTAAACTATTTGCTACTACATCATGTCGTTTTCGATTTTAGACACGCTAAATCGTTATTATAAAATGCTACATTTCATCCTTGGAGCAACACTATCACAATCACGACATCTATAGAGAAAGGAGTCCATATTTTTCTCTATACATATTTAGTCCTCCCACTGCTACCAGGGTACACCGGGACCTATTCTACATTTTCCTAGGATGCTTTCATTGCACTTGTCGCAACTGGTTTTTAGCTACATACACAGAACAATCTTTTCATTAGCCGATTAAAAAAAATAATAAATTCTCCATTCTCGAAATCCGCCTCATCTTATTTGTTGAGAACAGCCAATTCTATTATTTCAAAATCCACTTCTTCATACATAAACGAACGCTCAAGAAATTTCCCTACATGGCGGCGCTTGGAAGCAGCTTATCAAACATTTTGTTTTCATTTGTTTTCTTGGGACGTTTTTTAAAATACTTGTATTACTTTTTTATAACATTTACTATTACTATGGACGATTTTAATCATATACTTTTCAACAATTATCTTGTGACAAGAATTGAGAATTCGGACAATGTTGGGTTGCCTTGCTATTGGATCAGGAAGATGTCTCGGTGGTCCTTTTGACGCGAGTTAAGATTTCACATGGGGTTTTTAGTTTTATTCGGGGGTGGAGGGACCACCCGAAAAGCAAGTCAAATAGATAAGTGTTTCAAGTGGTCATTAATTATTGAGTTGTTCCTTTAGAAAGAGGGTTATCTAGATAACCGATTTTCTTGTTGTGCCTTTGGGGAAACCATCCCATGAGTGATGGTAAGACGCACAGATTGAGAAAGAGAAGAGGGAGAGAGAGGAAGAAAGACAAAGACCCAAATAGAAGTAGGACATGAATAAAAAGTTACAGAGATAATAAAAAAAGGTGGCTTCTTAGTTTTGGGCCAGTTTTAGAGAGTTCCTTGAGGTGAGTTTGGTGAGGTGAGTGTTGATAATGTTCTGGTCTGGATAGGAGGTCGGCATATATGGGCTGTCTCCTCAGTGCATACATTGCACAGCATATGTCCGAGAAATCTGATCATGGTTCTGTATTGAAAGTAGAGATCGGTCTCCATATTTCTTTATAAGATGTATTTTTTTTTATTCTTTGTAAACCAAGATGTATACTAAGAGGTTAATAATTGTATCAGACCTTAAGAAAGAACACAGCCGCAGGATAGGACCCAACACCAGTATTACTGACCTGACTTTTGTACAACATAATAATTTTTTGGTCAGCTTCAGTATTTACTGCTACTCAGGTAAAAGATTGTTAATCAGAGAGGCGCGATAATCCTGCGGACTCGAATATGCTGTTGGATTTCCGAGGCCTTTTTACAGGTTTTGTTTAAAATCATTAGGGCGACTACCTCAGCCTCATCGAGAAGTATGCAATGTGTAGCCGCGGGGGTGGGGTGTACGCTGACAAATCGAATATGGAAGAAATATTAATCGTTTGCATGTTGCCAGTGCCGGTTGGAGCTTGACTACGAGATTTTCAGTTTTTTTTATGTTAGAAGAATATCTGTCCCAGGACGGATAAAATTCATTCCCCGGCCAGAGCAATTTAGCACTTTCATGTACGCTTACGAAGATTAAAATTAAAATATAATGCTATTAAACCTTATATCTAGAATCCTTATTCTAATTTCATATCTGGAAAATATCTAAAATAATTGAAATGCAGAGAATCGTGTTTAATTTGTGTCGAATGACTGTGGGTTAAGTTCAATGCAAATTTGATATATTTGAATACAATTGCCAAGGCTGCTGCAAGAAAGGTGGGCTCTCTTTCTACCGTGCTTAAAAACTACTCACACCTGAGAGTATCCTGTATCTCTACAAGGCCACTGTTTGCCCGTGCATGGAGCATTGTTGCCACATTCGGACTTGTGCATTTGCCACTAATCTCTCGCTCCTAGACAGGGTTATAAAAAGAGTCGCCAACCTAATAGGTCCTGAACTATCAACTAAACTCCAACCTCTGTCCCATCGCCGAAACGTGGCATCTTGTGTCTATTTTACAACCCCGATCACTAGTACTCCCTCGACGACAATCCTTTTGACAAACCCGGCAAGCAGCAAAATTTCACCCCTACATTATAGAGATTCCTAGATGCCGTAAAGTCTTCTACTCGAATAGTCTTTTCACACTGACTGCTGCACCTTGGTATTCCCTCCCGGGCCCTTGTTTCCCTGACTATATTGACATGCTGAAATTCAAGTTTAATGTGAACAGACGTCTCATTGCCCAACTCTAAATAGTATCCTTGCAAATCTGGTTCCAAATAGTAGCCCCCTCACGATAAATGGCACTGTGTCTTGTTCGGGGTGAAACGCCAATAAAATAAAATATAAAAAAATATATATATATTTGAATTTTAGTTTTAGTTTTACTCAATTAAAATTCTTTAAACTGAAATTTGTTATATATATATATATATATATATATATATATATATATATATATATATATATATATATATATATTATTTATTTTTACCTTTCAAAAAAATCGGTGTTAATTGAATTTTCCCGAAGGGTTCACACACTCTTTGTACCTCTTTTTATAAAACTAAATTGAACTAAATATATCCCACATTCGGAACCCTTGCGCCTACTACTGTGTTTAAAAATGTATAATGAACAGTTAATTAGTTTAGGAGTAAATTCTATCCATGCAAATATATAAATATGTAAACATACTTAATTTTATAAAGATAATGATATACCAATGGTGTAATGACCGCTTTTCTGATAAAATGGCGTCCATGTATTTTTTTCACACCCATACATATAACAAGCAGTGACGTATTCCCAGCACAAACTGAACTTCCTTTTTATTCTTAATAAAACATTATTTTCCCAGAAGATTTTTTTTTTCAAGAAAACTTTGAACACATTATTTAGAAGTCTACATATTACAGCTTTGATCACAGACATAATTTCCGGTCTTGCATACGATTGGCCGTTCAGTAGGGCGTTATTGCTATGAGAGAAACTTACATTATGAGATTGTGTGACTCGCTTTACATGATTACGCAAAACAGTGCGAATTTTTAGTATCTAGAGTGTTGGTAGGTCTGTCTTGTTACGAGTCTGTTTTCCTTTTTATTTTAGTTGTGTAGATTTTTCCGTCAGCATCTGTTCATGACAAACGAAATAAGTGCCATATACACACACACAAACACACAAGTGTTATTACTCATTATTGATTACTTGATTACTGGCACACACACACACGCGCATATATATATATATATATATATATATATATATATATATATATATATATATATATATATATATATACACTTTTATAAAAAAAATCACTTTGTATGTGTGTGTGAGTTTCTTTCTTATAAATTCACTAGCGGGGGATACCCGGCGTAACCCGGGTGTTTAGAGGTGTGTGCTCGGGCGGTGGGGGGGTAATCAAAACATAAAAATAAGCGAAGTAAATATTTTTAAATATTAAATAAAAATTAAATATTATATATAAAAAAGTTAAAACTTTTTAAAAAATCGAAAGAAAAACACAAAAAACTAACGTAAGGAAAACGAACGATGTTAAATATAAAAATCGGAAAAACAAAAACAAAAAAGAAAACAGAAAAACGAACGTTAAAACTTCTTTAAAAAATCTGAAAAATAAAAACAAAAAAAACACGTGAAAATGGCTTAAATAACCCTGTTTTAATATTAAAATTTTAAAAATCGAAAAAGCGGGGGTACTCGGCGTTGCCCGCGTGTTTTGGGGTGTGTGTGCTCGGGCGGGGCTGGTTAATGAAAACCTAAGAATAAGCGAAGCAAAAAAAAAAAAAAGAAAAAAAAAACGCACGTTAAAAAAAATTGAAAACACGTGAAAAATGTCTTAAATAACCCTGCTTCAATATTAAAATTTAAAAAAATCGAAAAAAAAAAAAGAAATCTCACACCACGATTCGAACCGAAAACCTTTAAATAATGAGGCCGCGCTCTAAGCAACTGAGCTAAGACGACGTCCACGAAATTAGATCGTTTTTTTTTATCTTTAAACTAAATCAGGTTCCGACGTCATTTGCGCATGCGTAGAACTGAACTCGTTATGAGATGACGGTTTTTGCTGACCCCCCTCCTGTAGAAAAGTGATGATTTTAGGGTGAAAAAAATAAAGTTTTTGGCCAATTTTTCGATATTTGTCGGGCGAAGGTTGGAAGTTTAAAATGATATCGATCTGGGAAAAATCCGTAACCCGTGTAAAACGTTTTTGCGAGACATACAAACACACATACATACATACAAACAAATACACATACATACACACATTTTTGCTTTTATATATATAGATAAACGTTTGAACCTATCTTTTGCAAATTTCACATGAAGATAATTTATGTCTGGCAGTGTTCTCTAAGAAATTCATCCGATAAGTATCGGAAATCAAAATAATCTGATCTTAAAAATAGTCTTTTGTCTCTTATAGATAAATAAGAAGAATTTTTACAGGGGAATATTTTACGTTACACCAGGCAAGGTAAATGATAAAATCTCAGCAAATCATTTCTTATTTAAAAAAAAAAAAAGTTTTATTGTAATTTGGAGATATTGCTCAGTGGTAGATCATTCGATTACAAATCGAATGATCCCCTGTTAATTTCCAGGTGGATCTCACAACATTATTTTATTTTTTGTTCAATTCACGATAAAAGGAGAGGTGCCATTTAACATCGCCGCAAATCATTTCTTTGTTCGCATATTTTAAAACTAATCATTGATCAGAAGTGACTTTTCCAGGGCATTCATCATCAAGCCAAAAATTCAAAAGCATCAGGATAACGAACAAATGCTTTATTTAATTGTTGAACTATTTGAGTCTTATCCCCAACTTGTTTTATCATCTTTATTACCAAACTAGAAACTGGTGGTATAAAATTTATTAATTTTAAAGTAACGCGAGCTATTCTCAAATACTCTGACATAATGATTCCATAACACATAAAAACAGGACAGATACTGTCTTTATGCGGCATACGAACTATTTGAAAGGGCAAAGAGTTTCTTTTATCAAATATTTTATAAAGAAAAATCTCATCTTCAATTTTTATATCAAAAACCAGAAATGTAGTCGGTTGTCCTCTATGTTCACAATTCAATTCTAACTCCTATGGATATATAAGATGTTGATTTTTTTCGAATTCATCATGATCGTTTATACATATAAAATCATCCATAAATCTCCTATACCCATGAAAATTATATGTTTTAGATGTATTATTTTTTATTTGTGATGGCATATATATATATATATATATATTTAAAGTGATGGTTGTGTAGTTCCAACGAGAGAAAAAATGTATATTTAAAAGAGTGTAGCCATCAACAATTGTGGGTTTTTTTTTAAAGGTTTTCATCATATTTTTATTTTAAAATAAAAATATGATGAAAACCTTTAAAAAAAACCACAATTGTTGATGGCTACACTCTTTTAAATAAATATATATATATATATATATATATATATATACTCTAGTATAATATATATATATACTCTAGTATAATATATATATATATACTCTAGTATAATATATATATATATATACTCTAGTATAATATATATATATACTCTAGTATAATATATATATATATATACTCTAGTATAATATATATATATACTCTAGTATAATATATATATATATATACTCTAGTATAATATATATATATATATATACTCTAGTATAATATATATATATATATATACTCTAGTATAATATATATATATATATATATACTCTAGTATAATATATATATATATACTCTAGTATAATATATATATATACTCTAGTATAATATATATATATATACTCTAGTATAATATATATATATATACTCTAGTATAATATATATATACTCTAGTATAATATATATATATATACTAGAGTATAATATATATATATATATATACTCTAGTATAATATATATATATACTCTAGTATAATATATATATATACTCTAGTATAATATATATATATATTTACTCTAGTATAATATATATATATATATATATATATATATACTCTAGTATAATATATATATATACTCTAGTATAATATATATATATATACTCTAGTATAATATATATATATATATATATATACTCTAGTATAATATATATATATATACTCTAGTATAATATATATATATTATACTAGAGTATATATATATATTATATATACTCTAGTATAATATATATATATATATACTCTAGTATAATATATATATATACTCTAGTATAATATATATATATATATACTCTAGTATAATATATATATATATATACTCTAGTATAATATATATATATATATATATATATATATATATATATATTACTCGCGTCTATGTAATACAGATTTGCCCAAAATCGTGCAGGATCCAATCCCATTGGGATACCTATCGTTGGAGTAATATTTTATTTATTTGAAAATAACATTCTTTAATAAGATGACTTATAAGTATTTTTAAAATACCTTTAGAAACACTAGTTTTGCTATTTTTATTTTTCACCAGAAAGCTTTAGAGTTTGAAAAGTCTATATATTTACCTTTGCAACCTTCAAAAGCTACATCTACAGTATCATTTAATCTATCTATATATATAAAAGCGAAAATGTGTGTATGTTTGGATGTCTGCTAAAATCTTTCGACAGACGCGACGAAAATTCACAAACTCGGTATCACATCGAAGCTCCATCCTTTGCTCGAAAAATATCTAAAAAATTTTCACCCCGAAATCGACAATTTTCAACAGAGGGGGTAAACAAAAACGACCCTCTCGTGACAATGACCGATTCTACGCATGCGTCAGATGACGTCGTGACCTGATTTAGTTGAAAAACCGAACAAATTTCGTGTACGTCGCGTTAGCTCAGTTGGTTATGCCTTGGATCATTATCTAAACGTTTTGGGTTCGAATCCTGGTGTGAGATTTTTTGTTTCGATTTTTTAAATTTTAATATCGAAACAGGCTTATTTAACCAATTTTTCACGTGTTCGTTTTTCTGTTTTCATCGTTCGTTTACCTAACGTCAGTTTTTTTGTGTTTTTCCCCCGCTTAAGTGTTAACGTTGTTTTCTTTTTTTACTTCGCTTATAACAAACAAACTTATTTCGGGTCGCGCACCTGTCAATTTGGTTCTAAAATAAATTCAAACACCTTTCTGGCCGCAGCCTTGGCAATTTTTAATGTGAGGGGTGAAGGGGAAATGGGGACCAGCTCCCTGGGGAGTAGGGGAACTGGATAGTGACAATTGGTATGAAAGGTTGCCCCTACATTGACCAGGGTCTTATATGTGGAGTTGCACCCATATATGGTCTTTGCTTGCAATGTCTGCCGGAACAGATACTACACTTTGATCTTGGCCAAAAGGCCAAGAAAAAGCTTTAGTTATTTGCTCCCCCACCGAGCAAATTAGGCACAAGGCCGATTTTTAATGTGAGGAGTAAAGGAGAAATGGGGACCAACTCCCGGGGAGTAGGGGAGCCGGTTAGTGACAATTGGTATTAAGGGCTGCCCCTACATTGACCAAGGTCTTATATGTGAGGTTGCCCCCACATATGGTCTTTACTTACAGTATCTGCCGGAACAGATGGTATTTATTTGCTCCCCCACTGAGCAAATTAGGCACAAGGCCGTTTTTAATGTGAGGTAAAAACCAGCTCCCCTAAAAGGGGTCACTCTGGTTACCAAAAATAATAATTGTCCCAGTATAGAGGGTTTCCCCTCCATTGACTGGTACAAATTATCTTAAGTGCAGTATCTGCCGGAACAGATGGTATTTATTTGCTCCCCCACTGAGCAAATTAGGCACAAGGCCGTTTTTAATGTGAGGTAAAAACCAGCTCCCCTAAAAGTAGGCAAAAAGGGGGCACTCTGGTTACCAAAAATAATAATTGTCCCAGTATAGAGGGTTTCCCCTCCATTGACTGGTACAAATTATCTTAAGTGCAGTATCTGCCGGAACAGATACTACACTTTGATCTTGGCCAAAAGGCCAAGAAAAGTGTATTTATTTGCTCCCCCACCAAGCAAATTAGGCACAAGGCCGATTTTTAATGTGAGGAGTGAAGCGGAAATGAGGACCAACTCCTCTGGGAGTAGGGGAGCTTGATAGTAACAATTGGTATGAAAGGTTGCCCCTACATTGAACAAGGTCTTATATATGGGATTGCCCCCACATATGGGCTTTGCTTGCAGTATCTGCCGGAACAGATACTACACTTTGGTCAAAAGGCCAAGAAAAGCTTAAAAAGCTAAGAACAGCATCTATTATCAACGGACCTTTGATCTTAACCAAAAAGGTCACACTCAAAAGTGTTACGGACAGACCAACAGACAGATCGACCGACCGACTGACCGACGGACCAACGGAGTGACTTCTAGAGTCGCTTGCATGTGACTAAAAAGACAAGTATCATTGTGAAATTGTGTTTTAAACAGAAACATCCATTTCGAACGCGCTCCTATCATATCAAAGAACCTACTGTTTATTTTATATGTTGGGCATTTCGGCTTGTGTGGTAATAAAACTTCTTAAATGCACTTGTGATGTTGGGATGTGCAAGATGGTCAAAATCGCCTGCTCGTTGTTTCATCAGATTATTTCAATTATAGAATATTGATATTTATCAAAGACATTTCAACACAAAACCTGTATAAGAACACTGCCAGACACATACAGTAGCTTCTAGTGTAATTTTACAAAAATCGACCTAACCGTTTTGTAGTCTATAGGGAACGAATCCACAGCCACACACGAACAAAGTTACTTTTATATAATAGTAGAGATAGAGATATGTTAAAGTTGGTTCATTTTTAACGTGTTCTCATCCATGTGACGATAGCTCAAACGGTAACGACTAAGGCGGGACTGTTAAATATTTCGATTTTAGTTAATGGCATTTAAATTATAACATTATTTCCTTTTTTGAAATCACTATTATATATTGGGTACAATATAAAAAGTCAGCAGAGTATTAGTTCTATAATAGTAATTACGGAATCTGTTTGAATTAAATATCATATTTAAGCATATTTTACAACCGGGCTATGCCCAGAGGAGGGGATACTATGTACATTGGACACAATAACGATCGTTGATCCGCCCAAAACAAAAGATCTGGAGAATTATTGAAGGCCTTTGTTCGAAAATGAGGTTACCTACAATGAAGAGGTCAATATATCCAAGATGTTGCAAAAATCAATGTAAACAAATTTGAAATGCCAGAGCCAGAGATAACAGCCGACATTATAAAACTGAAGCTATAAGATGCATGGTACCCAATTTCTGGCTTAAACAACCAAAACCACTGTATGGACATTATAGCAGTTGCTTCAACAAATTATTGAAGTGGTGAAAAGATCACGCTAGCATAGTTGTTAAAAGATGATACAAACTTCACACCCAAAACTATAAGTTCTTCATTGGCCTGGTTGAAAACACCATCTATCAATATCTCTCTTTTGGATCATACTTAGAAAAAGAACAAGCAGTGTGCGGGAGGAGGTATCTAGGCACCAAGGACCAGTTGTTAATCAATAAGACCATCATTGAGTATTGTAAGAAGAGGCAAAATAATCTAGGCATAGCGTGAATTGATTACTAAAAGACATATGATAATGTTACGCCATATGTGCTTACTGCAGTGCCTAGATTTATATCAAATCCGTCCAATAATAAAATGGATTGTAGCTGTACATATAGAAACGTGGCAAACAACCATGACATTAAGCTGCACTAACGGAACTGTAAAAATCACGAACATCAGGATCAGAAGAGGAATCTTCCAAGGAGATAGCCTATCTCTTCTACCCTTCTAGCTGGCGATAGGTCTGTTGAGCAAACTACTAAATAAAAACAATATTGCCTACAATCTAAGCCAGGGTCGCCAACAAGACCCAAACAAAACCACCTGTTTTTATAGATGACCTCAAGCTGGGTGCCAACTCGTCTGCTGACTTAAGTTGACTCTTGCAAGTCGTACATAACTTCTCCATAGATATTGGAATGACGTTTGGTTTGGGTATATGTGCCAAGTGCTCCCTTAAAGCGCGAAAGAAGGTCCAAACGAAAAACATACAGCTTGATGAAAATACTGACATCAAAGACCTAGAAGAGCAGGAAAAATAATTCCGCATGTCAAGATGAGATAACAAATTAGCAGAGAATATATATACACCATGTCAAAGAAAACAGAGCTTACAAACAAGATCTCTACCATTAAACAACTAGCAATGCCTGTGATAACATACAGTTTTTGCATTGTTGACTGGCCACAAAGGGGCATAAACAGACTGGACACTAAAACGCGGAAAATGTTTACTACACTACAGAATAACCTACAGAACTGGTGTCTGTCTAGGTTGCATCTGGCCAGAAGAGCAGAAGGTAAGGCTTGTCGGAGATTGAGTATTAGCATCGTGCCACTATCGTGAATACCAGGCAATATCTGATAAGCTTCCAAAATGCAAACCTCAAAATGGTGCAACAAAACGAAACAATAGCCAGCAGAACAACTCTCATCAGGAAATTTGCTAAATAGTTTGGATAAGACTGTCTTACAAATTAGACAGAATCAGAAAACAAGTCTGCTACACAAATAGCCCCAAAGAGTCGTCAAAAATACCCCAATAGCTTTCATTGCAAAAAACTTGAAGAATAGGCCAACCAACAGCATGCCTAATATTTTCTGGGTGAATTTACCCAGGAATATATCGATAAGAAGGGCTCTATAGACTGGCTAAAAAGAGAATTGCTTCGCTATAATCAGAAGTGAATTATGATGGCTGCCCAAGATCAAAGTTTGATGAACAAGGCTTTTGAAAAGATGAGCGGTCTCAGCAATGACAAGTGCACTTTCTGTCACAAAAAAAAACAGAAAGTGTAGGCCACTTGATATCCAGCTGTAATGTTCTGTTGAGAGACGGGTACAATACAACGAGACGCAATAGAATGTGTAAATATCTCTACTGAAGGATGTGTAAAAAAGTTGAATATTGGATGCAGAGACAACAGTTTAAAATAAGTCATACACCATCCACTCTGACTATACCATTCCTACAGTACCTAGAAAGCAGAGCTATAAAATCTGGCATCGTTATATTTGACAAGAGGCATAAAAAGAAGCAACCTTAGCAGAAGTTAGTGCCTCCAATGATACTGAGTTGAACAGAGCTGAGAAGAAAAAGGTAACAAAATACTAATGAAAAGAAATTGGAATCTAAAGAAGGTTTTTATCATTCCATTAATTATGAGAACAAATGGACTTCTTGAAAACTACCTAGCAAATATACCAATGAACTAAGTGCAAGAGAGATTCAAACAATTGCACTTAAATGGACGATCAGAATCATAAAAAGATCTCTCGGTTGGAATATAGGAGATAGTGAGTGAATGTCTGACATGCAATACGTTACCTTATCCCCAGTTTGAACAAACTGCTAAGAAAATTATATATATATATATATATACTAGCATTTTAGCCCGGCGTTTCCCGGGTATTTGGAGGTGTAGAGCAAAACAAATAGCGGTCAATTTTTTTAACTTTGGCTCCTATTATGACCCCTTAAAATTTATTGCTTTGGGCTCGCATCAAGTTATTAATGTAGATCCATGTCCAAGGAACCTATATCTAAAATTTCAAGTGTTTAGACCCAAAATTGACGGAGGAGTTTGGTAGAGTTCTCAAAGGTCAAATCCTATAACTTTGATTCCTTAATCACCAAATTTCTGTCCGAAAACCAGTCACATCGATTTTCCCAAATCTCAGTAACCTGTATATGAAATTTCGAGTCTCTAGAGTTAAAATTGACAGAGTTATTGTGCAGGGAAATGTACACAGACAGACAGACACTTTCAGTTATATATATATATATGTTTATTTTCTGTGCATATATATTTATATAAATATGCATATCGTTATGTATATATTTATTTATTTGTATATATATATATATACATATATATTTATGTAGATACATTTATATATATATATATATATACATATATATTTATGTAGATACATACATATATATATATATATATATACATATATATTTATGTAGATACATATATATATATATATATATTTATGTAGATACATATATATATATATATATTTATGTAGATACATACATATATATATACATATATATTTATGTAGATACATATATATATATATATATATATATATTTATGTAGATACATACATATATATATACATATATATTTATGTGTATATATATATATATATATATATATATATATATATATATATACACGCACACACACTATTGGGATGACACCCTCACAGATTCTGACGATGGACTATTCCTGATGTCACTTCTGGTTACCAGTTTGCTATCCAGTAGTCTGGACCTGAAACTCAGAGGGAGTGAGTCGTTTTACTTTGTCCTTTCGAGTTAAGCGGAGTCCCATTCAACCAACATACGTTTCTGTAGTTTCTGTTAATATATATTTCATTTCATTGCTTCCAAGCCTTCTCGTTCTTCTTTCAACATTTAAACCACAACAAACTGGCGACTGAGGAATTCTGATCCAAAATAACCATTGACGGTAATTTGAAAGGAATTTACGCGTGGAAATTCACAAGCAAAACCCGACTGGTGTTAATTTGAGAAAAAAAGAGGAGAAAAAATACATTTTTGCTCGAATGTTCCACAAGTCATAGCGGACGCTGAAACGATTCGTAAAAAGAAATGAACGCATAAGAAGGAAGAATGAAAACTCAGTCTTAAGTTAAAATCCTTTTTTCTTTTCTCGAGAAAAAAAAGTGGAAAAAAACACTATTAATATAACAAAGCGTTTTCCTAGGTCGACCTTTTTATCTGTTACAAAAAGGAAACACAAGTGTCCCCTATGAATAATACAGAAACTGTCTATTTTTTAAAGGTTGGCCTAATTTAGTGCACTTGTGTCGCATTGACTCGTTTATTTATCGAATCCATTGCAAACTGGAAAATTGAAATATAACGTTTATTTGTGGAAGATTTTTTCTTTTCGAGTTTGAAGATTTTTTTCCTGACTCGTAAGAAGCGAACATTTTATTTTATGAAACAGGAAAGAAAAGACCTTCTTTTTGCGAGAAGGCAAAACGCCATTTTTTTTTTCACTGTTAAACTTTTGGAAAATGTTTTTTCCCAATTTTTATTTCGGCTTTCAATGTTTTAAACCTGAAATCTCGAATTGGCATATATATATATATATATATATATATATATATATATATATATATGTAAGTAAATTTTTGGTACAGCCAAATGGAAGGAGAAATTTCAGAGGAAACATAATTTAATTTAAATACCAAAAAACAAGAAATGGGCAGGTGAAATTAAAATTTCCTTAAGGCCTTATCGTCTGACCCTCTAAGAGGAAACGTCAGAATGATAAATTAAAAACTAAGAAAACGAATGAGGGAAGAGGGGAATTTTGGTTTCAGTTGGAAGAACAGTGAAAAAAAAAAAAAAATTCTCACTGTTCAGGTGGTTTTAAATCAATGAATATCTCCAACTGATGTTTCAGAATCTTTTGTCTACACAGGCTAGGTCGAGAGTTGTTAATAACTAACGCCTCAATGATATTGAGATGATAGTTCGACCTAGCACTGTATAAAACAGAAAACCACCCATCGGAATATTGATCGGCACACTTATTTATACTCAACAGGTGATTGCCAATGGCGGACTCATGAGCTTGGGAATGCCCGGATGTTCTCGAAACCTGGTGTAGTCGAATATCCCGAGGGATATGTTGGGATATTCTCATTTCTAATCTTTGGGATGTTTTGCCAACGTAGTCAGCTCCACACTGACAAACGAATTTATAAACAACAGAGTTCTTTTGAATGGTTGGCAAAACATCTTTACGAAAAGAAGAGAAAAAGGTTCGAGTTGTGTAAGCTACTCTAAGCATAGTAGCTGGAAAACAACGTTGAGTAGCAGAAGAAATCCTTTTAACAATATGAAGGCCATCAGGACCCAACCATGGTAATTTTAGATAAATGGGACAACGTGATGGACCAATATGTTTACCACTATTAAATGTAGTAATTTTACGTTCAATAGTAGATTTTATTATATTAATGGGATATCCATTATTAAGAAAAATATTTATGATTTCATCAAGTTCCGTATCAAGACGGTTTGGTGAACAAATCATAAGTGCACGATGCGTAAGAGCGCTAATGAGGTTTATTTTTCTAGACTGAGGGGCAAAAGAAAACCAATTAAGATAGAGCCCTGTAAATGTAGGTTTTCTATAAACAGAGGTCTCAAACGTAGTACCAACTTTAGAAACACGAACGTCGAGGAATGGGAGAGAGCTACAGTCTTCAACCTCCATAGTAAATTGTAAAGATGGATGCAGGTTGCAAAGAAGACGAAGAAACTGTTCAGCTTCGTTCCGAGAGGGAAAGCATGCAAAAGTATCATCAACGTAGCGTGTGTAGAATGCTGGCTTAGTAATTTTGGAAAATAATTCGTTTTCCAAAAATCCAACGAAAATGTTGGCTAACGAAGGACCAAGAGGGCTACCCATAGATATCCCATCAATTTGACGGTACATAATGTTGTTGAAACTAAAGGAGACTGATTTAGTAGCAAGTTCCATCAGTTCAACGAAAATTCGTTCAGGAAATTGTGGAGATTTTAAGGGGCCACGGTATAAATAGTCAGCACAAATACCAATGGTTTCATCCAAAGGTATATTAGTAAAAAGACTATTAATGTCAAAGGAAGCCAAGAACTCGGTATTTTTAGATAAAGGTAATTTTTGTATCTGAGATACGAATTGAAAAGAATCAGAGATACAATGGACCGAATAAAAAGAAAGCACAGGTTTAAGAAGATCAACCAGCCATTTACCAAGTTCGTGTTGTGCAGAACCCAGCATAGATAAAATGGGTCGCAAAGGAATGTTGGGTTTATGGACCTTTGGTAAACCGTACATTCTAGGCCTTTGAGAACCGATGGGTCGGATTCTATCATAAATCTCCTTAGAAATAAATCCGCTTTTATGAAGTTGGAGAAATCTTTTCTGGATTTTTATTTCCATACGAAAAGTATCATCATGGCTTAAATCACCCAAACGGAGAAATTTACTTTTATCGTCCAAGATTTGTAACATTTTGGAGATATAATCCGTTTTGTTAAGTATAACAACGCCCGATCCTTTATCCGGGCGAGAAAGATAAATGTCGGGATTAGACCTAATTAATTTTGCCGCTTCAAAATGATTTTTCTGCCAAACAAAATCACTAGATTTAGTATTTATGGCAGAAAACCTCCGACCTAATTCGCCCAACTGAATTTTAACACTAGTTAATTCATCAGTAGAGATAGGCGAATGGTGTTTTAATTGAGTATACAATAATTCAATTTCACTAAATACTGAGATTTTATCAACAGAAGGGGGAGGAATGCAAAATTGTAAGCCAGCAGATAAAACAAATTCTTCTGTATTGGACAAAACATGAGAAGAATAATTAAATATATGTTTATCCAAATTTGTTATAATCCCAAACTTCTTAGTAATTAAATTTTTTAAATATTTATCATAAGAAGAAGTACATTTAATACGGGTAAAATTATCGCCGATGGATAAAAACCTAGAAAAACGGAGTTTATCAAAGAAAGATAGTTCTTTCCAAACCGTGGCCCAAAATATATATATATATATATATATATATATATATATATATATATATATATATATATATATATATAATACAGCATTTACACACAAAAAATAGGATATTTCTTTTGTTGTCCCCTTCGAGATTTTTTCCAGTGTTCATATAAAAACAAAGTTTTTTGTCGTTTGCCTGGCGTAGATATCCAAGATGGAGAACTGGACGGCTATTATCACTCAAGGAACAGGTCGAACAACAGCAAAAGAAAAAAAAATAGAGGAAAATTTAAAAGAACAAAATAGACAGCTCCAGTTAGAATTTCAGCAGCAGTTTCAACAACAGCAACTTTTCCTGAAGTTCCACAAAGAGTATAAATAAAGGCGACAAAAGCAACTGTCGTAACAAGATAAATAGCAACGGCAACAAATGTTGGAGAAATTGTTACTTCAACAGAAGCGACAAGAGGATGCTTTCTTTTAAATGTTGAATAGAACGGAACACATTAATAACAGCGCAGCTTTTCCCCAAAACAGCATATGGAATCCGATTAATATGTTCACCTACATACCTGAGCAGGGTAAGACGTTTGATGCTTTTTATAGGCGATACAAATCTTTATTCATAGTTGATTGCCAAGAGTGAAGAAATAATAAAAAGGTCCGCTTACTTTTAAGGAAACTAAGGAGCACAGGACACAATAAGTTCGTGGACTATTTACTACCCAGGAAGAGGAGCGAACTGTATTCTCCGAAGCGGTCAAACTCTTATTTGAACTTTTCGGTCCGAATACGACTTTTTCACAACAGATTGAAGTATTTCAACATGGCGAAACGCGACGACGAAGATTATCTCACCTTTGCGCCCATTGTTAACAAGGACTGCGTCGACTTTCGTCTGACTGAACTGTCAGCGGATGATTTCAAATGTTTGATTTTTGCACAGGGTTTCGCGTCGGCGAAAAACGCAGAGATATAAACAGTTTTTACGAAGAAAAAGTTTGGGGTGAAGGTGTTGGGGTGGCACTCTTACAGAGTCTGACGATTGACTATTCCTGACGTCACTTCTGGTTACCAGTTTCTGCTGTATAGTGTAGACCTGAGACTCAGTGGGAGTGGATCATAACCTTGCTTTGCCATTCCAGTTGAACGGAGTCCCACTCAACCAGTATATGTTTCTGTATTTTCTGATAATATGTTTCATTTCACTATTTCCAAGCCTTCTCTTTTTTCTGTCAACATTTAAACCACAACATATATATATTTATGTATATATATGCATGTATACATATGTATATGCATGTATACATATGTGTATATTATGTATATATATACACATATATTTATATATATACACATATATATTTATATATCTATATCTATATATATATATATATTTATATATATATATGTATGTATATTTTGGCAGCAGGTTATTATTCAGACACGTTTGATTGAACACGATGGAGTTATTCTTTTTTCCGATCTTAATGAATAATTTTTCAATATATATATATAATATATTTGTAATATCAAATTCATAGTGGGGCCAAATTGCATTTATAAGGCGACCCTCATCTTGGTTCGCGCTTCCAGAAAGTCAGCTGATCCATAGGTAAGAATGACGGCAAGACGAAGGAACCCGTACTTTTCTCTCCATTACTTTCTTCTTCCCCCTCTTAAAGTAAAAGGAAGAAAAACGCTGAACCACTTTGTGAAACGCACTAAACTACTGTGCCGGAGAGGACGAAGGCCGCTTGATTAATTTTAAAGAGGTGAAAATTAAATATTTTAGCGGAAATGGCAAAAGCTACGAAGTGATAAAAAGTTTCTCAAAAATCATTCTATGCATGGCAAGCGACTAAAACTGACGCACGAAACCCCGCGTTATCTTTAGCTAGGCTATAGTGTGGATCCACGGCATATCAACGCGCAAGTTATGCGCCTAAGTTTATTTCTGCGGAGGTGACAGGAAAGGGGCGACTATGATTCTGGAACTTCCTGTGCTGGAATTTAAATGGACATTGTGAAACCTGCATTCTTCCAGACTAATGTATATTGAATTATTACGAAATCGTCATAATACAATTTGTATTTGTTTCCACTACAAGAACCGTATTAAATTCAACCCGGACTTAGGCCAGTGAAATCTTTCACAAAAAGATTGTAGAAATTGTTAACGCGCCGTCTAAAAACGTATATTTCACATGAGTAAACGACCAAGATGAACAGTTAAATGAGTAAGAAAATAGTAATACAAAACAGAGAAAAAAGAAATAAAAGAAGAAATGATCCCACAATACATAACATTATCCTCTGATCTTTCGGAGATCTTCAGAGCAGGGTGTACTTTTTTGTGATTTCATTTTATTGGTTTACACAGCTAAATACGTTGTTGGGAAATAATTTATACTTTATAAAAACATTGTAATTCTTTTGTTCAACTCTTTATTGGCCCGTAGAATTGTTTCCGGGTAATTTCCTTAAAAATGGAATCTTGCATATAAGACTGTGGTTGACCACGCGTTTTGTGGTTCATGACATCCGTATACATCGCTTGGGTATGATATATATATATATATATATATATATTATACTAGCAGACCGCCCGGCGTTGCCCGGTCGTAAAATACGCATGAATATATTTTACTTATTTGGCAACACATCAAAGGCTGAAAATGACAATGTTCTCTTTGATTCTCTCTTCTCTGATCTTGAGCGCGTGGTACAATGGGGTAAGAGGTGGCTGATTACCTTTAACGCATCTAAAGCCAAGCTCCTATCTTGTCGCTATCTAAACGCTCTGATCCCCATCTGGTATCAATTGAAATGGATAGCTCTCGTCTAGGGGAGGCCCCATGTTTTGATAAGCTTCTTTGCTTGACCTTTACTCCTGATTTGAAATGGAACGCATGCATCGTCTGTGACCAAGGTCTATGGGAAAATAGTGGGACCCTTCTACCGCTCCAGAAGATATCTCACTAATGATTCAATTCTCTATCTATATAAAAGCCAAGTACGTCCAAGGATGGAATACTGCTGCTATATCTGGGCAGGAGCTGCTAAAACAGCCTATCCTGCTTTGACAGAATACAAAATAGACTTCGTGGCTTAGTGGGGGATGCCCTTTTCTCTTCCCTGCAACCTCTCTCCCACAGAAGAGACGTTGCGAGCCTATCTTTGTTTTATCGTCTGAGCTCCAATCTCTGGTCCGCCCTCGCCAATCTTTCACGATAAACACCCGTCTTGCTGAAACCACTGTCAATAATTTTCCCCACTCTTTATATGTGCCTAAATCAAAACGTAGATTCCATGAACAAAGCTTCTTTCTTAGAACTGCACACCTGTGGAACTCTCTGCCGCTAGCCTGCTTCCCCCTGACTTCAACTTGGATGTCTTCAAGTCCAACATAAACAAATTTCTGATGAACCGCCCCTTAAGTAATGACACTTTATCAAATCTCCGATACTAACTATTATTACGATACTATCCCATTGATTACTGTACACACAATAACCCTTATCCCCGAGTGGCTTCTGGGCCTTGATAAGTGGTGACCTCCATGTAAAAAAAAAAACTTTATACAGAAACTGTGACATGTGCATGTGAGTATTATGATTTTCCAAACAGTTCACTTCTTGCATATATATATATCGAAACCAGAACCTAAAGACAAATAAACAATCGGCCGGCTTATCATGATCTTTAAAAAGTGTTTTCAAACCTACTTATTTTTAACAGAATGAATCAGTCATATGAACCATTCACGCATGCGCATTCCTAAAACAGTGGTTAAACAGATAAAAATCCGACGACCCCCCCCCCACGTACGAATTCTTAATTTTAACCTCTTAGCAACCCGGGTTTTTTTTTTTTTTTTTTCGGATGAAAACCGTTTAACACGTTTTCCACGTGTCTGAATATCCTATATACCAAATTTCAAGTCTGTAGATCAAAAATCCGTGTAGTATATAGATTAAGTGTCCTCACACACACACACACACACACACACACACACACACACATACCCATTCACTTACATTCACTTTTATAGATATAGATAGAATATATATCATGTATATTTTTTGCTAAAATAAATGAGTTTAAGCGAGAAAGCTTCATTTAAAATGAGTGTCGATTATTTTGCGCTATTATTTATAATCTTCCATAGACTTATTCACTCCGCTCTGTAAAACAAGAGTTTTTTTGTTTTTTTTATTCTTTATTCTTTTTTTTTTCTTTCTCTCTTTTCTTTTTTAGTTAATATCGAAATTAGGAGAATGGCTTCCCGAAAACCAACAGAACAGTCATTCGTATTATTTGGATTCTTCGGACTACTGTTCTCATCTTGAGTATCATTTTCACAAGGTTTCGGTTGATGTAACCTTCGACCTTTTTTAGTTGCATCTTGTCGAACTCTCGAATCTTTCTGTCGAACTTGAGAATCTGTACGGACTATCGAACGGAACCCTTTATTTAATTCACTTTACGTCAACCATGACTGGATAGAAATCTTAAGTAATCCGCCATTGTATCTTTGTTATAGTATGCCAATGATACAACTGCTGCAAATGGGCCTCTTGAACTATTTGACGAATAGTCACGCGTCGATTTTCCAAAATGGCAGCCTGAACTTGATTGAGAGATGTCTCATCAATAGAAGAGAGGCGAACGACCAGGTCTAGGAACTATTTCCTCAGATTTCTGGGCATGTTTTATTTTCGCAGAGAATAGAACAGAAATTGTACCATAAGCCCAAGAAAAGAATAAAACATTAAAATTTAGTAGTAATCTAAATATTTATTTGTCCGTACGTCTAGTGTCACAAAATATCATCATCGCAGACATTAATTGATGAGAAACGAATTACCTCCCTTTATAGTTATTCTTTATCAGTTAAAAATCATAAAAACCATTTCCTCTCTAAAAATTTTCAAAAACATACATGGTTGTCTGTTTCTGGTTTCAAATTGGTGATTTTATTTTATAATTTAAAAAAGAGTCATGTTGAGGAGACTGTCAGTTCTTTTTTATTATAGTTTCTTTTTAAAATTAAAAAAAATTGCAAGCAAATTGACACTAGTTCATTTATAAAACCATTATTCAGAAAAAAAAAAAAAAAGCAATGTGTTGTGTGTTGAATTGTCATTGAAAAATTTTTTTTTTTTTTTACACAGTGATCACCACTTATCAAGGCCCGGAAGCCACTCAGGGATAAGGGTTATTGCAAGTACATTACGTTAGTGTGGAGATTTGATGAAGTGTTTACTTAAGGGGGCGGTTCATTAGGAATTTGTTAACATTGGACTTGAAGACATCCAAGTTGTAGTCCGGTGGGAAGCAGGCAGACAGAACAGAGTTCCACAGGCGTGCAGTTCTAAGAAATTATTTTTAGCTTTAAAAGGTTAAAAAAGAATTTGCTAAAAAATTGCTTTAAACTAGTGTTTTTTTATATATTTTACTTTTTATTTTGTTCGTTTTGTTTAGAATGTGTTTTAAAAACTTTTGAACGACCGTGGAATTTCTGCTAGTGCTATATTAATTTTTTATACATGTCCCACTATAATTACATGCCGTAATAAGAAATTAATTCTATGGAATTAAAACTTTTCTGAACCCATAACTTCAGTTGTGTTATCTATATTTTCAGGCACGTTTTACCCTAGCAATCAATGTTTTTGATTGTTTTGAAGTATGTGTGGTGCTGGTCTCTTGTTTTAATTAGAGGTTCCAAATATTATTATTATGAACCTGTCTTAAGGCGGGTATTTCAACTAGTTATATATGTGTACGCAAATACGGCACAATCATATTGACATACCGGTTCTCGTTAGATTATCGAGCCTGATCTGAGTAACCATTTGGGATTACCAGATGCTGTATGTACTCTCCACTTATCTCTGTATCAGTATCAAAGACCATAACCGTAGCCAGAAATTTTGTTTTTGTAATAACGTGGATCAGTAGAGATCATGAGTTGTATAGCGGCGCATCTCCGATCTCGTACGTTCAACATTGTGTCACTTTCAGATATGATAGAAAGCTCTTATCGCTCTTGCGATTTTGTACGCAACTCGCCAACTATTAAGTGGTCTGCAACAAAAAAATAAAATAGGCTTTTATCAAACGGAAATGGAATCATGTCTTTTCTATGACGACAATATTATCGTTCTACTTTGTATATTTGTATCAGAAAGATAAATAATTTGAATTGATTGGCTTACACATTTAAGATTTCATCTCTCAATTCAATTTCTCAATTTATTTTCAATGCAAAATTCTTGCTTAGATAATCATATGAAGACTTAAATAAGTCTTATAAAGATAAGAATAATTTGTCGCTTGAAGAGGATAAAAACGAAAAATTTAAACCACCGATAGTTTTGAAGCTAGTGAAATTTACACTATTGTATCCAAAATAAAAACGCTTGAAATGGTTACTGCGCATATATATCTGCGAATACACTCAACTGAACTTATTTTTTAAAAATAAATATAATAAAAAAACAGTTTAAACCAATCATATGCATTTCTATAAATTTATAAAAAATTGTTTCTAATCTAGTCTGAATGCATAAAAGACCAGAATTTTTCCTTCAATAAACCGATGAGAAAAAAATCCACGACAGCTTGCCTTAGCAACCCTTGCCCTTCTGTCGTGCTTCGCGTTGCTCACACCTCAACTCACGTATGCATACAGTTATAAGCATACGCACGTAGACATTAACAAACACACATGCACACAACTTATTAACCTTTTCATATTATCGTCTGCTCATCGAAAACAAATGTATAAACTTATTCTTTTAAATATAGGGTGTCCAAAACGCCACTGCGGGGTTTTAACTTAATCATTTTAACTTTAAATGTTAAAATGACAAAGATTTTCAAACCTTCAGTGATTTTTTTTTTTTTTTTTTTTTTTTGTATTTCTAAAAATTTTCATTGAATTTTTTTTTTTTTTCAGTGAAAACAAACACTGGCTCTAATAACTTTTAACCAAATGTAATTTGTATAAATGAGTGGGGAAGTTTTGATTATAATTTTTCAAACCCGTAGATAATTCATTGCCAATAATTATTGACTCAGATTTTTTTTCGATATTTCAGCTAATAAATCCCACAGGTTCTATAAAAATATTAACAAACATTTTGTTTCCCGATCTATGTAAACTTCCATTTTAAACATATATAAAGTATCACTTTTGCGAATGTATGCTTTTGAATTCATTATTTTATTTGTTTTCATTATCTAACCTTTTGGTCCTAGACATGGCCTTAAACCATATCCGATGGTGAAGCCCCAGTTTGCGGGCTCTGGAGAGTGTGGAGCCACCCTTTAATTGCCATTGCTCCTAGGTCCACTCTGACCCGGATTGGTAGTACCTGTTAGGGTCCCAACTATGGGTTAAATAGAAATCGAATTGCAAAAAACAAATATATTCTATTCAAAAAATGGTCTTCAAAATCACCGGATTCGGTATTAAAATAACCTGAAAAAGGTTGATATGCTGTAAAACAACCAACCAAAAATCCTAACCCTTACATTTCTCTAGACTTCACACATTTGAGTATGAACGTAAAATAATTTTCCCTTAAAATGTCTCCCCAAAATCGGCACACCTTCCTCCCAAATTAGAACCCTTTGAAATGGACACCCAAATTTCCGACACATTGCGTTTATATTTTGGTATTTCCGATGCTGTTGTCAGTCATTCCTGCTAACAGTCTCATTTTATTATGACGTTTCACACATCATAGAAAAAGAAATGTTTCTTTTTTTCAGTTATTATTTATAAATGCTGCAAATCCTATGTCAATAAATACACAGTAAAAAATAAAGAGATTAAAGCAATGCTTGTTTTTCTTCCACACCTGAATCAAAGTGTTATATTATCTAGGTATATTTATTGGATACGCTTTTTAAAACCTCTTATATAGTGATATCTACCCAACGTTGGATAACTATGCTTGTAAACAAAATTATACACGGTTGTATCTTTGAATTTTCCTCTTATCTAGTGACTAGATAAAGAAAGGAAAAAATAAAATAAGCACTGGATGTTTCATGGTACAGAAACCCTTTCAACAATAGAGTCGAACATATTGAAGATGAAGCAGAATAACTGGAAGAATTCAAGATTTCAAAAGCAACGAAGCTTAATAACAGCGAAACCTTTCCAGCTTCCGGTTGTCTGTTTATGATGCACACTCCTTACTCATTAAAAAAACATCCCTAATGTTCATACAACCCAAATACAAATACGCTTTATATTTGAGTTTAAAGGAAATACTAGACCAGTGTTTCTCAACCTAAGGAAGTCAGTCTTCCGATTGAAGAGCCATAAAACGACGCCGGAAAAATGTAATTAAAATTGCACAGAAACCCTTTCAACACTGAATTGAACCAACTGAAGATGAAACGAAAGAGCTGGCAGAGTTCAAGATTTCAAAATCAATGAAGCTATCCTTCAATAACAAAGAAAATCTGTTCAGCTTCTGATTGTCATTTCAGGATGTGTATTCCCTACTCAGCAAGTAATCTTACACTCCGCGACTACATACCTTTACGAATGTGGATTTTCTGGCCGAGGGATTATTAAAACGAAGTCCAGACCCCGTCTTCATGTTAGTAAAAATATCTGTCTTGCTGTGTCGAAGACGAAGGCAGACATAAGAAGCCTCGCCACACGAGCCCAACAGCAAGTGTGACATTTTCAGTAAAAGTTTCACTTTGATTTATAAATTTAAAGTAGAGTGCATTTTTTTTTATTTGAAGTGCAGGAGGCCACTTACAAAGAGAGCCACAAGTGGCCAAACGTTGAGAAATACTAGTCTTTATCAAAGTAAATGTTTATTTATTTTCATACATCTATATGTAATAAAAATATAGTAATGAGGTCTGAAAGACACGGATCAAAGCCGGATTCTCACCTTCGTTTCCTTTCTTGTATTTGCACATGCAGAGGATTAAACTTCCTATCGGCATCAAAAGTTGCATCATTGGACATCTTGGAATTCTCTTGCTGAGTTCAAATCTTATTTTGACAAAGCGCCACTGGATTTTCCATGACAGACTCTTTCAACACTGAAATTGAACTTACTGAAAATGAAGCAGAAGAGCTGACAGTTCAACGTTTCAAAAACTATGAAGATGACTTTCAGTAACAAAGAAGACATGTTCAGCCTCTGATTGTCTGTTCAGGATGCGTATTCCCTACTCGGCAAAAAGGCACTCGTAACGCTCATACAGTTTGCTACAACAAACCTTTGTGAATATGGATTTTCTGACCTGGTGACCATTAAAACGAAATCCAGACACTGTCGCATGTTAGAAATGATATTTGTCTGGCTGTGTTCAAGACGAAGTTGGATATAAGAGGCCTCGTGATACAAGCTCAACAGTAAGTATGTCATTTTCAGCAGGGACGTGCAGAGGGAGAATGCTATGGGTGCCCAAGCACCTGCCCCTTTTACTCCTGTTTTAAAAGTGCCCTTTTCAGAGAATTTTATTCTAAGCTTGAGACGGTGTTCATTACTATATATTTGCTTTTTTCACTAGAGCACCTGCCCTAAAAAATATCCGCACGTAACTGATTTTCAGCAAAATTTTCACTTTGATCTATAATTTTTAGAGTAACTAAATGTGATGATAACATTCTGATTAAAAAGACAATAATATTCTGCATCTAGTCTGGTGCACTGCAGCATCTTTTCTGAGTATACAGTTCTAAACTGGAATTGGCTCTCCGGATGCATCATTGGGCGAATGATAAGGAGACCTAAGTTTGCCCATATATCAGCCCTTCCTCCTCTTGGCGTTGCAGACGAAGTCCGACGGAACAGCAAACCAATACAGCCAGAGCCAGCGCAACTGTAGGATGTGTGGAAAGGTGTTGCAGTGCTTCATCATCCGCCTATCGGGACCCCAAACTGGATTTTTTTTGTCGAAGTTTACTCTTCTAGTTAAATAAACACCATAAAAACAAAATACATTTTCTTGTTAAATTGAAGGGTTCCACGAGTGTTGAGATACACGCTGAAGGGGCCACGAATAATCAAAGATTGAGGAATACTGATCCAGTGTGAAAACACGCATACTTTTTAGAAAAGAATGATCATTTATATTATTTGGATTATTTTGACTAGCGTTCTCATATCCGACCTTCTTTCGATGCGTCTTGTCGAACTCGCGAATCTTTATGTCGCAAAGACTCGTGACGAAACATATATAAATGATAAATAATAATGAGTTCTAAGCGACAATCATCTGCCAATTGATGGTTAAGTCATAAATACTTACAATACTAAGAATATGATCACAAATTACTTAATGTTACATATTAGGCCCGCAGCGATTGAGTCAGCTAGTTTGAATTTTGACAAAGTTCACCCTAAGTTGCATTACTCAGATTGTTTCCAGAGTTGCATGAAAAGTGAGGCAAGGAGCAAGAGGTCAAAGTGTAGACAAAACAAAGTTGAGCGATGACGAATGATATCACGTTTTCAAGCTAAAAGAAACAAAGAGTTTACAAATCAGTCTCTACAAATCAGTCTCTCCGAGGAAGCCGTGCGAATAAGACACTGCCGTTGATGTAGAAATAATCCAAGCGGAGTGCCACACATTTCTATAAGTTAGTAGGTATAAATCATTTCATTCGATAACGTATATCTATGAATTTTGCATAAAATATTTGACAATACCTCTTGTGCATATAATCTTTAGACGCAGGTTATATATATATATATATATATATATATATATATATATATATATATATATATATATATATATAGTATGTGTGCCTGTGTACATACATATATATATGTACATATATATGTATATTTACATATATAGTATCCATGTATATATATATGTACATATATATATTTACATATATAGTATCTATGTATATGTACATATATGTATATGTACACATATATATATCTATATATATACATATATATATATATTTACATATATAGTATCTATGTATATATACATATATGTATATGTACGCATATATATATATGCACACATATATATATTTACATATATATATAGTATCTATTATGTATATGTACATATATATGTGCATATATTGACTTTTAATTACGATGTGTTGACGCCATTTTTCTTTTAATTAGGTTTATCAATGAATTTAAAGTTTTTATTTACACGTAAATTTTTGTTAGTTTGAAAAAAAGAGAATGCGTTATTTTTTGACAACAAAAACGGCCAGCCGCCACCCACCCGTCGGCATTATTGTGCATAAAGTCTGTATGTATTTACTTGTTTTTTACCAAACAGTTCTTCACTTCATGTATCCCGCCAATCAATAGCTGGCAGAAGCAAGTCACGTTCGTTGAATAAAAAAAAAAAGGCAACGGATCTAATACGACTTGGTTCGTCTTCTCACGACATCGAGAAATTTTTAATTAGTTCGTTAAAGAATTGGAACAAAATTCATTGTTAATACATTAAACTAAACATTTCCTATTAACGAGTCCCCATGAACGAATCCAATAATTACATGGAACAAAAGTATAAAGAAAGAAATTTAAAATAGTGGGATTAACTAATGAACAAAAAAAAAAAATCCGCAGTAATTATCTGATTTGGTGATCTACGTATTTGCTGGTCACGAACTTGTGAAAAAAAATCATTTCATGACGTCATTGAACTAATTTTCAATTGAATAGTTCTAAAATGAAAAGCAAACAAGTAGCTTTTATGCATTTATCTAGTTACCAGTTTAACCAATCACCCTTTCGTCGGGCCCTCGAATTAGGATTAGATTAATTTCTTCTGATCCCAGGTACTACCTCTTCTTTTCTGATGCGCGGAAAGGATTACCTTCCTTGTCTCTCTCGTTAGGAGAGTAGATTGATTTATCGTTGATAGTCTGATCCGATTCATCCATACCAGGCTATACTGACGGGTTAGATTCAGGTAGGTTCATTGAAATTAAAATGGACCTGCGATTAGTTATAATTAAGGGATGGTTTACCGCTGTACACTTTTACGCAGGAGACCCAACACGTTGTAGCAGAGTACATGGCAAGGAACATAATACAAGTAATAACTCGACTCCTTTTCTTGTAACAACGACATTTATTTCCGGATTCTTTTCCGAATAAAACGTGATTGTGCTTATTATCTCTGACCTCTGCCGTTTCGAACGACCTCTCGTATGTCATCCACGTATCCAATGTAATCGTCTTCTTTGACTCCTGTCCTCTCGAACGTCGTTTCGAACGTGTTCTCTTTGTTTATAGTCTTTTCCCTTACAGTGACGTCATTTCGCATTTCGTGTGCGTTTGCATACGTACATCCGTGCTCCGTTACAAAGATTTCATGCTCCTCTTAACCCAAAATTAGGGCTCAACCACAAGATGTAGTTTCATATCATACCGTGGCCTTATTCTATTTAACTGTTATGAGGTAAGCTTATCGAACTGCAAAAACGAAAAAGAAAAAAAACGACTTCTTGGAAATCAATTTTAATGACTGTTTACGAAATATAGGCTTTAAAAAGTTATTGTTATGGGATAAGCTGATCTAACTATTCCATGAATAATGAACTTACCCAAAGATTAAAGACTACGTTATTGGGTAGCAATTAATGGCAGTTATAACCCCAGAATCATGACGCATACTTCTATAACATACTTTTTCTAATACTCTTTTTGTTAACTGTGTTCGTCTTGATTATTACCGGTCTGCAAGTTTACAGTATTAACTAATTTAAAGGTATTACCATTCCGGTTCTGAATAGACCTGTGAGTAGTGTTTATTAAGGGATAACTCTACACTTCGCCAAGCTCCCAAATCCAAGCCTCACCATTGGATGCAGTTTTGGGTTGTACTCAAAACAGTTTTGGGGAAAGGAATTAAGTAATTGATGGGGTTGATCGTAGGTAGAAAAATGAAAAGGGAGAATTGAAAAGACCGATTCCGGGGCGTAGTATGTACGAACACCTTTCCCACGGATATCCGAGGCGGGTTAGTGTCATGCTCAGGACACAATGTCATCGTGGATGTGCTGGTAAAAATAACATACGAACAAAAAAACAATGCGCAAACACATTTCAACATTAATAGAAAATTACTTGCATTTGATAGAATCCTATATCTCTACAAAGCCACCATTCGCTCATGAATAGAGTAGTGTTGCCACATTTGGGCTGATGTACCTTCCACAAGTCTCTCTTTCTTAGACAGGGTTCAAAAAAGAGTCTCCACTGACGAATTCGTAGCAATATGTCTCCTCGACGTAAGTACCCCCGACTAATCCGATAAGCATAAAAATCCGACCAAGTCACTGTAGAAATCACTAGATGTTGAAAAGCTTTCTACTCATAGTTTATTTTCTCGAACTGCTAGATTTCGAAATCCCCTCCCGGTCCTCTGACTGCTTAGAAGTTTAAATGTAATGTGAACAGACATCTCACTGCTTAACTACGTACATAGTTTGCCTGTAGATATGGCCCCTAATAGTGGACCTTTACGTCCTAGTGGCATTGTTTTTTTGCTTAGGGTGAATAACAATAGAAATGATTGCTTTCAGTTCTTTCACAATGCTTTAATTTTCCAATAAATTCAGATTCTTTTAAAATATCATCCGAAAGCTTCCAGTACCATACATCATCAATCGATCATTAGTATTTAAAAACAATATATTTGTATTACTTACATTATTAATTGATTAATTAAGTAATTATTTTCACGATACAGACTTTAGGAATTTTCTTTTAGAGTGAACAATCAAAGGGCTTACCCTCTTTGCAATATTTTAATGAAAATTTCTACAATTGTTATGTCCGTTTCATTTCTATTAGAACATTGATATGGTCAAGTTAATTTGATAGTACTTCTACAACTTGTGATCCATATCGGCCCGAATGTTTTATTACAATTTACGGAACAACTCTGAAATGACCGAAGCCATTTACGATTTGAAAAGGCAGACGACCCTAAAGCACACGGCAACCAAAATTAATTTAACCGCAACGATGGCAGTTATCCAACTTCCCAAAGAACTACTTTATGGCAAAGTTGTAAAAGTGAAACAAATCCAGGCAGAAATGCTATCTCTTGATAAATATTAGTGTTCGAACGATTAATCGAAATTGAAATCGGGAATTGAAAAAAATTGGAACTTTTGGGGGTATCTGAATCGGAAAAATTTGTACCTGATTTCTGATGTAAAAAACGATTCTTTTATATGTGTTTTTTAACTTAATTTATTTTCGCTTGTGCTAACGATAGATTTTGAACATTTCTTGATTTAAACTAACGATAAAACTAAAATCTATCCAACCATAAATATATTAATTGCGTCTTCGAAAATATATGCACCTATTAGATGGGTTTTTACGGTAATCCGAAAATGAAAAAACACAACTCTACAGCTAAATATTTAGAAATTTTACAAGAATTGAAATCAGAATCGGTAATTGTATCAGAATCGACAAAAGGTATTGGAATTATCCTTAAATATATTCCTTTATTTCTCCCATTTCTTTCTTTCTTCCATCTCTCATAACCCGAGCAACTTGGTGACGTTTGCTTGTCATCCATGTTCACGCGACTAGTCTGACAGTTTGTCTGGCTGCTATTTCCAATTGATAGTACAGAAGCCCTAACTCTTAGGTAGTTGTTCTATCATCAGTTGTATAATATTGCAGTGGTTATAGTGGTATGTCCAGCATAGATAGGGACCCTGCTTTCTCGAGACCACAACCATTTAGACTCGGTTAACAATCTACTTCTGTGTGCATATTTGGCATCAAACTGACCCACTTTGTTCAAACTTACGTTACCCTCAAACTGAAATAATAAAAATACCCTTTTGCTCGTCTTATTAAATGTTGGGAGATTGATTTTCGATTAAGGTAAAGAATTGCGCATAAAATCTTGTACCAATAATTGAGTTAGGGTTGATATAAGTGAACAAATATGAAAAACCATGTTCGATAAAATGAAGTTGATTTAGTTAATGATTCGAAAAAAATTGAGCCTATTTTTAATACGAGATTTCAATTTATTTTAACCTTAAGTAAGGGAGTTAATCATGATAATGCTTGTCTTTACACAGCATTACTTACCAAAGATCTAAGATAATTTGGTTGGGAATCTTGTTCCATCCTGCGTATTCTCCTGACCTAACTCCCTCGGATTATTACTTATTTCAAGGATTCCAAAACCATTTATATGACCCTAGGTTAATATCACGGGAGGAAATTGAACATGAGTTATGTAATACAGTTGCTAGTACTGTTAACAGCCGCAGCAGCCTCATGAAAGCTAAGGTATACAAAAGACCAAGCCAGTTCTGTGAAGTGACGTCAGGCAAGGGACAAAAAGGACACATGTGGCCGGAGCAGGTTGGTGTTCGAGACATGATGGGAGAAACAAGTGTTCGAGACATGGACGGAAAATAACAGTCTCGTGGTTGACGAGAACGTTTTTAAAAAGAGATACCGATGCGAGAAACTGTTCAAAACAAGATGTAAGGCGTTGTTGGAAATATTAAGAATAAATGCCTTTTGTTGAAATGACAAAGCGAGTCGAATTTCTTTTCTTTGTCTGTCCTCTGTTTCATTGCGAAACTTTCATCTACAGCGTGTTGGATCCATTAAAATGTTGCGGAAGATTATTCCGGACTATTAAAACAGTGTACAACGTTACAGTTAGATTCATAGATTTTCATACCAAAACTTCAAGAATTTTACAAACGAAGACAAATGGAATCAAGTTATAAAGAGCAAATATTGTTATTGCTACGAATCAAGTTATAAAGAGCAAATATTGTTATTGCTACGATTCAAGTTATAAAGAGCAAATATTGTTATTGCTACTAATCAAGTTATAAAGAGCAAATATTGTTATTGCTACGAATCAAGTTATAAAGAACAAGTATTGTTATTGCTACGAATCAAGTTATAAAGAACAAATATTGTTATTGCTACGAATCAAGAGTTTCAAAACCATGCAGAAAAACAACACATATCAGGTTATTGCAAAAGTTTTTACAGATTTAAAATTTCATCTTGAAAATGATCACGATGAAATTTTACATCGGTAAAATCCTTTGCAATGACCTAATACGTGTTGTTTTTCTTTTGTAGTAAAAATTTGGGAGAATAACGAGAGCCCCGTAATAAGACGAGTGGGCGGGTATTGTTTATTTATGCGTAAGTATTCGGCGTTACTCTTTCATTCACAAAACAGCCAAAACAACAGCGGCAAGGAAACAGAACGGCTATAACTTCATTCATGAGAACAGCCTTTCTCCGAATGAAACAAATTCATATTAAAGTCCGAATGAAATACGTATTCATCACTTCTTGATTGGGCGCTTTCCAAAAGTGACAAAAAAAGGGGGGAACTCATGAATGAACCAAGTGGGCGGAACATTTGTGCGGTTAATTAAACCTTCATGCTTCTACAAATGTTTTAGCCATAAATAGACAGAGTAATTTATTCAGAATAATTAGGCAGTCATTGTTTAACAGACCTGATTTCCTACGAAGCGACGTAGTTGTTTATTAATATTACTAGTTGAGACGATAGTTCAGTGGTTAGGGACTACGAATTCTGTGTGCTATGTATTCGCATTATCTGGATTATTAAAAATATTGCTTTCAGCTTCAGTGTTATTCCTACAACGTTTCAGCCGGTGTAACCTCTGACTCCCTTCAGATGCATCTTGTCGAACTTGGCAATCTTATTGTTAAACTCGGGAATCTGTATTCAATTTCTTTATTTAATCCACGGGAACAGCATGTTCTCTTTCCGTCAGCCATAACATTGATATTTTTAGTCATACCTAGTATTTTTTATTCTCAACTAAAGCGATCCTCCAAGACTGAGGGCACTCCATCTAAAATCATCTATGGAATTTCTCGTCGTCCATTGATGGCTGCCTTTCTGTTGTAGGGGACATTCCTGTTGTAGAATCAAAGTCGGCACAACCCAAATTCATCTAAATCAGATTATTCTATTGTTGGCATGTGTTTCCTCGATATCTTTCTAGTTAGAATTCTTTCTAGAAGTACATCGGATACTTAGATGAGAGACCATGTGAATTAACTGAGGAGTTAATGGAACATAGTGGATTCGAACTTGGCACACCCAGGTTATCAGTTCATGTCATTAGCCACTTACCGTCACCTCCCAACACAAAAGAAGATATCGAATTCGAACTTAAACAAAACTGATTTTATTCGTCATTAGCCTTGTTTTCATCTTTGGTTTTAAAAGAAAAGAGACTTGCTGAAGATGTTGGTGTCTCGTCCCTTATTACTTGTGACCATTGATTTGTAAATCATTTGTTTTGTCTCCGATTGCATCCGCTTCCAAGTCAGACTCCCAAAGTTATGCTTTCGTGCGTATCTCGTCTAACGTCATTTTCTCTTTTCTATTATTCTCAGAGACAATAATGCTTCCATAGACTAGCTACCTGAACCCCCACCCTGTCTGACCCTGTTCCATGTTAACATATAAACATCCCCCCACAAATTTAAATCTCCAATAAGTACTAGCTCACATACATTTAATATGTAAGATAGAATGTTTTTTGTTGTTTTATTACTACTTTACTCAACCTTTCCATCCTCCCAAACCCTTCATGGCTATTTTGTGTTACGCTAATACCGGCCCATTTGGCATAATGGTAGAGTGTGTGCTAATGGGTCGGAAGATCGAGGTTCAATCCTTAGTTAAATCATATCAAATACTTAAAAAATGATACTTAATGTAACCTTGCTAATCACTCAACATTGGATCAAGAGCAAGTGGAGTAATGCTGAGAACGGTGTGGCACTTTCTTCTACACCTTCGTGTAGCAGCTAAGGAAGAGGTAACCTTCGGGTCGCCCTTGAATATAGTCGTCCACTTAACTTACTAGTTTGAATAACTGTAAAGTACATGATAGTATTCCTTAAGGTAACACATAAATGATCGCTCACTGGAAGAAACAGGTGATATTACCTGGAGTCTAAGCGGCGAAAAATCTCTATTAATATTTAGAACTCCCCGTTTCTCTCAATTACCGTTGCAAATCACTTTGCGTCATCGAAACAGCCGTTTACAATTGAAATATCGCTGGTAAATGTGATAATGCTGTTTTATTGTACCAGAAAGACATCATTATATTATTAATGATTTATTTAATATGTGTAGATAAGAGGAGACGCGTGTGTTGTTTTAACCATGTCCAAGCGTCTGGGGCCGGTTTTCCTTATTCCACGAGTTGTAGTTATTGCGCGTATGAAAGTAGTTCCATAATATTACTACAGTAGTGTCTATTAGCGTATTTACGACAGAATCACGTTGACACACCAGTTCCCCATAGATTACCGAAGTTAAGTTGAACCTGATTAGTACTAAAATGGGTTACTATTTGGGAATTCCGGGTGCTGTATATGCTCTCCAATTATCTCTGCATTGTTTCCGGTCGTCTAGTACTTTTCCTTGTCACTAGACTCAAGCAGTGCTGATTTAAAAGAGGTGTGGTTTACGATTGCGCAACCCTTGCCTTACAGAGGGTATCCATTGTCTCCTGAGACCGAACGAAAGCATCGAACATCTTATGGCTTTCCCTAAAATTTAAGTGAAACAAGCCTCTCCAGGATTCAAATACGCTCAGTTACATTCCAGTGGCGGTTTAGATGGCATTCTTCCTTCTAGACCTTTTCATCCTCTCAGACCCTTCACGGCTATTTTCACCATCCGATGCTAGTACTACTGCATTTTTGTTACTGTGAAGAGAATGTCAGCTATGGGGATTTTTTTTTTATGATTCCATATTATTATTCCGACATTATGATTCCGAGATAGACTCTGTCACGTGACTCACGTTGTTCTTTTTTTAATACTCATCATTCATTTGTTGAGTAGAATGCACCGTGTTTCTCTACAAGTGGGGTGAACGGGTCAAGATATGAGCGTAACGGCAAAAATTACCTACCCGGCTTTTTTTGTTGTTTGTTTTTTAGAAAAAAATAAATAAATTATAAAAATATTTAAAATGTTGGTAGCTTTTAGTGTTTGAATATATATGTGTGTGCGCGTGTGCTTATTTTTAATTACGTGAATGATTCTGCGCTACGAAACAGGTGCTGTCAAGAATTGTGCATTTCAGTGTACTTAAATAAGTAGACGATAAGATGGTAAAAATCTTGAAATTTGGACTATAGACTTTTGTCATTTATTTATGGTGAGAAGCCTTGACTGCCATTTGTGCGGTCGGGTTTCGATCCTGGCTTGAGGCAGTTGCCTGTCTAGCAGCATTGATGAGCTGTGCAACAGCGAAACAGTACTGTATGTGGATGACTATATATATATATATATATATATATATATATATATATATATATATATATATATATATTGGCAGCGAGTCATTATTCAAACACGTCTGATTGAACAAGACAGTTATTCTTTCTTCCGATTTTTCTGGATATCTTTTCCATTCGCCAAGCGGTCTTTTTTATTTCAGCTAGCATGTTGTATAAATTAGCGCCCAAAAGTTGTTCTTCATCCATAGTCTTCTCAAGCGCTTTCTATCGGTGCATCAGATTATTAACAGGAGCGAGTGTTGCTGTTATTTTTTGTTTTACTTTCTTCTTTTCCTTTGAAGCTTGGTGTATTTATATTTTTTTTTTATTGGTTATAAACCTTCCAGCCCCAATTATTATAACCAATAAAAAACCATATAAATAAACCAAGCCTCAAAGGAAAAGTGAAAATAACAGCAACAATCGCTCCTGATGATAATCTGATGTACCGATAGAAAACGCTTGAGTAAAATATGGATGAAGAACAACATTTAGGCACTCATTTATATAACATTTGAATGGCTCAGTAGATGGAAAACATATCCAGAAAAATCGGAAAAAAAGAATATATACATATATATATACATATATATATATATATATATATATGTATATGAATATTTATATATATTTATACATATATTTATATATATATGAATATATATATATATGAATATATATATATATATAAATATATATATGAATATATATATATAAATATATATATGAATATATATATATACATATATATATGAATATATATATATGAATATATATATCTAAATATATGAATATATATATAAATATATATAAATGTATATATAAATATATATACGAATAAGAGACGAATATTGGCTGAAGATATAAGAGACGAATATTGGCTGAAGAGAGCTCGATAAGGATACCTTAAACGGGCCTTATTATCGGGCTTGAAACCGACGGTACCAATGACCTGTCTCAACTAACAACTTTCTGTACACAAAATATAAGTACGCTCTTAAAATTTGGATTTTCCTTTTAATTGAGCACTCTGCTGGAATTCTTTTTCCAAAAAAACTAATCATATAAATATATATATATATATATATATATATATATATATATGCAAATATATATAAGTATATATACATCTGCAAATATATATATATACAAACATATATAAATATATATATATAAATATATGTATAAATATATATAAAAAAATATATATATAAATATATAATATATATATAAATATATGTATAAATATATATATAAATATGTGTATAAATATATATATAAATATATGTATCAATATATAAATAAATATATGTATAAATATATATATAAATATGTCTATAAATATATATATAAATATATGTATCAATATATAAATAAATATATGTATAAATATATATATAAATATATGTATAAATATATATACAAATATATATATAAATATATATAAATATATATATATATAAATATATGTATAAATATATATATATATAAATATATGTATAAATATATATATATATAAATATATATATAAATACATATAAGTATATATATACAAATATATGCATAAATAAATATATAAATATATATTTAAATATATATAAATATATATATATAAATATATGTATAAATATATATATAAACATATATTTAAATATATATATATATATAAATATATGTATAAATATATACATAAATATATATAAATATATATATATAAATATATGTATACATATATATATAAATGAATATATAAATATATATATAAATATATATATATAAATAAATATATATATAAATAGATATATAAATATATATATGTATAAATATATATATATATAAATAAATATAAAAATATATATATAAATATATATAAAAATATATATATATATAACCTTATATAAATATATATATAAATATATATATAAATAGATATATATATAATTATATATATAAATATATATAAATATATACATACAAATATATACAAATATATATATAAATATATATATATAAAAATATATATATATGAATATATATAAATACATATATATAAATATATATATAAATATATATACAATTACATATAAATTAGTATATATGAATTAATATATATAACTATATATAAATATATGACTATAAACATATATATATATACATATATATATCGATATATATAATATCTATATAATATATATATAATATATATAATATATATAAAATATATATATAATATATATAATATATATAAATATGTATATATAAGTATATATATAAATATATATATATATAAATATATATATATATAAATATATAAAATATATATATAATATATATAATATATATATATGTATATATAAGTATATATATAAATATATATATATATAAATATATATATATATATAAATATATAAATATGTATATATAAATATATAAAAATATATATGTATATAAAATATTTATAAATATATACATATATAAATAAATATATAAATATATATATATAAATATATATATATATATAAATATATATATATATATGTATATATAAATATATATATAAATATATATATAAATATATATATAAATATATATATAAATATATAAATGTATATATAAATATATATATAAATATATATCTATAAATATATACAT